>NC_083293.1:2930764-3254514 GCF_963506605.1 Zootoca vivipara
TTCTGCTGTTGGCCGTGCTGTGGGGCGGGGAAGCGCTCCCGGCTCAGGGCGTCCTGAGGCCGCTGGCGGTGGCGCTGTCATCCAAAACCCGCCTGCCGAGGAGTTCCACGCTCGGCAGGGCCTTCGCCCTCGCCCGCCCCCAGCTCCACCCTCTCTGCTCCCTTCCCAGGAGCCGAGGCCATGGTGACTCGCTGGGTGTTGCTGGATCTTCGAGCTCCGCTCGCTCGCCCTCCACCTCCTCCCCGCCGCTCTAGCTTCTGGCTAGCAGCACCCGGCGGTGCCCGCCTCGGCAGCACCACCAGCCAGCGGCCCTCGCCAGTTTCCTGGTGCGCACCGGAGGCTTCGTGGGAGGCCGCTGGGTGCAAGTGTGGAGCTGAGCCGGGTAGCGGACAGCGGGGCGACGGAGGTGCAGGCCTCATCAAACCTAAATCCGGCCCTAATATGAAGGGTGGTTTTTTTGGTTTTTTGTTTTTCATAAAACCCTGCCCGCCCGGCTGCCTCGTCCGGATCCCACCCACCCCCAAAGGTCAGCAATTCTGGGAAACCGGGGGGGGGGGGGCAGAGGGACCTTTGCACCACGGCGCCGGATGGGCTTAAGACGGCCCTGCTCACGCCGACACTCACCTGATATGAAGGCACGACAGCATAGGAGTCGTGCCGCCGCCGAACACCCAGACGGTG
Source organism: Zootoca vivipara (assembly GCF_963506605.1). Lineage (NCBI taxonomy): Eukaryota > Metazoa > Chordata > Lepidosauria > Squamata > Lacertidae > Zootoca > Zootoca vivipara. Next base: position 2,931,446 of record NC_083293.1, read on the forward strand.
AAGAAGACGATGAGAAGCGTTGTGCTGAACATCATCTGTCGCGCGTAGGTGGCTGTGTCCCGAATGGCCAGCGCAAAAGCCATGGCTCCACGGAGGCCTGGGAAGAAAAGGCTCGTCAAACCTCCTAAGGGCCTATTCCATTTACGTCCCGGAGCCTGAATGCAGTGTGTACATGCGAGAACGTGTGTGTGTGTGTGTGTGCATGAATGTACGCATGCATGTGCATATATATATACACACACATGAGCTGTTCTATTGTTCAAACCCCACCCCACTATCCCCAGGAAACTCTCTTCCATTTCACATGGTTCAAGAAGGATACTGACAAGCTGGAACGTGTCCAGAGGAGGGCAACCAAAATGGTCAAAGGCCTGGAAACGATGCCTTATGAGGAACGGCTTAAGCCTCCGCTTAAAGACCTCCAAAGAAGGAGACTCCACCACACTCCTTGGCAGCAAATTCCACTGCCGAACAGCTCTTACTGTCAGGAAGTTCTTCCTAATGTTGAGGTGGAATCTTCTTTCTTGTAGTTTGAATCCATTGCTCTGTGGCGCTTCTCTGGAGCAGCAGAAAACAACCTTTCTCCCTCCTCTATATGACATCCTTTTATATATTTGAACATGGCTATCATATCACCCCTTAACCTTTTCTTCTCCAGGCTAAACATACCCAGCTCAATAAGCCATTCCTCATAAGGCATTGTTTCCAGGCCTTTGACCATTTTGGTTGCCCTCTTCTGGACACGTTCCAGCTTGTCCGTATCCTTCTTGAACTATGGTGCCCAGAACTGGACACAGTACTCCAGGTGAGGTCTGACCAGAGCAGAATACAGTGGTACTATTACTTCCCTAGATCTAGACGCTATACTCCTATTGATGCAGCCTAGAATTGCATTGGCTTTTTGAACTGCTGCATCACACTGTTGACTCATGTCAAATTTGTGGTCTACCAGAACTCCTAGATCCTTTTCACATGTACTGCTCGCAAGCCAGCTGTCTCCCATCCTGAATTTGTGCCTTTCAATTTTTTTTTGCCCAAGTGTAGTACTTTACATTTCTCCTTGTTAAAATTCATCTTGTTTGCTTTGGCCCAGTTGTCTAATCTGTTAAGGTCATTTTGAAGTGTGATCCTGTCCTCTGGGGTATTAGCCACCCCTCCCAATTTGGTGTCATCTGCAAATTTGCTCAGGATGCCCTCAAGCCCATCATCCAAGCCATTGATCAAGATGTTGAATAAGACTGGGCCCAAGACAGAACCCTGTGGCACCCCACTAGTCACTACTCTCCAGGATGAGGAGGAGCCATTGATGAGCACCCTTTGGGTTCGGTCAGCCAGCCAGTTACAAATCCGCTGAATGGTAGCATTGCCTAGCCCGCATTTTACCAGCTTCTGGATCCGCATGAGGATCAAAACTAGGGGCGGGGGGGGCGGGCAAGCGATGACGTGGTCCACCTCAACATTAGGAAGAACTTCCTGACAGTAAGAGCTGTTCGGCAGTGGGATTTGCCGCCAAGGAGTGTGGTGGAGTCTCCTTCTTTGGAGGTCAGTCAGCCAGTTCCAAATCCACTGAATGGGAGCATTGTCTAGCCCAGGGGTTCCCAACAAAATTTTCTCGAGGACCCCTCATCGAGCCGCTATTGTGACAAGGACCCCCATTAATTCCCAATCCTAAAATTAAAAAGTGAGAGCCAAATTAAGAGTCTTTTTATATTTTATATTTATACATTTTTTACAGTTGCTTGAATATCAAATGCATTATCTTCCTCTTCATCTGTAGGCCTTTGTTGTTTTAACGAACCACTTTTAAACCAACGGTCCATTTTTAACTACGCGAACTGTAGCTTCCGCAAAAAACGCTTTGTTTACAAACACTACTGTTTTGCAAAGAGGCAGCGCGCGCCAGGGAGGAGGGAGGGGAATGGAGAAGACAGGGTACCTGCGCAGTAGCGCACAAATGAAGCCGACGTGTGCAAAGCAACTTGGGGAGGTGAGCGTTAGTAGAATGCGCGCGCTGCCTCTTTGCAAAACAGTAGTGTTTGTAAATGGCATACAGCAGAACTACTGCCTCTATCTAATTCTAGTTTTGCGCTAGACTCTGCTCATGCAGGAAGCAGCCAAAACAAAAAATCTGTTATCATACAAATATATTTTTTATTCTAATTGCATCTTGCGGACCCCTCTGGCATAGCTCGCGGACCCCTGGGGGTCCCCGGACCACCTGTTGGGAACCACTGGTCTAGCCCGCATTTTACCCAAGACAGAACCCTGTGGCACCCCACTAGTCACGACATCCTTTGTCTCTTTCTACAAGCAGACTTTGTACAAGTCCTCGAGGCACTAAAGCGATTCCTTTTGAAAATAATCATCGAAGGGATTTAGACGAAACACCCCGACAGGTGATTTACTCACCAGCAAACATCATCATGTGTTGGAAATTTGTCCCGATCTTGTTTCTTCTCCCCAAATTCAGTAGGAAAGAGAGAGGGTAGATGTTTGCAGCTCTCCCTAGGAACACAGCCAGCTAGATGTGGGAACACATTAAGGATTTTTTGCCCCCCTTGTTGACAGGCTTGCGAAAATCAGCACGTATCATGCAATATCCGACACTGAAGTTGACGTTTAACCCTAAAAATGGTGGGTTACCAATGTTCCTACTGCACAAGAAAGAAGAGTTTTTATCCCAACAATGACAAATAGCCATGCTCAGAAGGAGAATCAGTGGCCTTCGGAGAACATGAGTATCTCCTGCAAATCCCCAACGAGCAATTTTAGAACTGCAAAGACAAAAAACCGGACTGCCGAGAAGCAATCTCTGCCGAGAAGCAAAACACTGATTGGACCACTTCTGAGTACGGGAACATAGGATCTTTTATGTCGTCAGAACATTAGCTTATCTAACCTAGCAATGCTGTTGCCTGGATATCTCCCAGCCCTGGATTTCTTCCGGCCCTCCCTGGGGACGCAAGGAATTGAACCAGGGACCTTACTTTCCAAGTCCCGGACTGCAGAATCCGGGACCGGCAGCCTCGTGACACCGGACGTTGCGTCGACGTAACTTCCGGTGTCGCTTTGCCCTTCTATGGGCACAAAAAATGGCCGGCGGCGGCTTCGAAAGTCGCTTCGACGCATGACCGGAAGTGCGTCAACGCAACTTCCGGTGTCGCTCCGCCCATCTATGGGCACCAAAAATGGCCGACACCGGAAGTCGCGTCTACGCACTTCCGGTCATGCGTAGATGCGACTTTTGAAGCCGCCGGCGGCCATTTTTGTGCCCATAGAAGGCAAATCCGAAAGGGAAAAAAATGGCCGCCGGCAGGAGAAAATAACGGAGAAAAACGGGAGACGAAGTGATACGGGGACCACCGGGAAAAGGTAAGTAAAAACGGGGGTTTCCCGGGGAAAACGGGAGACTTGGCAGCTATGGATTGTGACATACGCCTATGGAATGACCTCTAAGAACTGCTGCAAAAATTTGCAACGCTCAACAGCTGTAAACAGCGATCATTTCTTCCTTAAGGTGGAATGATATGGTTCCCGTTCCTTTTCCATTCTGTTATCCTATGCAACGTACGCTATTGTGTACGTTGCATATATCTGAGGTTATATAGATCTGAGGTTATATCTGAGGTTTCTCCCCATTCCACATCTGCTTATTGGGGAGATGGCAAAAGGCGACTTCCCCTCTTCTGGAACAAAAGGATACGAAAGCTCCCACGACAAAAGTTGGATTGAACACATGATTCTGGAAGGTGAACAGCGTAAGGCCCATGTAGGAGAAGATGAAGTTTTCAGCCAAGAAATTGAGGAGCTCAAACAACTAAAGTACACAAAAAAAGGGGGAGAGAGAAGGAATATCAATTATAGCTGTGACACATGTCAACATAGTATAGACAACAAGTATGTCCCTAAGTGAAATGTCTGGGCAGGGAATTTATTTGGGCCAAAAAAGAGAGATGATTTTATAATTACTGCCAGAGAGATGATTTTATAATTACTGTAGTTTGGTAGTTTGAAATGGATCAATATTTAGTGTTCCTTTGACTTTAAGTCACCACATCAATACCTTTTTGCAAGAATTATTCTGGGACCGGCAGCCGTGTGACACTGGACGTTGCATCGACGTAACTTCCGGTTTCGCTTTGCCCTTCTATGGGCACCCAAAATGGCGGCCGCCGGCTTCGAAAGTCGCTTCTACGCATGTCAGGAAGTGTGTGGACGCAACTTCCGGTGTCGCTCCGCCCATCTATGGGCACCAAAAATGGCCGACACCGGAAGTCGCGTCTATGCAGGCGTCTTTTAATTAAAAGAAGCAGGCGTCTTTTAATTTCGTGACTGCTGTCACCATCTGCAGTGATCAAGGAGCCCAAGAAAGTCAAATCTCTCACTGCCTCCATTTCTTCCCCTTCTATTTGCCAGGAGGTGATGGGACCAGTGGCCATGATCTTGGTTTTTTTGATGTTGAGCTTCAGACCATATTTTGTGCTCTCCTCTTTCACCCTCATTAAAAGGTTCTTTAATTCCTCCTCACTTTCTGCCATCAAGGTTGTGTCATCTGCATACCTGAGGTTGTTGATATTTCTTCCGGCAATCTTAATTCCGGCTTGGGATTCATCTAGTCCAGCCTTTCGCATGATGAATTCTGCATATAAGTTAAATAAGCAGGGAGACAATATACAACCTTGTTGTACTCCTTTCCCAATTTTGAACCAAGCAGTTGTTCCATATCCAGTTCTAACTGTAGCTTCTTGTCCCACATAGATTTCTCAGGAGACAGATGAGGTGATCAGGCACTCCCATTTCTTGAAGAACTTGCCATAGTTTGCTGTGGTCGACACAGTCAAAGGCTTTTGCATAGTCAATGAAGCAGAAGTAGACGTTTTTCTGGAACTCTCTAGCTTTCTCCATAATCCAGCGCATGTTTGCTATTTGGTCTCTGGCTCCTCTGCCCCTTCGAAATCCAGCTTGCACTTCTGGGAGTTCTCCGAGTTATTCCAGCCCCTTCGCCACAACAAGGCATTGATCCACGAAGGGGTAAAACATCTGAAGGAGAATGAAAGAGGCACCACCTGGACAGAGGACTCACCTGTTTAGTTCTGTCCTGGGACTCAGCGGACAAGTTGTTATAAGTATAATGCGCCTGAGTGATGCCGCAAAACAACACAGCTACAACACCTGGAGGCAGAGAATTCAATTAAAACTGGCACAAAGTACATGGGACTGGGAAATGTAGAAAGGTGGAAGGAACATTCTATCACATGTGGTGGAGTTGCCCATTAGTTAAGGACTTCTGGGGAAAGATTTAGAATGAATTGAAAAAAGTGCTGAAAAACACTTTTATTAAGAATCATAGAATCATAGAATCCTAGAGTTAGACGAGACCCCAAGGGCCATCCAGTCCAACCCCCTGCCAAGCAGGAAACTCCATCAAAGCATTCTTGACATATGCCTGTCAAGCCTCTGCTTAAAGACCTCCAAAGAAGGAGACTCCACCACACTCCTTGGCAGCAAACCCCACTGCCGAACAGCTCTTACTGCCAGGAAGTTCTTCCTCATGTTGAGGTGGAATCTTATGTCTGTGTTTCAAAATAGGACTGGAATAGTGTATGTAATGAGTGGGTTAGAATGAAGAATGAAGAAATGAATTAGAGAGTGCTATATTTGTTATGAAGAGAAATGTGGAGGGGGGGGAAGGAGAAAGTCAATTGTGTAAAGGAATTATAGGGAAGCATAATTTGGTTAAGGGGTATTACATTGTTAAAGTACAAGAATATGGTTCCCTGAATGTGATGCATTTGGATGTATTTTATTTTTATGTTTATAATTGTTATTATGATTTTCTTTCTTTCTTTTCTGTATCTTTCTTTTTATGCTATGTTCCTTTTTTAGAAAATCAATAAAAATATTTTTTAAAATAAAATAAAACTGGCACAAAGTACATGGGACTGAGATGTGTTTCATTCAGTGCTGCAAACATGGGCTTTTCCTCATACAGAATGGCATAGAAACAGTCGACTGGGCAGGTCTGGGCTCGCCGAACCACAGGAACTAAAGAGACCGTCTTTTACTGCAAGTCCGATTGCTGGTTTAAGGGGATGGGGGAGGATATACCGTGTTTCTCATATTATAAGACATGTCTTATATTTATTTTTTCCTCAAAAAAACCCACTATGGCTTATTTTCAAGGGATGTCTTATTTTTTTCCTCCTCCTCCTGCCGCGGCCGGCATTGCTGCTGCGCCTATCACTATGTCTTATTTTCGGGGTATGGCTTATATTCCTTGAATGCTTAAAAATCCTGCTATGGCTTATTTTATGGGTATGTCTTAAAATATGAGAAACAGGGTACCTGTTTCACTGCAGGCTTCTGTGCCACACCAAATATGTTAGAAAAAGGAGATATATCCTATATAATAAAGTGCAAGTGTCTCTGCATCCAGTTGTCCCGTGTGTCCCTGGGTTACTGCGCATGTGCCCCAGGGACACAGGGATTGGAGGCAGAGACACACGCACACGCGCGCTCTCCCCCCCTCTGCCAACCGCTGCTCCCGGCGGACAGCAGCAAGTCCCCCCCACCCCTCTGCCTACCGTTTCGTCGGCGGAACTGCCTCCGTCAAGAGAGGGTGCCCCCACCCACCCACTCAGCCAGCCCAGCTGCCCAACACCGTGTGGCGCTCCTCGGGAGAGGGAGGGAACGCCGCGGCCCCGCCGCTCCTCTCATCTGTTCTAGCGCCCGTTTACTTAACGGGCTGAAGACACACTATCTTCCTACAATCCTCCTGAAAGACTCTGGGGAAACCTCCACGCTTTTTTACGTGGTTTTGCATGAGATAATATCGGCAAGCCGCAGCTCCCAGCGGACGCAGCTCTTCAGCTTGGCTCTCTAAGGGTTAAGAAGAACGAGCTGCAGCTCCTAGAGAGGCCCAGGAAGATGAAAGGGTAGAGCGTGTCAGTTTGGGGAAAGGGGGCGAGTTCCTTCCTGTTTGAATTGCCTCCACCGGAGGATGAATGGAGGAAAGAGCGGAACAAAGAAAAGCGGCTTGCGATGCAGAGGGGAGGATGGAGAGTACGCAGCAATGGAGGGAACGCAAACAGTAGCCAGCCTTTCTCCTTCCTGGGGGTTCTGCGAACCCTGGGATGTCTCCTTGCTGTCGGCGGCTGGGGGAGAGGAACGGAGGAGGAGAAAGCAGCGCTTTCTCCTCCTCCGTTCCTGTCCCCCTGCCGCCGACAGCAAGGACAGGTCCCAGGATGTTCTAGCGCCCGTTATTGAACGGGCTGAAATACACTAGTCCTATATAATAAAGTCCCTGTGTCTCTGCATCCAGTCCCTGTGTTTCTGTGTCTGCGCTACTGCGCATGTGCCCCATGGGCAGCCCTAACCCAAACCCTAACCCTAAACCTCCCTGCCTCAGTTAGCCAATCAGTCCGTCAGAGCTTGAGAGTCGTGTGTTGTTCGTTGGCGGCAGCGGAGCAGGGCAGGACGGTCTGCTCTGGCCGGTTGGTTGGGCTGAGCAGGAGACGGAGGAGCGAAAATAAGTGGGTGTGTGTGTGTGAGGGGGAGGAGACTGAGCCTGGCTTAAGCCTGCACGCGTTTACTCAGGAGTAAGTCCCTGTGTTATGTGGGGTCTACTTCCTGGTAAGAGCGCTCCAGACGGCCCACTTGGCGGACTTGGAATGCAAGGAAAATCCCAGTGAATTGTATTGCCAGCTCCCTTTCGTCCCGCGTTTGACTGGGGATTGCGAAGTCCTGACACGGATTCTCCACTGACTCTGAACTGGAGCGACCTCCCATCTCCACCCCCAATGTTAGGCTAGCCTTTAAATGGGGGTGGGGTGGGATGGGAGATGTGAGAGACAGGGGATATCGGGAGGTCCCTCCCATCTTGAGATCCAGCCCATCTCCGAGCGCTGGGAAAAGCAGGGAGAGTTCCGACTCAAGTGGAGAAGCAGGAAGTGGTGTCCGAGGCTCAGGCAAGGTAGCAGAGCCATTGCCCAAGGAGGGACAGGAAGGGGGGAGCAAGGGGGGAAGGCCAATCCCACCTACTCCGGAATTGCGCAAAAAACGTCTGGGGAAGAGGCTTGGTCTCCCCAAGCTTTTATGCTGGAGAAAAACGCGCCAATCTCCATTCGGAGGTACTGAAGAAGACGGATAAGATGTGTCAATCTCTGTAAATAGCACTGCCTTTAGCACTGTAAATACACAGCACCAATAAAAGAATAAAATGCAGAGCTGTGTGGAGTCGTTACTCTGAAGTAGCCCACCCAGGCCACTGTGACAGCTACCTCCGAATCTTTTTTTGGGCTACTTTGGAGTTGCCGGAATGAGCGCGCAAGAGGCGAAGAAATTGCGGCAGCTAGCGGAGCAAGCCCAGCAGGAGCTGCAGCAACTGGCGGTACAGGCACAGGGAGAATTAAAAGCGGCCAAAAAGGAAACGCGGAAAAGCCAGGAGGAGAGGCAGAATCTCCTTGACCAGGTGAGATCGCTACAGGATAAAGAGCAGCAGTTAAGAACGCTAGCAGTGGAGCTCCAAAACAAGTTGGATGCAGAGAAAAACAAGGGCGGGGAGGGGGCCCAACTCCAAGTGCTGCCGGGAAGGAGAGCGGGGACCCTAGTAAGCAAGTTCAACGGGGACCCAAGGGAATATCAGGGCTTTGAGACTGAGATATTGTATGCCCTTGAGCTGCACAATGATGAGTTCCCTGATGATGCGCACAGAGTAGCGTTTATAGTGGAACATCTGACCGGACCAGCAAGGGAGTGGCTCAGACCGTTAATCGCGGCAAAAAACCCTTGCATGAAGAATGTCAAATTATTTATAGAAGCTTTAAAAGTAATGCATGCGAGTGACAGTCATATGGACCATACCAAAGAGGAACTTCATAATTTACGCCAGGGAAAAATGACAGTTCGCGAATATTGGGCTAAATTCACCATGCTGGTGCACAAGCTGGGGTGGGAGCTTCACTCGCCTCCAATGGAAGCTGCGTTCTATTTGGGACTGCATGCTGATGTGAAGGACGAGCTCTCGAGAGGTCCGAAGCCCAATAATATGGATGAGTTGAGTAAAGCGGCTCTGGCGGTGGGGGTGAGGCAGGAATCTCGGTGGAACGACAAGCAAACAACGCGCGCAACACGGCCTTGGTTCCCACGGTCGCAGGAGAAGCCACTCCCCCAACAGCCATCCCAGGCCACGCCTGGGGCCGGGGCAGACCAGGAACTCATGCAACTTGATAGCGCGGGCGCGCGCGGGCTTTTCAAACCCCAGCGGCGCCAAGACGCAAGGAGGGAAGGGGCGGGAACTGCTTCCTCTGCAACTCCCCTCAGCATCTCGTCAGAAACTGCCCCCACCGCAGGGAATGGCAAGGGAAGGCGGGAACGGTGGTGCCCTCCCCCACTGACGCAGCACCACAGCAGGGAAACGAGACAGCCTGGCTGCAGGAGACAAGGGGCAGCAGCCAGGCGCAATCGGCAGACAACAGCCCCAGCCCACCCACCCGCACGGCGAGGAGCAGCGCCAGCCCACCCACCCCAGAGCAGGGGTGGTTCTAGAAGTGACGCTAGCACTCCCAAATGGGTACCCCCTGACCGTCCTGGGTCTGATAGATTCGGGAGCGTCAGCGAACTTTTTTTCGAGGGAATTTGCAGAAGCGCACCAGATCCAACTTCTGCAGCTGGACTTTCCCCTGCACGTCTCCACCATTAACGGCAGGGAGTTGCTGGGAGGGGCCATCACCCATCAGGCCCCCCCCATGAGAATGACGGTGGGACGGCACTCAGAGACACTGGCATTCAACGTCACCACCATCTCAGACCCCCCCCATCGTCTTGGGCATGAGCTGGCTGGCGCGCCATGACCCCTCCATCAGTTGGCACCAGAGATGCATCACGTTTGGATCGGACTTTTGTCTGGAACATTGCATGCAGCGCCAACCAGGGGAGGGGCCACCGATAGCCACGGTGGCCACCATGCACGTCAAGGGGGGGAGAGGCGATTCCCAAGCCATATTGGGACCTGCAGGAGGTCTTTAGCGAAGCGGAATCCGACCACCTACCCCCCCCCCACAGGTCGTTTGACTGCCAGATCAACCTGGTGCCAGGGGCCACGCTACCCCCAGCCAAGCTGTACTCCATGTCAGATCAGGAACTAGAGGATCTGCGGGCCTTCATCGACAAGAACCTCAAGAGGGGATTCATCAGAGAAAGCAAGGCAGCAGGGGGCAGCCCGGTCTTCTGGGTGGACAAGAAAGACACGCAACAGCGCCGCCTGGTGGTTGATTTCAGAAGGCTGAACAGCATGACGGAACCGGTGGCTTTCCCAATGCCCAGAGTGGACGATCTGCTGACAGCGGCACGCAGGGGCAAGATCTTCACCAAGCTCGACCTGAGGGGGGCGTACAACTTGATCAGGATCCGGGAAGGCGATGAGTGGAAGACCACGATGTTCACGCCGCTGGGCTCTTTTGAATATCTGGTGATGCCCTTCGGTTTGCAAGGGGGCTCAGCATGCTTCCAGGCCTTCATGCACCACGTACTGGGGACCCTCCTCTTCAAGAACTGCTTGGTCTTTTTGGATGACATCCTTATTTACTCCAATGACCCAGTGCAGCATGTGAAGGATGTCAGGGAGGTGTTGCAGCGCCTGAAAGAGCACCACCTGTATGTGAAGCTGGAGAAGTGCAAGTTTCACACCAAGGAGGTGGACTTCCTGGGCTACAAGCTGTCAGACAAGGGGCTAGCGATGGACAAGGACAAGGTGCAGGCCATCCTGGACTGGCACAGCCCCAGGACGCGCAAAGATGCCCAACGCCTACTAGGCTTCGTCAACTTCTACAGGAAGTTCATCAAGAACTTCTCTCGTGTTATGGCTCCCATCACTGACTGCCTGAGAGGCAAACAGAAGTTCAGGTGGACACCGGAGGCGCAAGCAGCGTTCGAAGGCCTCAAGAGGGTGTTCGCCTCAGACCAGAACCTGTTCCACGTGGTGCAGGACGCGCCCCTACGCGTCGAGACCGACGCTTCAGACCGTGCGGTGGGCGCGGTCTTACTGCAACTGGATGCCAACAGAGAGTGGAGACCCTGTGCCTTTTTCTCCAGAAAGCTGACCCAGCCAGAGCGCAACTACACGGTGTTTGATAAGGAACTTTTGGCGATCCATTCTGCGTTTAAACACTGGAGACACTTCCTGGTGGGCGCCAAGCACCCCATTCAGGTGTGCACGGACCACAATAACCTGGAGTTCTGGAGAACAGCCAGGGTGCTCAACCAGCGGCAGATACGGTGGGCAGAGTTCTTCTCGCACTTCAACTTCTCCATCCACTACATACCGGGGGAGCAGAATGTCAGGGCGGATGCCCTCTCCCGCAAGCCAGAGTACATGGAGGAGGAGTTGCCACCAGCACCCCGACACGTGTTTCCCCCGTCGGCATGGTCCTGCGGAGCAGCAGTGGTGAGCGAGGCAGAACTCACAGCACTGACGGCAGCAGATGAGTTCGCCACCCGCATCTTCAGAGATCTGCGAGGGGGGAGGGAGCAAGCCAAAGACTTTGCAGAACGAAGGGGGTTGCTTTTTTACAGGGGAGCCCTGTACCTGCCCACCACCCAGCTCAGAGGTAAGGTCCTCAAGCAGATGCACGACAACCCAACGGCGGGTCATTTTGGAAGGGACAAGACCACTCACTTAGTCATGAGACACTTCTGGTGGCCAGGGGTGCGGGAGGATGTTCGGGACTATGTAAGAGGCTGTGACACCTGCCAGTGAGCAAAGGTAGTCAGAGCAGCACCAGCAGGGTTGCTGGAGCCATTAGCCACACCGCACAGGCCGTGGGAAGTAGTGTCCATGGACTTCATCACCGACCTGCCTTCGTCCAGGGGCAAGACCGCAGTGTTGGTGGTGGTGGACCTCATGTCCAAAATGTGTCATTTTATACCGTGTGCCAGGGCGGTCTCCGCAGAGGAGACGGCCAAACTGTTCGTTGACCACGTATTCAGACTGCATGGATTACCCTTAAGGGTTATTTCGGACCGAGGCCGCCAATTTGTTTCCAGGCTCTGGCGGCGGCTCATGAACCTCCTGCAGGTGGAGGTCAGCTTGTCGACGGCCCGGCACCCGCAGACCAATGGACAGGCGGAGAGGGTCAACGCCATTTTGCAGCAGTACCTGAGATGCTACGTCAGCCAGAGGCAAACGGACTGGGTGGATCGCCTGCCACTGGCAGAATTTGCCCACAACAATGCAGTGCACGTCTCTACAGGGGTGTCGCCCTTTAAGGCCAACTACGGGCGCGACCTCAGATCTTTCCCAGAGAGGGAGAGGGAGGAGGAGGGCCCACAGGCAGAGGATTGGGCGGAGGAACTGGAGATGGTGCACCAGCAGCTCAGAGAGCACTTGGAGAGGGCCAAGGAAGCGTACAAGAAGGGGGCAGATCGCCACAGGCGACCGGGGTAGGTCATCATGGTGGGGGACAAGGTGTGGTTGTCCTCTGAGTGCCTTCCCACCAGAGGGCGGTGCAAAAAGTTGGCGCCCAGAAGGTTGGGCCCCTTCACGGTCACGCAACAGGTCAATCCGGTAGCCTTCAGGCTGGAACTGCCGGAAGACATGAGGGTGCACCCAGTATTTCATAGATCGCTGCTGTCGCCGTACAGGGAAAGCAGCCGGTTCCAAGGCAGCAAACAGCCCCCCGAGGGAGGGGGGGAGAGGGGAGGCAGGGAGCAACTCAATGAAGCCACGGCCATCCTTGATTCACGAAGAGGGGTGGGGGGCCTGGAGTACCTCATGGCGTGGGAGGATGCCCCGCCGTCCCAGAATGAATGGGTACCAGCCACGGAAATACAGGAGGAATTCTTAGTGGAAGAATTCCACGCCCTCTTCCCCCACAGGCCCAAGCCCTGGCACATGGAAAGGGATGGAGAGGGGGAAGGGCCGGAGGAAGAGGGCACAGAGAGCAGTTCTCCATGGAGGTGGGAAGCGGAGTTTGAGGATCCTGAGGAAGAGGTGTGGGTTTCTCCGAGGTTCACCACATCAGAGGCAGGGGAGGACTGGCAGCAGATTTTTACTCCCACCAGCTCTGATGCCACAGACTTTTTTTTTATTTATTTTTTTAAAATTGTATTTTATTGATTTTATAATATAGAAAGAAAAAAGGAAAAAAGACAAGCATACAAAAGAGCTACTACATAACATATTTACCACTGGCTTCCGCCCACCCTCCCAGAGCCCTCTCCTCCCACCAGAGGGACTCCCGAAAGACAGGCAGCCGGCAGTGTTTCCTTTTGTAGTTGAATTTCTCCCCCACCCCTCCCTCCCCTCCCCAGGGCCCCCCCTGCCACCGAGAGGCTCTAAGAGAGAGAACGAAGGGGGGGCATCCGTCCAACCAATTTCCAAACAGAAGAAGAAAAGAGAAAAAAAAGAAAAGAAAAAGAGAAAACCAAAGAAGAAGAAAAAAATGGAGGGATCCCCCTAAAAAAGAAAAAAAAGAAAAAATAAAGGAAAAAATAGAACTAAAAAGTAAAAAGGAATAAAAAGAAAAAATAAAAGAAAAAGGACCTCCCCAAACCTCCCCCCTATCCCGACTTCCATTTTCAATTCTTATTTAGCAGTATTCTTAATCCCATTCTATTACTACAGAAAAAAAGAAAAATTACCTTATATTATAAAAGCTATCCCAATTTTTAAATCCTCTTAATCAAACTAAATTTATATTTCCGAATCTTTTCATAATCAAATCTACTCATTACCTTTTTTTTTGACCAGCCTATCTTTTTTCCCCCTCCAAAGAACCTCTTTATTATTCTTACTTTCACAAATTTTTAAACATCGTTATCATCCCCTCCCCACCCCGGTCACGGCCTTTCCCTTCCAGTCCAGCAAGTTCCAAAGTCGTCAGTCCAGTTATCAGTCCTTTTTGTCTATCCTGAATAGTTAAATATTCAATCTTCCTTCAACCCACCCCCTTCCTAACCTGATTCAAAATCCAAACTCCTCTATCTCCCCCTCCCCAGTCTCCTTTTCTTCTTTGCCGTCCATTTTTCTCATGGGTGTTCTGTCTCTCCTGTGACTCTTGCATTGTTGACTCCTGTGATCCATCTTTATTCTTTTGATTTTCCTTTTTCCCGTCGCTCAGATCATACAGCCATTTCCCATCCTGTACCCTTTTTCCAGTTAAGACCTTTTCCTGTAATTCTTGTGTTCTTTCTTTAACCAAATCCTCTTTTTGCAGATCTTGCTTCTTTTCATTTGGTAAGTCCCGTTCTCTGAGCTCCTGTAAGTCTTGGTTTATTTCCAACAGTTGTTGCTGAGTCTTGTGCGTCTCTATTCTGAGTTCCCATAAGAGTCTTATCACTTTGTCCTTGAACGCTGATATATGTTCTTTCGTTGTCATTTTTCCAGCTTAGTGTGGGTGGAGTGAGGATTGAAAGCCAGGCGATGGTTATAAAAGACATATATTGTCACAAATCCAAACTGGAAACTGTATATAATCCGCAATATATAACTTCAACTTTAAAATTGTTTCAAACAGTCCGTCAAAGAGTTTTTAAGTATCAAATCCTTGTTAACATCCATCTTCGCAAACAGCTTACTGTCCTCTCCGGGCTGCCGATTTCGGGGTGGAGAGAGGCTCTCCCTTTCTTGAAGTGCAGGGAATATTAACCTTGAAATAACTCTCCCCCCTGTACCCTGCCTCCGGAGGTGATTCTATAAAATAGTCTCTGAAGGAATTCAGATAATATACTGCTTTTCGTCGGCACTGGTCTCCCTTTTTGTTACACTGCTTCTTAAATCAATCAGTGGGAGAAGGTGGCTTCCGTTTTTTCCCTTACTCCCGTTTGCCAAATTGTAATCCAATATCGTAATATAATATATTCAAGCTTTACTCACGGGTTCCAATTTTTCCGAATCTACGAATTTGGAAGAATCTGCCGCTCACCACCACCGGACTCGAAGCTTCACTTTGCTGAGGTAACGCTGTTCTCCAAAATGGCCCCCGCGACTACAACCCTTTCGCTCCGGGGCTCTTATTAGAGCTCACCAAAGGATCGGGGAGTCGCTAAAAAATGGGGCACCGCTGGAGCTTTGTTTCCAGAACTCTCTATCTGGAACTCTTTTGGGGCGCTGCGGCGCTTTCGCAGCCTTCCCCCCCCCCTCAGCAAAGCCGGGCTGTCTCAGCGCTCGAGACAAACCCCGCCGGCCAGATCGGGCGACAAACCGGAAGTCTGATGCCACAGACTTTTTGGGCTTTCCGTCTTCTCAGGGGGAAGGAGGAAGCTCGCTGGAGTGGGGGGAGGTTTTCACGCCCACGGGCTCCGACAACACAGATTTTTGAGGTTTTCAGTCGTCCCCGGCACCCTCGGGGCCCCTAGGGAGGGGAGAAGGGGGGCCTGGGAGGGGGGTGGATGTGAGGGACAGGGGATATCGGGAGGTCCCTCCCATCTTGAGATCCAGCCCATCTCCGAGCGCTGGGGAAAGCAGGGAGAGTTCCGACTCAAGTGGAGAAGCAGGAAGTGGTGTCCGAGGCTCAGGCAAGGTAGCAGAGCCACTGCCCAAGGTGGGACAGGAAGGGGGGAGCAAGGGGGGAAGGCCAATCCCACCGACTCCGGAATTGCGCAAGAAACTTCGGGGGAAGAGGCTGGGTCTCCCCAAGCTTTTATGCTGGAGGAGAACGCGCCAACCTCCATTCGGAGGTACTGAAGAAGACGGATAAGATGTGTCAATCTCTGTAAATAGCACTGCCTTTAGCACTGTAAATACACAGCACCAATAAAAGGATAAAATGCAGAGCTGTGTGGAGTCGTTACTCTGAAGTAGCCCACCCAGGCCACTGTGACAGGAGAGAAGCAGTTTAGGAATATTTCTGAGAGGAAATTTTCCTTCTTTGGAAAACACACACATGGCATTACATGGCCATAGCTTTTTAGAGGAAGAGCAGGAAACATCAGAAAAGAAAACTGAAAATGAATAGGATTGGCCTAAAACTTCCCTGTTCTATTAGAAATGGCATTGGTTCTCTTGGACGTGCCACAGTTGTTCAGTTCCCTTTTTCCTTTATCATCTGTGATGCACTGATTCTTTCACAAAGTTTACACCACATATGTTCTAGCACCCGTTATTTTAACGGGCTTCAAGATACTAGTATATATATAATAGTAACAGGAGACTTCATAGAATCATAGAATCCTAGAGATGGAAGAGACCCCAAGGGCCATCCAGTCCAACTCCCTGCCAAGCAGGAAACACCATCAAAGCATTCTTGACATATGCCCGTCAAGCCTCTGCTTAAAGACCTCCAAAGAAGGAGACTCCACCACACTCCTTGGCAGCAAGTTCCACTGCCGAACAGCTCTTACTGTCAGGAAGTTCTTCCTAATGTTGAGGTGTTCAACTAACTAATGTTCAACTCCCCCGACGTCTGATAGAACTCAAACTCTGCCAGGAATATAAGGCCCAACAAATTCCTCCGTTGCCTGACTATTTGAGAAGAATATTGAGAAGCTGGAAGGTTGGCAGAGAAGGGGCAACCGAGATAAACAATGGTCTGGGAAGCAAGCCTGATGAGGAACGGTTGAGGGAGCTAGGCGTGTTTCGCCCAGAGGAGACTCGGAAGAGATTTGAAGGTCACCTTCAAATATATTGAGGGCTGCCCTATGGAAGATGGAGCAAGCTTGCTTTCTCCTGTTCCAGAAGGTAGGACTCAAATAAATGTTGGCGTAGCGCTGAATGGAGTTTGTCGTTTGGTTCCTTTAGGTCAGGGGCCAGCAAACCACAGGCCGTGGGCCGGATCCAGCCCAATTGCCCTCTGGATCCGGCCCGCGAACGGTTCTGCAATTGCCACTTGGATCGGCGCAATCGCATTTTCCCCCCCAGGTGCCTGTTTGTTTGTTTTTGCGATCCCCCCCCCCGAACTACATCTCCCAGCATACTCCAAGGTTTCTTTCCTCCATAACCAATTATCAGATCTCTTTGAAATTTGACACAGAGCTCAATAAGAGGATAAGGACAGTAAGAGCTGTTCGGCAGTGGGATTTGCTGCCAAGAAGTGTGGTGGAGTCTCCGGCTTAGGGAGCTGGGTATGTTTAGCCTGGAGAAGAGAAGGTTAAGGGGTGATATGATAGCCATGTTCAAATATATGAAAGGATGTCATATGGAGGAGGGAGAAAGATTGTTTTCTGCTGCTCCAGAGAAGCGGACACGGAGCAATGGATTCAAACTGACAGTAAGAGCTGTTCGACAGTGGAATTTGCTGCCAAGAAGTGCGGTGGAGTCTCCTTCTTTGGAGGTCTTTAAGCAGAGGCTTGACAGCCATATGTCAAGAATGCTTTGATGGTGTTTCCTGCTTGGCAGGGGGTTGGACTGGATGGCCCTTGGGGTCTCTTCCAACTCTAGGATTGTAGGATTTCAAAAGATTTTATAAATGCCTTTTTATGGAGAAAATAAAATAAAATGTACACGTGTCGAGGGTCTCGAGAGACAGACGCCGCCGATGTTTTAAAATGTTGAAGTGCTATAAAATCAAAACCATTTGATATAGAGGGGGGAAATGTAGGAGGGTGAAAGGTTGTTTGCTGCTGCTCCAGAGAAGCGGACACGGAGCAATGGATTCAAACGACAAGAAAGAAGATTCCACCTCAACATGAGGAAGAACTTCCTGACAGTAAGAGCTGTTCGACAGTGGGATTTGCTGCCAAGGAGTGTGGTGGAGTCTCCTTCTTTGGAGGTCTTTAAGCAGAAGCTTGACACCCATCTGTCAGGAATGCTTTGGTGGCGTTTCCTGTTTGGCAGGGGGTTGGACTGGATGGCCCTTGTGGACTCTCTAGGATTCTAGGATTTCAATGGCTTAAAATGACGAGAAAAGAGATTCCGACTCAACATCAAGAAGACCCTTCTGATAGTACGATCCGATCTGTTCAACAGCGGAACAGTCTCCCTTAGGAGGTGGCAAACTCTCCTTCCTTGGGTGTTTTAAAGCGATCTGTCAGGGATGATCTAGCTGAGATTCCTGCATTGCAGGGGGGTTGGACTGGATGACCCTCGGGGGTCCCGTCCAACTCTACACAGCTCCGATTCTAAGACTCTGTATAATAACCGTTATCGCCCACATCGCATCAAGCAAGCCGACACACACAGACCAGACGACAGGCCATGGCTTACCTGTAAAGCCACAAGCTTCGGCCAAGAGAAAGGTGCTCCAAGACATCAGGAAAAACAGGCCCGTTTCCAGCAGCTGGAACTCGCGGAGTTTGGTGAATTTGGTGACGTGGCAGAGGGGTTAAGGAAAAGACACAAGTGGATGAAAATATCCAGCAGAGAAAAACAGAGCAAGAAGCAAGGAATCTCCTAATTTGATTATTCAGGCCCCGAAGGACAGTCATATATGTATGTAGATTATTTACCCATAAAATCATAGAATCCTAGAGTTGGAAGAGACCTCAAGGGCCATCCAGTCCAACCCCCTGCCAAGCAGGAAACATCAAAGCATTCTTGACAGGTGGCTGTCAAGCCTCCACTTAAAGACCTCCAAAGAAGGAGACTCCACCACACTCCTTGGCAGCAAATTCCACTGTCGAACAGCACTTACTGTCAGGAAGTTCATAGAATCATAGAATCCTAGAATCCTAGAGTTGGAAGAGACCCCAAGGGCCATCCAGTCCAACCCCCTGCCAAGCAGGAAACACCATCAAAGCATTCCTGACATATGGCTGTCAAGCCTCTGCTTAAAGACCTCCAAAGAAGGAGACTCCACCACACTTCTTGGCAGCAAATCCCACTGTCGAACAGCTCTTACTGTCAGGACATAGTGATAGGCGCAGCAGCAATGCCGGCCACGGCAGCAGGAGGAGGAAAAAATAATACATCCCCTGAAAATAAGCCATAGTGTGGGTTTTTTTCAGGAAAAATAAATATAATACAGTGTCTTCTTTTCGGAGAAACACTGGTATCACCAAAGAGTACTTGTCCCAAACCTGGATCTTGCCCTCTATGGAATTCTTCATTTTATTATACCTAGCATTTTATCTTTTAACCAAAATACAAAAAAACAACAAGTATTCACCCTGACTTCTCCAAGCACCTTGTCCACATCCTTGAGCCTTACTAACTGTAATGAATGAATTTATTAATATGGTCGCCAGACCTCCAAAGGAGGAGACTCACTCCACCACACTCCTTGGCAGCAAATCCCACTGCCGAACAGCTCTTACTGTCAGGGCGTTCTTCCTAATGTTGAGGTGGAATATTCTTCCTCAAGGGCCATCCAGTCCAACCCCCTGCCAAGCAGGAAACACCATCAAAGCATTCTTGACATATGCCTGTCAAGCCTCTGCTTAAAGACCTCAAAAGAAGGAGACTCCGCCACACTCCTTGGCAGCAAATCCCACTGCCGAACAGCTCTTACTGTCAGGAAGTTCTTCCTCATGTTGAGGTGGAATCTTCTTTCTTGTAGCTTGAATCCATTGCTCCGTGTCCACTTCTCTGGAGCAGCAGAAAACAACCTTTCTCCCTCCTCTATATGACATCCTTTCATATATATTTGAACATGGCTATCATATCACCCCTTAACCTTCTCTTCTCCAGGCTAAACATACCCAGCTCCCTAAGCCGTTCCTCATAAGGCATTGTTTCCAGGCCTTTGACCATTTTGGTTGCCCTCCTCTGGGCACGTTCCAGCTTGTCAGTATCCTTCTTGAACTGTGGTGCCCAGAACTGGACACAGTACTCCAGGTGAGGTCTGACCTGAGCAGAATACAGTGGTACTATTACTACCCTTGATCTAGACGCTATACTCCTATTGGTGCAGCCCAGAATTGCATTGGCTTTTTTAGCTGCTGCATCACACTGTTGCCTCATGTCAAGTTTGTGGTCTACCAAGACTCCTAGATCCTTTTCGCATGTACTGCTCTCAAGCCAGGTGTCTCCCATCCTGTATTTGTGCCTAGAATCACAATCGCTTCTAATTCTGCTCATACATCAATTCTACAATATTTTTTATAGTAAGTTCTAAATTTCTTCCATTCCTCTTCCACCTTCTCCTCTCCCCGGTTGCGTAGTCCTTTTTACATTTTTCAGCCAAGCTGTTAACAACGTTGAAAACTACACCTTGGCCGCCTCCCAAAGTTACACCCCCGTGTATTATGCTGAAGAAAAATGGTTCGAATTTGCAGAGACATGAAGCAGTTACCGGTAGAAGCTTAGCTGCCAAGTACCCCGTTTTCCCCGGGAAACCTCCGTTTTTACTTACCTTTTCCCGGTGGCCCCCCGTATCACTTCGTCTCCCGTTTTTCCTCCGTTATTTTCTCCTGCCGGCGGCCATTTTTTTCCTTTCCGATTTGCCCTTCTATGGGCGCCAAAAATGGCCGCCGCCGGCTTCAAAAGTCGCACCTACGCATGCCCGGAAGTGCATAGACACAACTTCCGGTGTCGGCGGCCGCCGTTTTTGGTGCCCAGAGATGGGCGGAGCGACACCGGAAGTCGCGCCGACGCAACTTCCGGTGCCACACGGCTGCCGGTCGCGGATTCTGCAGTCCGGGACTTGGAAGGTAAGGTTAGAAAGCAAGTCTCACGCCTTGAACTAAAAGGATATAAACGCCGTCACCACTCCGGTTGCCGCTCCCATGGCGAACGATCCGCTGAAGATCCCCAGGAAAATCCCAATGGACTTGAACATCGCTGTCAAATCAAAAGTGTGGCTGTTGTCTCCTGCTGGTTGGTAGGCGACGATCGAGCTGGATGCAAACAGACACAAATGTTTCTTATTAGCGTACCTTCCGGTGCATTGCAGGGCAACTGGGTTCGACAGGAAAGCCCTGCTCAACATCAGGGCAACTGAGGCAGCTCCGCAACAGAGAGCAGCATCTTCAATATTGACAAGCAAGGAAAGTCTTTATCCTAAGCACAGGTGCATGGGAATGCTTGCTTGCCTTGCCGATCAAAGGGGTGCAGGTGAGAATGGGGAATTTGGGTGTCTAGTTTGGACAGGGATATGGAACCCTGAGGTCATAAGAAGACAAGAAGCACCTGCTAGACCAGACCAATTGCCCATCTAGTCCATACCTGCCAAGTTGCTGTCAGAGAAATAAGGGACCGGGCCGGAAATAGCAGGCCGGAAGTAGCGCTGCAGCCATTTTGGAACTGGGCAGAGCAGCGTCGAAAGCCGCTTCCGAGCATGCTCCACCCAGTTCTAAAATGGCCGCCGCGCCAGAATAAACCGGGGGGAAAACAAAAAAATCCGTTTTTTTCAGCTAGGAACAGCTGGGAAAACGGGGATTTCCCGGGGAAAACGGGAGACTTGGCAGCTATGGAGGCTTCCCAGATGACATCTGTAATGGCTCCTGCGAAATGTCGCTTACTTGAACTTTGAGAAAGACGACAGAGAACTTACGAAGACAGGACGATGGCAACTGCATCATTGAGGACACTTTCGCCAAAAAGAAGGGCGTACAGCTCGACATCCACCTGAAGCTCGTGGAAAATGGCAAGTACCGTCACTGTCCAACAAGACAAGAAAGGAACGTTTGAAAATGAAATTCAGACCAACAGGCTCTTGCCAGAATTTTGTATTGTTACCAGCAATACAGCGGGGGGCGCTGTGGGTTAAACCACAGAGCTCAGGGCTTGCCGAACGGAAGGTCGGCGGTTCGAATCCCCGCGACGGGGTAAGCTCCCTTTGCTCTGCCTGCCAACCTAGCATAGAATCATAGAATCGTAGAGTTGGAAGAGACCTCAAGGGCCATCCAGTCCAACCCCCTGCCAAGCAGGAAACACCATCAAAGCATTCCTGACAGATGGCTGTCAAGCCTCCGCTTAAAGACCTCCAAAGAAGGAGACTCTACCACACTCCTTGGCAGCAAATTCCACTGTTGAACAGCTCTTAATGTCAGGAAGTTCTTCTGGGCCTTTTTTCATTTCCTGTGTTTATCATCATCACCCGCCTAAGTACTCATAGCTCTTTGTAGGAATTATCTCAGACACATTGACAGCAACCCTTCAGTGTAGAGATGCCAGGATTGTTTTGCCCGTGTTGTAGATGTGGAGGTTTATGTCAGCAGTGTGATGCAGCTGCTCAAAAAGCCAATGCAATTCTGGGCTGCATCAATAGGAGTATAGCGTCTAGATCCAGGGAAGTAATAGTACCACTGTATTCTGCTCTGGTCAGACCTCACCTGGAGTACTGTGTCCAGTTCTGGGCACCACAGTTCAAGAAGGATACTGACAAGCTGGAACGTGTCCAGAGGAGGGCAACCAAAATGGTCAAAGGCCTGGAAACGATGCCTTATGAGGAACGGCTTAGGGAGCTGGAGAAGAGAAGGTTAAGGGGTGATATGATAGCCGTGTTCAAATATATAAAAGGATGTCATATAGGGGAGGCTGAAAGGTTTCAATGAGCAATGGATTCAAACTTCAAGAAAGAAGATTCCACGTAAACATTAGGAAGAACTTCCTGACAGTAAGAGTTGTTCGACAGTGGAATTTGCTCCCAAGGAGTGTGGCGGAGTCTCCTTCTTGGGAGGTCTTTAAGCAGAGGCTTGACAGGCATATGTCAAGAATGCTTGGATGGTGTTTCCTGCTCGGCAGGGGGTTGGACTGGATGGCCCTTAGGGTCTCTTCCAACTCTACGATTCTATGATTCTATAATTGATAAGATGGTTAGAAGAAAAATTCTGCGTTTGTTATGTTTATGTTATGTTTGTTGTTGTTTGTTCTGTTATTGTTTGAATGTGTTTAATTGGGAAATTTAATAAAATGTCTTTTTTTAAAAAAAAGAACAAAATAAATTATGTTTGTTGTTGTTTGTTTTGTTATTGTTTGAATGTGTTTAATTGGGAAATTTAATAAGATGTCTTTTTAAAAAAAAAAAGAAAAAAAGAAAAAATGAATAATAAGCAGGAGAAATGAATGTGTAAGAAACCAGGAAGGGAAGTTGGGGGGAAGTCGTGGGGAGGGGGTTAATTGATCGTTTATTTGGTGTTTATCTTGTTAGTTGTAATTATGTTTTTTAAAAAAAGATGGATCGTTCAATAGAAATCATTAAACAAAACAAAACAAAAAGCGATCTCCACTCTTGTAGTGAAGGGAGAGGTTTGCCAATTGTGTTATTGAGCTAAATCTGATCCTATAGTATAATTCTGATTGTATGGCTTAGCCCCCCATATCCCTAATATAGGGGGGCTACAGTAGTATTGTCTCCCTGCTTATTTAACTTATATGCAGAATTCATCATGCGAAAGGCTGGACTAGATGAATCCCAAGCTGGAATTAAGATTGCCGGAAGAAATATCAACAACCTCCGATATGCAGATGACACAACCTTGATGGCAGAAATTGAGGAGGAATTAAAGAACCTTTTAATGAGGGTGAAAGAGGAGAGCGCAAAATATGGTCTGAAGCTCAACATCAAAAAAACCAAGTTCATGGCCACTGGTCCCATCACCTCCTGGCAAATAGAAGGGGAAGAAATGGAGGCAGTGAGAGATTTGACTTTCTTGGGCTCCTTGATCACTGCAGATGGTGACAGCAGTCACGAAATTAAAAGACGCCTGCTTCTTGGGAGAAAAGCAATGACAAACCTAGACAGCATCTTAAAAAGCAGAGACATCACCTTGCCGACAAAGGTCCGTATAGTTAAAGCTATGGTTTTCCCAGTAGTGATGTATGGAAGTGAGAGCTGGACCATCAAGAAGGCTGATCGCCGAAGAATTGATGCTTTTGAATTATGGTGCTGGAAAAGACTCTTGAGAGTCCCATGGACTGCAAGAAGATCAAACCTATCAATTCTGAAGGAAATCAGCCCTGAGTGCTCCCTGGAAGGACAGATCCTGAAGCTGAGGCTCCAATACTTTGGCCACCTCATGAGAAGAGAAGAATCCTTGGAAAAGACCCTGATGTTGGGAAAGATTGAGGGCACTAGGAGAAGGGGACGACAGAGGACGAGATGGTTGTGTGACAAATATAGGACTCCTTTGAGTTATTTATGACTCAATTAGGAGCCACTAAATGCCGCCCGGCACGCTTTCTCTAGCGTCTCTGCTCCGTAGACCCGGGCTTGGCAGTAAAATATAGCAGAGTTCTTCTTTTCCTTTCTCACGCACAGCGGTAGCTTGTATAGCCGTTGGATAAAAAACCTCTTAAGAACACACAGAGTCCGAGGTGTTCTAATAACTACTGAAGTTTATTTTACAGAGAAAACAACAAACGACCTGGTGAGCTCGCAGACATTTTGCGACCGTCTCCCAGGCAGAATCGAAACCAACTGTTACACAAAGAAAAAACTTCCAGTACATTCTGTAACATGATATCTTCCTCAGTGGTCAGGTGCACAGTACACAGTTAACCCTTTGGTTACTTGTTACTCCTCACACCCCCTCTCACCTGAACACTGGGGACATTGGGTATCCAAACTTACCCCAAAACCAACCCTTCACATAATTCCCCATGACGTTGGAAACTCAAGGGTTTTGTGAACCCATCTGCTATGTTCTCTTGGCTTGGACAATACCTCAACTTCACCAAGCCTACCTGTATGCTCTGACATACGTTTCGGAAGCGGATGTCTAAGTGTTTGGTTCTGGCCTTGAACTGTCCAGACTCTGCCAGTCTCAAAGATGGTTGATTGTCGCCGCAAACAGTGATGGGCTGGCTACAATCACCCCAGATTTCCTGGACCAAACATCTGTAGTACTCCAACTCAGTGCATGTCGCAGACAACGCACAGAATTCAGCTTCCGTGGAAGACATAGCTATTAGGCTTTGCCTGCGCGACCGCCAACCAATCAGGGCATTTCCAAACTTCACTACCAAACCAGTCACTGACTTCCTGTCCTCCTGATTGGCCCAATCAGCATCTGCAAAACAAGTGAGTTGTGGCTCACCTTGCGCTGACATCTCCAAACAATACTATTTGGTTTCCTGCAAATACCTAAGCACTCTCTTAATACCATTCCAAGCATGTACGCTAGGTTTCGAAGCTTCTCTACTGAGCAAATTGACTGCAAAAGCAATATCTGGTCTGCTCCATTGTGACAAATACAACAGACTTCCTAGCGCTGACTGAAACACTTCAGGACTCTCAAACACTACTCTGTCCTTCACTTGTGACTCTTTCACAAAGTTTGTCTCCATGGGTGTTCTGACTCCTTTACAGTCAGACATTCTGAACTTCTCAAGCAAATGTTCAATCTTGCCTTTCTGACTGAGCAAAAAACTTCCATCCTCAGTCCTGTCTATCTGCACACCTAGATAAACTTTCACTGCACCTAGGTTCTTGAGTTTGAACCTCTTGCCTAGCTCTTTTGCAAACTTCTGCACTTGCATCTGGCTCTTAGCTAAGCAGATCAGGTCATCTACATAGACCAGTAACAGTTCTTGCTGTTCTCCTTCACCTCTGAGATACAGACAACTGTCAGCTAGACTCTTCTTGAAACCTAGGCTATCCAAAACAGAATCAAGACACGAATTCCAGTTTCTAGCGGATTGCTTCAGACCATAGATCGACTTGTGCAGCTTCCACACCTGACCTGGCACTTCACTCTTAAACCCTGGAGGAGGCAACATGTACAGTTCCTCCTGAAGGTCAGAGTTCAAATAAGCAGTGTCCACATCAAAGTGATTGACCACTAGGCCTCTCTGCGCTGCAGTCGCTAAAAGCATCCTGAAAGATTCCGATCTCGAAGTCGGACTAAACACATCTGTGTAGTGTATTCCTTTCTTCTGAGTAAAACCTCTAGCCACTAATCTAGCCTTGTACTGAGGCTCTCCAGTCACTGTGGGTTTCAACCTGTAGACCCACCGACAACTGACTGCTTTCTTACCTTCTGGCAACTGTGTGAGACTATACACACCAAGAGATTGCATGGAGTTCAACTCTTTCTCCATTGCAACTTTCCACTTACTAGCTTCCTCTACTGACAACTGTTGCACCTCTTCAAAGCTTTCAGGCTCACACACTGCTAGGTTCGCCCATACACTGACAGCTGAAAACCTTTCAGGTGGTTTACCTTTCGTGGTGCGTTTTGAACGCCTTGGTCCCACATCCTCCCCCTCTAAATCTGAACTGCTTGTCTCTGACTGTGGCTCTCTCGGACTAGCAGCACTGTCAAGAGACTTACTACGCTTTGCAGCCCCCTCTGGGCTTGCTTTGGGTGATGTGGGTGACCTACCACGTTTGCTGTACTTCCCAGGCTTGACCTGGGGAGAAGTCGGTGCGCTTCTGACTACTTGCTTCACTTCCCTAGGAGCTACACCACTTGGACCAGCTGCCTGACCTGGATCTGGTCCTGCAGCACCTGGAACTCCAGCATCAGCCACCCGAGTTTCCTCTTCCTGGTCAATACCTGAAGACCAGTCAAGAAGAACTTCGGGGTTAGCATGAATGCGTCTCCAGCCCTCCTGTTCACAGAACGTAGCACTCCTGCTAATGTGAATGTGGGTTTGGTCCCCCTCTGCTGGCACAAACCTCCACGCCTTTGAGTTTGGTTCGTAGCCACAGAAGATCATTTTCCTGGATCTTGATCCTCCCTTTCTGCGTTTCTGCTTTGGAATTAGAACCCACACCTCACACCCAAAAGTTCTGAAATAGTGCACCTTCGGAACTTTGCCATACAACATGTAGTAGGGTGTGTTTTCCACAACTGAATTAAAAGCGCGGTTCGAACAGTAATTCACAAATTTATAAGCCTCCCCCCAAAACTTCTGGGGTAGTCCTGCATCAAACAACGTTGCCTCTACCAGTTCAGACAGTGTTCTAAATTTTCTTTCAGCTAAACCATTCTCTTGTGGACTAAAAGGGGCGGTCTTCCTGTGTCTGATTCCCTTGCTGCGGAAGAACCCTTGTAGTTCTGCACTCAAAAACTCCCCCCCTCCCTGTCACTCTGGAAACACTGGACAGTGAGGGAGAACTGTAGTTCTACTTCGGCTACCCACTCTTGTATCACTCTGGCAGCCTCCCCCTTCTCTTTCAATGTTATGACCCAAGAGAAATGACTGAAATCATCCAGAAGACACAAAACATATTTTGAACCACCTAAACTTGACGTAGACATAGGCCCAGAAATATCCATGTGCACTAACTGGAATGGTTTTGTGCTCTTCCTCTCAGACCTAGGATAAGAGCATCTCTTCGTCTTCGCTTTCGCACATGCGCGGCACTGCAGGTGTTTATCACATGGCTTGAACCTGCAACCTTTGACAAAATCAGGGGCTTTTTTCACATAAGGAAAAGACATGTGACAAAATTTCCTGTGCCAAGCATGAATACAATCCTTATGGACAGCGCCCTCTGTGCCCTTAGGGGTATTCGCGCTTTTAGCCTGAGCATCACCAATGTTACTTCCACCTGCTTGCCCCCTCCCATCTAGGACAAACAGACCATCAGACCCAACAGTAACACTTACCAGCTCAGCCCCATCTCTGGCAATTTTGCAAACACCATTGGCAAAACTTATTTCAAAGCCCTCACACAATAAGCAAGACACACTTAAGAGACAATTCTTCATGCCTGGTACAACATAAACATCAAGGTTAGTGTCTAAGCATTGCATATAAAAAACACCCTTGCTTTTAATTGC
Source organism: Zootoca vivipara (assembly GCF_963506605.1). Classification (NCBI taxonomy): domain Eukaryota; kingdom Metazoa; phylum Chordata; class Lepidosauria; order Squamata; family Lacertidae; genus Zootoca; species Zootoca vivipara. Next base: position 2,958,992 of record NC_083293.1, read on the forward strand.
TCCATAAGAACCATCAGCAAGCTGCAGGCTTTTTTCTTCTTCAAGTGGCCTGCAGTTCAGGATCCTTCCTGAAGGTGGCATAAGATGATGGCTGCTTCCACTGTCGACAATAAAAGTGAAACTGTCCTGTCCTTTGTTTCTAACCGTTGCTAAGGCAGCAGAAAGATGTTGGCTGACAGGCTTATCTGTAGTCTTCCCACGTCCTCTGCCTTGTCGTTGCTGGCTGGTCCCACGACCACGTCCGCTGGGTTGCCTGGCACCGTGACCTTGGCCGCTTCCGGAGCTGGGCAAAATATCGCTACGTGCCCCGGCTGCTGGCACCGAAAGCAAAGCCTTGTTGCGCACGCACTCACAGTGGATTCCTCAGTGCTTTTTACTGCACCCCCACTGGTTTCTCTGCGCCCACGGCCCCCCTTCTCAGCCGATTCTCTCTGGCGTCGCTGTTCCTCATCCGCCAAACGACCAGAAACGTAAGCTAACGTAAGCTCATCATCAGGCATGGCCTCAAACGTTAGGCACAAATGCTCATAGACGTTTCCCAGACTAGACAGCAAGATATAAACTTTTTCCTTCTCCTTGAAAACAAGCTCATGCCGCTGCAGCCTATGGAATGCATCAATCACATTGCCAATGTGCTCTTTTATGGGTTGTCCTGGCCTCAGTCGCAACTCAAAAAGATGCCTCATAGCATGCAGCTTAGCTCCAGCTGTTTTTCTCTGATGAACCCTTTCCAAACTGTCCCAGGCTTCCTTAGCATTTGCAGCATTCTGCACATAGGGCAGTTGGGTAGTATCACAGCTCATGGCAATGGCACACAGAGCTTTATTGTCTTTCCTGGTTTCTGCCGCAAATCTCTGCACTTCAGCTGCTGAATTATCAGCGGCAGGGGTTGGGGGATTTGACACACAAGTCCACAAATCCTTTCCCAGCAACCACATTCTTGCCCTTTCTCTCCACTCTGCATAGTTGTCGCCATTCAGCCTCTGGAACGGCACGACAAACGTCTCCTGGAGCTGCTCCGCCATCTTGTCTACCCCCGGGCTCCGTGTCCAGCACTGTACTGTACTCACTCAGAATAGCTAACGTTGCTCCTCCGGGTAGACTGCGGATCCCAGCCTCCAGTCCAGCGACATTCTGCTAGCGAGTGCATCTGTTAATTGCCGACTGCAAAAAACAGGTTTCTCGAGCTAGCTTTTTACTCCGGCTTTCTCCAAGGCTTTCACAGCTGCAATCACCTTTTATGGCTTTGGTGATTGATTAGGTTCAGGACCTATAACCTGTTACCCATAACCTGTGACGAATATAGGACTCCTTTGAGTTATTTATGACTCAATTAGGAGCCACTAAATGCCGCCCGGCACGCTTTCTCTAGCGTCTCTGCTCCGTAGACCCGGGCTTGGCAGTAAAATATAGCAGAGTTCTTCTTTTCCTTTCTCACGCACAGCGGTAGCTTGTATAGCCGTTGGATAAAAAACCTCTTAAGAACACACAGAGTCCGAGGTGTTCTAATAACTACTGAAGTTTATTTTACAGAGAAAACAACAAACGACCTGGTGAGCTCGCAGACATTTTGCGACCGTCTCCCAGGCAGAATCGAAACCAACTGTTACACAAAGAAAACACTTCCAGTACATTCTGTAACATGATATCTTCCTCAGTGGTCAGGTGCACAGTACACAGTTAACCCTTTGGTTACTTGTTACTCCTCACAGGTTGGACAGTGTTCTCGAAGCTACGAACATGAGTTTGACCAAACTGCGGGAGGCAGTGCAAGACAGGAGTGCCTGGCGTGCTATGGTCCATGGGGTCACGAAGAGTCGGACACGACTAAACGACTAAACAACAACAACACAGTAGCAAGACAGAAAAACCCAAGAACAGCCGGGATCCAAGGAAGATCTTCCGTGGAAGATCTGGCCCAACTCTGCAACACACCTGGATCCGTAGCGGAGGCAATGGCGCCGAACAAGAGGCAGTCGGTAAAGTAGAAATCTCCTCCGAGTTGTCCCATCACCTTCATCAGAGAAACACAGCCATACATGATCGACCTGGTGATTCAACAGGAACGTGGACAGGTAATCACATTTTCTCATTTCTCATTTAATTTGTCTACTGCCTTCCAATATCGCTAGGCAGCCTAAAGGCCCTACACATCAATCCGGTCCGATACAATTAAGTTGTAACAAAAAAAAAAAAGATGGCTATTAAAATAAACTTGAATCAAGTAAGGTAATATTCAATATTTTGCTTCTGACAAAATCAACTCTCCAAATCAGCCAATTGTAATTGTACAGAAAATCTTTCCCAACCATTGCAATTCATTACTAGACTATTGATTAATGATTAGGAGAGTAAAGTCATAAGACAAAAAAAGACCACAGCCCTTTAAAAAAACAACAACACTACCCTGTTTCTCTGAAAATAAAGACATACCCATAAAATAGAATCATAGAATCGTAGAATCCTAGAGTTGGAAGAGACCACAAGGGCCATCCAGTCCAACCCCCTGCCAAGCAGGAAACACCATCAAAGCATTCCTGACAGATGGGTGTCAAGCCTCTGCTTAAAGACCTCCAAAGAAGGAGACTCCACCACACTCCTTGGCAGCAAATCCCACTGTCGAACAGCTCTTACTGTCAGGAAGTTCTTCCTAATGTTGAGGTGGAATCTTCTTTCTTGTCGTTTGAATCCATTGCTCCGTGTCCGCTTCTCTGGAGCAGCAGCAAACAACCTTTCTCCCTCCTCTATATGACATCCTTTCATATATTTGAACATGGCTATCATATCATAGAATCATAGAATCCCAGAGTTGGAAGAGACCACAAGGGCCATCCAGTCCAACCCCCTGCCAAGCAGGAAACACCATCAAAGCATTCTTGACATATGGCTGTCAAGCCTCTGCTTAAAAACCTCCAAAGAAGGAGACTCACTCCACCACACTCCTTGGCAGCAAATCCCACTGTCGAACAGCTATTACTGTCAGGAAGTTCTTCCTCTTGTTGAGGTGGAATCTGAAGCCATAGCAGGATTTCTAAGCATTTGCACAATATAAGCCATACCCTGAAAATAAGACATAGTGATAGGTGCAGTTCTGGAGGGCGCCAAGGAAGAGGTGAGGCTGGACATGTAATTAAAAAAATAAGACATCCCTTGAAAATAAGCCACCGTGTTTTCTTTTTTCTTTTTTGAGGAAAAATGAATATAAGTCGGTGTCTTATTTTTGGAGGTGATACGGGGGACCACCGGGAAAAGGTAAGTAAAAACGGGGGTTTCCCGGTGAAAACGGGGTACTTGGCAGCTATGCGGAAATAAGCCATAGTGATAGGCATACTTAATTAATTCCATACTTAATTAAAAAAAAAAAACAAGACATCCCCTGAAAATAAGCCAGCGTTGTTTTTTTGAGGAAAAATAAATATAAGACGGTGTCTTATTTTCGGAGAAACACGGCTAGCAGCAAAGTCACATAGCTTGTAACATTGCAAAATGTACTAACTCAGCGTTTTGTTCAGTGCTGGTCCAGGGCAGGATGAATGAATATTAATGTGCTAATCTCAAGTACAGTGCTGCCTCGCGTAACGAATGCCCTGCTTAACGAAATTTCCGCTTAACTAAAGGATTTTTCGAGCGGAGGTTGCCTCACTAGACGAATTTGTTTTATGAAAAATCCATCTAGCGAATCGCGGTTTCCCGTAGGGATGCATTGAAATTCAATTAATGCGTTCCTATGGGCAAAAAAAAAATTTCGAAAAAAATTCAATGGGATTCGCTAGATTAATTTTTCGTTGTAAGAAAAGACCCGTGGAACGAATTAAATTCGTCTAGCGAGGCAACACTGTACGAGAACAACACTGGTTTTCAACTGAACATTTAGCACCTTCAGATTCCTAAGCTTGATAACAAAAAAGAATAATAGAGAAAGAAGAAGGCTTTCTACATCTGGTGGATACTAAACGGCTGCTCACACCCTTCAGGATTCCTGCACTCATCCTCATCCACTCTCCTTCCATTTTCAAGACGTCTAGAGGGACAAACACTCACCCTATCACCAAGCAGGAAATGGCCGTTCCGAGGAAAGCGTAGGCCAGGATCGATCCCAGGTTTCGAAAGAAATGCCGCTACGAGGCAAGAGAGAGAGTCTTCTATTAAATTCAACGGCTTCAGAGCCGACGGTCAGATACTGTTCCAAGTGGATTCCGGATTACTTGTTCCAAAATGCGCAATTTCTCCCTTAGCTCAGGCTTACCTTCCAAGTCCCAGACTGCAGGATCCGGGACCGGCAGCCGTGTGACACCGGACGTTGTGTCGACGTAACTTCCGGTGTCGCTTTGCCCTTCTATGGGCACCCAAAATGGCCGCCGCCGGCTTCGAAAGTCGCTTGTACGCATGTCAGGAAGTGCGTTGACGCAACTTCCGGTGTCGCTCCGCCCATCTATGGGCACAAAAAATGGCCGACGCCGGAAGTCGCGTCTATGCACTTCCGGACATGTGCAGATGCGACTTTCGAAGCCGCCGGCGGCCATTTTTTGTGCCCATAGAAGGGCAAATTGGAAAGAAAAAAAATGGCCGCCGGCAGGAGAAAAACGGGAGATGAAGTGATACGGGGGACCACCGGGAAAAGGTAAGTATAAACGGGGGGTTTCCCGGGGAAAACGGGGTACTTGGCAGCTATGGCCTTCGGAAGTGATTTCTGGTGCCCAGACATGCAGACACGGGCGGCCCGGCACGGGAAGTCGCTACTGCATATGTCTGGACATGCATAGAAGCGGCTTCCGGTGGCGCGCCGCCGCAGATCCCTTATTTTCCCTTATTTTCCGGAATCCCGAAGTTGACGCCTATGCATCTGACAACGATGTAAAGGCAGCAGAATTTATTTCGACATATGAAAGCATCGGTTTCAACGAGGAAGGACATACCCTTTTCAAGCTGTATCCTGCATAAAATATAATCGGAGGGAGCAGGATGTTGAAGAATACTTCCGGATCGAATGTCACCTGTAGAAGTTAAAAAAAAAAAAGAACGAATAAAAATGCAGGTAAGGAAAGTTTTACATAAGGCTGTATATAAAGCTTAATTAAGTGCACTTTAAATCAAGATTAAGAACGTTACCAAACACAACCGCTTCAGGGAGCCAAATGTTTGGCTTTTACAACCTGGGAACAATGTCTAATTTCACAAGAAAAAGCTCCCATTAATCGAAACAGGAACACCCTTCTTCACCATACCTGGAAGTGGAAATTTTTAGGTAATGCAGAAATGTGATTTCATAGAATCATAGAGTTGGAAGAGACCCCAAGGGCCATCCAGTCCAACCCCCTGCCAAGCAGGAAACGCCATCAAAGCATTCTTGACATATGCCTGTCAAGCCTCTGCTTAAAGACCTCCAAAGAAGGAGACTCCACCACACTTCTTGGCAGCAAATCCCACTGTCGAACAGCTCTTACTGTCAGGAAGTTCTCCGTAATGTTTTGGTGGAATCTTCTTTCTTGTCTAGAATAACCTCGCCAAAATAGCAATATGAGAGGAGATAAGGGAAGGCGAACGGCGAAAATTTACAATACCAACAAAAGATAAAAAGACAGATAAGTTTGAGGAATGCTAAGTTACTTACCGTATGACAAAGCGGTGGAAGTCATGATTGTTCCTGACTTGCTATTCTCACTTTTTTTTCAATTTCTTTGCCTTTAAATTTTCGTTACATGATTTTCGTTGATGCGATTTGTAATTCTCTTTTTACATGGATAGGTATGGAAAAGCTGAGCATATGTATTCTTAATTGAATTAATTAAAAAAATAAATCAATCAATCGGTTGGTTTGGAAAGCCAGAGCTGGAACTGAGAAACCCTTTCTAGGGCGGAGGGATGAAACAGAAAGCGGCTTACCTTTCTGAGCATCTCGTTGTCCTGGACATTATTAGGCTCGTGGGAACTGATTTCCCCTTTCAGGGTATATTCGTAGAACTTCCCGCTGAGGTTGACCAACAGAGTCGCCGGACTGGTTTCCACTGGGCAGCTTAAGGTCACGTTGTTGATATCGCTGGGGATGTGGATGCCGTAGCGAAGGACGGCACCTGCCAGGACACCTGCGGAGAGGAAATTCAGGTTGTCTTCTGCGCATGGTTTTGCTCTGCGCTTGGTTCGAGATGAAGGGAACGCTGAAGAACTTCCTGACAGTAAGAGCTGTTCGGCAGTGGGATTTGCTGCCAAGGAGTGTGGAGGAGTCTCCTTCTTTGGAGGTCTTTAAGCAGAGGCTTGACAGGCATATGTCAAGAATGCTTTGATGGTGTTTCCTGCTCGGCAGGGGGTTGGACTGGATGGCCCTTGGGGTCTCTTCCAACTCTAGGATTCTATGACGATTCTATGACGATTCGATGAGATCAAACTGTTTTGAGATCAAACCCGCCATCCGCCCTAGAATCAGAGCAAAAACCCCAAACCAAACTCTGCCGTGATAAATCCTTTGTGGCCTTTGGTCTGATCCGGCAGGCTCTTCTTATGTTTCTGGGCTGTAATCCTGCGTATGAGTACTAGGGAGCGACACTTTGTGATCCCCCCCCCCCATGTCAGCTCTTAACAGGAGCAGATTATAAAACACGTTGTGACTATGAATCCCTCTCTAAGATGCAGTTAGAGTGAGGCAACCAAATCGCCATCTCGCAGCTAGAGTGGGGTCCTCAGGAGTCCCAAAATCATAGAATCCTAGAGTTGGAAGAGACCACAAGGGTCATCTAGTCCAACCCCCTGCATAGAATCATAGAATCATAGAGTTGAAAGAGACCCCAAGGGCCATCCAGTCCATCCCCCTGCCGAGCAGGAAACACCATCAAAGCATTCTTGACATATGCCTGTCAAGCCTCTGCTTAAAGACCTCCAAAGAAGGAGACTCACTCCACCACACCCCTTGGCAGCAAATCCCACTGCCGAACAGCTCTTACTGTCAGGAAGTTCATAGAATCATAGAATCGTAGAGTTGGAAGAGACCACAAGGGCCATCCGGTCCAACCCCCTGCCGAGCAGGAAACACCATCCAAGCATTCTTGACATATGCCTGTCAAGCCTCTGCTTAAAGACCTCAAAAGAAGGAGACTCCACCACACGCCTTGGCAGCAAATCCCACTGTCGAACAGCTCTTACTGTCAGGAAGTTTTTCCTAATGTTGAGGTGGAATCTTCTTTCTTGTAGTTTGAATCCATTGCTCCGTGTCCGCTTCTCTGGAGCAGCGGAAAACAACATTTCACCCTCCTCTATATGACATCCTTTGATATATTTGAACATGGCTATCATGTCACCCCTTAACCTTCTCTTCTCCAGGCTAAACATACCCAGCTCCCTAAGCCGTTCCTCATAAGGCATCGTTTCCAGGCCTTGGACCATTTTGGTTGCCCTCTTCTGGACACGTTCCAGCTTGTCAGTCTCCTTCTTGAACTGTGGTGCCCAGAACTGGACACAGTACTCCAGGTGAGGTCTGACCAGAGCAGAATAAAGTGGTACTATTACTTCCCTTGATCTAGACGCTATACTCCTATTGGTGCAGCCCAGAATTGCATTGGCTTTTTTAGCTGCTGCATCACACTGTTGACTCATGTCAAGTTTGTGGTCTACCAAGACTCCTAGATCCTTTTCACATGTACTGCTCTCAAGCCAGGTGTCTCCCATCCTGTATTTGTGCCTTTCATTTTTTTTGCCCAAGTGTAGTACTTTACATTTCTCCTTGTTAAAATTCATCTTGTTTGCTTTGGCCCAGTTGTCTAATCTGTGAAGGTCATTTTGAAGTGTGATCCTGCCCTCTGGGGTATTAGCCACCCCTCCCAATTTGGTGTCATCTGCAAACTTGCTCAGGATGCCCTCAAGCCCATCATCCAAGTCATTGATGAAGATGTTGAATAAGACTGGGCCCAAGACAGAACCCTGTGGTTCTTCCTACTAGTCACTACTCTCCAGGATGAGAAGGAGCCATTGATGAGCACCCTTTGGGTTCGGTCAGCCAGCCAGTTACAAATCCATTGAATGGTAGCATTGTCTAGCCTGCATTTTACCAGGATGCCCTCAAGCATGGATTTGTTTATTAACCTGCCCACAGGGGGGCAGGTCCGGGGCAAGAGCGTGGCAGGTGGATGGATTCTGCACTGTGAGCAGAACGGCAGATACGTAGCAAGACCGGCGTGCGTTTTTGTGTCTGCGAAAGGGTGCGCAAGGCAGGCATTCTCTCACCTTGTGTGGGAAGCTCCAGAAAGAGCAGGGACACAACCACCTTATACCTGTTAAAAAATTTCCTTCAGTAGCACCTTCAAGACCAACTCAGTTTTTATTTTGGTACGAGCTTTCGTGTGCATGCACACTTCTTCAGATTCGTGTGCATGCACACGAAAGCTCATACCAAAATAAAAACTGAGTTGGCCTTTAAGGTGCTACGAAAGGAATTTTTTCATTTGGTTTCGACTCAGACCAACACGGCTACCTGCCTGTAATCTTACCTGTTGTTTATGCTTCACGGAGCGCACCTGAACATGGAAAAACAAATGGTCTTGTGATACCCAGAGGGCTAGGAAACACAACCTTTCTTTCGGCAGCGGCAGTTTGCTTCATCATATGCACGAAGGAAACTGGGCAGATCCTGAAAAGCCAATGCAATTCTGGGCTGCATCAATAGGAGAATAGCGTCTAGATCAGGGGCCAGCAAACTTTTCCAGCAGGGGGCTGGTCCACTGTCCCTCAGACCTTGTGGAGGGCCGGACTATATTTTGAAAAAAAATAAATGAATGAATTCCTATGCCCCACAAATAACCCAGAGATGCATTTTAAATTAAAGGACACATCCTACTCGTGTAAAAACACCAGGCAGGCACCACAAATAACCCAGAGATTCATTTTAAATTAAAGGATACTTTCTATTCATGTCAAAACACCAGGCAGGCCCCACAAATAACCCAGAGATGCATTTTTAAAAAAAGGACACATTCTACTCATGTAAAAACACCAGGCAGGCACCACAAATAACCCAGAGATGCATTTTTTAAAAAAGGACACATTCTACTCATGTAAAAACACCAGGCAGGCACCACAAATAACCCAGAGATGCATTTTAAATTAAAGGACACATTCTACTCATGTAAAAAGACCAGGCAGGCACCACAAATAACCCAGAGATGCATTTTAAATAAAAGGACACATTCTATTCATGTAAAAACACCAGGCAGGCACCACAAATAACCCAGAGGTGCATTTTAAATAAAAGGACACATTCTATCAATGTCAAAACATGCTGATTCCCGGACCGTCCGTGGGCCGGATTTAGAAGGCAATTGGGCCACATCCGGCCCCCAGGCCTTAGTTTGGGGGACCCATGGTCTAGATCAAGGGAAGTAATAGTACCACTGTATTCTGCTCTGGTCAGACCTCACCTGGAGTACTGTGTCCAGTTCTGGGCACCACAGTTCAAGAAGGATACTGACAAGCTGGAACGTGTCCAGAGGAGGGCAACCAAAATGGTCAAAGGCCTGGAAACAATGCCTTATGAGGGACGGCTTAGGGAGCTGGGTATATTTAGCCTGGAGAAGAGAAGGTTAAGGGGTGATATGATAGCCATGTTCAAATATATGAAAGGATGTCATATAGAGGAGGGTGAAAGGTTGTTTTCTGCTGCTCCAGAGAAGCGGACACGGAGCAATGGATTCAAACTACAAGAAAGAAGATTCCACCTCAACATTAGGAAGAACTTCCTGACAGTAAGAGCTGTTCGGCAGTGGGATTTGCTGCCAAGGAGTGTGGTGGAGTCTCCTTCTTTGGAGGTCTTTAAGCAGAGGCTTGACAGGCATATGTCAAGAATGCTTTGATGGTGTTTCCTGCTTGGCAGGGGATTGGACTGGATGGCCCTTGGGGGTCTCTTCCAACTCTAGGATTCTATGATTCTATGAATCTAAAGGTGCGCCCAAAGTTAGGCAGCGGACTCGCTGCCAGGTGCATAGATCACGGCCCCAGCGATTCCCCCTGCCCCTCTCCTAGGCATGGGCTTCACCCAAAAATGTGGGCGGGTGGTGGGAGCAAGGGAAGATGTCTCAAAATGGGGGTGGTATTGCCTGAACTGACTGGGAGAATCCGAGACCGGGGAGAGGAGACGGTGGAAGAAGACTGGAAGAAATTCGAGATTTATTTAGAAAAGAAATATAAGATTAAAAACGGACAATAAGGGAAGTGGAAGTACAAAGAGGCTGAAGAAGCAAATAGATATAATAGGAGAAAATAAGATTAAATGTAAAATGATCAACATGATTTCTAGAATCATAGAATCCTAGAATCCTAGAGTTGGAAGAGACCCCAAGGTCCAGTCCAACACCCTGCCAAGCAGGAAACACCATCAAAGCATTCTTGACATATGCCTGTCAAGCCTCTGCTTAAAGACCTCCCAAGAAGGAGACTCACTCCACCACACTCCTTGGTAGCAAATCCCACTGCCGAACAGCTCTTACTGTCAGGAAGTTCTTCCGAATGTTTAGGTGGAATCTTCTAATGTTGTCCCTATTTTCAAAAAGGGGGAAAGAGAGGACCCAAACAATTACCGCCCAGTCAGCCTGACATCAAAACCAGGAAAGATTCTAGAGCAGATCTTTAAGCAAACGGTCTGTGAGCACCTTAGAAAGGAACGCTGTGATCACTGAAAGTCAGTATGGGTTTCTGAAAAATAAGTCATGTCAGACTAATCTGATCTCATTTTTTGACAGAATTACAAGACTGGTAGATGAAGGGAACGCTGTGGATGAAGCCTATCTTGATTTCAGCAAGGCCTTTGACAAGGTGCCCCATAATATTCTTGTAAAGAAGCTGGTAAAATGCGGGCTAGACAATGCTACCATTCAGCGGATTTGGAACTGGCTGACTGACCTCCAAAGAAGGAGACTCCGCCACACTCCTTGGCAGCAAATCCCACTGCCGAACAGCTCTTACTGTCAGGAAGTTCTTCCTCAGGTTGAGGTGGACCACGTCATCGCTTGCATGCCCCCCCCCCTAGTTTTGATCCTCATGCGGATCCAGGATTGTACATAGAATCATAGAATCCTAGAGTTGGAAGAGACCCCAAGGGCCATCCAGTCCAACCCCCTGCCGAGCAGGAAACACTCTGCTTCAAGACCTCCCAAGAAGGAGACTCACTCTACCACACTCCTTGGCAGCAAATCCCACTGTCGAACAGCTCTTACTGTCAGGAAGTTCTTCCTAATGTTGAGGTGGAATCTTCTTTCTTGTAGTTTGAATCCATTGCGCCGTGTCCGCTTCTCTGGAGCAGCAGAAAACAACCTTTCTCCCTCCTCCATATGACATCCTTTCATATATTTGAACATGGCTATCATATCACCCCTTAACCTTCTCTTCCCCAGGCTAAACATGCCTAACCCTAACCCCCCCCCCTAGTTTTGATCCTCATGCAGATCCAGGATTCCCCCCCTTTCCGTTTGGGGCCCTAAGTGACAGCTTCTTTCGCTTCCCTGCTAGACACCCTGCTCCTAAAAAGAGTTAGAGACCCCAAGGGCCATCCAGTCCAACCCCCTGCCAAGCAGGAAACACCATCCAAGCATTCTTGAGAGATGCCCATCAAGCCTCTGCTTCAAGACCTCCAAAGGAGGAGACTCCGCCACACTCCTTGGCAGCAAATCCAAGGGGGTTGGACTGGATGGCCCTTGGGGTCTCTTCCAACTCTAGGATTCTATGACGATTCTATGACGATTCGATGAGATCAAACTGTTTTGAGATCAAACCCGCCATCCGCCCTAGAATCAGAGCAAAAACCCCAAACCAAACTCTGCCGTGATAAATCCTTTGTGGCCTTTGGTCTGATCCGGCAGGCTCTTCTTATGTTTCTGGGCTGTAATCCTGCGTATGAGTACTAGGGAGCGACACTTTGTGATCCCCCCCCCCATGTCAGCTCTTAACAGGAGCAGATTATAAAACACGTTGTGACTATGAATCCCTCTCTAAGATGCAGTTAGAGTGAGGCAACCAAATCGCCATCTCGCAGCTAGAGTGGGGTCCTCAGGAGTCCCAAAATCATAGAATCCTAGAGTTGGAAGAGACCACAAGGGTCATCTAGTCCAACCCCCTGCATAGAATCATAGAATCATAGAGTTGAAAGAGACCCCAAGGGCCATCCAGTCCATCCCCCTGCCGAGCAGGAAACACCATCAAAGCATTCTTGACATATGCCTGTCAAGCCTCTGCTTAAAGACCTCCAAAGAAGGAGACTCACTCCGCCACACTCCTTGGCAGCAAATCCCACTGCCGAACAGCTCTTACTGTCAGGAAGTTCTTCCTCATGTTGAGGTGGACCACGTCATCGCTTGCCTGCCTGCCCCCCCCTAGTTTTGATCCTCATGCGGATCCAGGATTGTTTCCCCGCCCCTTTCCGTTTGGTGGTGGTGGGGGCCCCTAAGCGATGGCTTCTTTCGCTTCCCGGCTAGAATCCCTGCTTCTCCTAGACACCCTGCTCCTAAGAGTTAGACATGTGCCTGTCAAGCCTCTGCTTAAAGACCTCCCTAGAAGGAGACTCACTCCGCCACACTCCTTGGCAGCAAATCCCACTGCCGAACAGCTCTTACTGTCAGGAAGTTCTTCCTAATGTAGAGGTGGACCACCTCATCGCTTGCCTGCCTGCCCCCCCCCCTAGTTTTGATCCTCATGCGGATCCAGGATTCCCCCCCCTTTCCGTTTGGGGCCCTAAGCGACAGCTTCTTTCGCTTCCCTGCTAGACACCCTGCTCCTAAGAAGAGTTAGAGACCCCAAGGGCCATCCAGACCAACCCCCTGCCGAGCAGGAAACACCATCAAAGCATTCCTGACATGTGGCTGTCAAGCCTCTGCTTCAAGACCTCCCAAGAAGGAGACTCGCTCCGCCACACTCCTTGGCAGCAAATCCCACTGCCGAACAGCTCTTACTGTCAGGAAGTTGAGGTGGATCACGTCATCGCTTGCCTGCCTGCCCCCCCCCCCTAGTTTTGATCCCCATGCGGATCCAGGATTGTTTTCCCCCCCCCTTTCCGTTTGGTGGGGGGGCCCTAAGCTTCCCTGCTAGACCCCCTGCTCCTAGAGAGAGTTAGACACCCACCGTAGATCATGGCCAGGCCGGTCTCGTGGAGGAAGCGCGCCCGGCGGTGCTTGAAGAGCCAGATGGTGAGGATGGTGAGGGTGAGGAGGAGGATGAAGATCAGCAGGTTGGCGCTGTCCTGCCGGTGGCTGGCTTCGGCCGCCGCCTCCGACACGATCTCTTCCTCCAGCGCTCCGGAGGCCAGCCGAGCCAGGATCAGGCCCAGCAGCAGCAGTAGCAGCAGCCGGCCAGGGTCGTCTCCCACCCTGCGCGGCAGCTGGGCCAGGGCGGCCATGGCTCCTCCTCCTCCGCTTCCCGATCCGCTTCTTCCCGGCCGGAAGGAGGAAGCACCTCTTCCAACAGGCCGGCAGGGGCGCGCGAGGAGCACGCACATGATCCCAGCGTGGAAGAATCCGAGAATCACAGAGTTGGAAGGGACCCCCAAAGGCCATCCTGTCCAACCCCCCCCTGCCAAGCAGGGAACGCCATCAAAGCATTCATGACAGATGCCTGTCAAGCCTCTGCTTTAAAAAGGAGACTCCACCACACTCCTTGGCAGCAAATCCCACTGCCGAACAGCTCCTACTGTCAGGAAGTTCTTCCTAATGTTGAGGTGGAAGCTTCTTTCTTGTAGTTTGAATCCATTGCTCCGTGTCCGCTTCTCTGGAGCAGCAAAAAACAACCTTTCTCCCTCCTCTATATGACATCCTTATATATATATATAAAATCCTAGAGTTGGAAGAGACCCCAAGGGCCATCCAGTCCAACCCCCTGCCAAGCAGGAAACACCATCAAAGCATTCTTGACATATGGCTGTCAAGCCTCTGCTTAAAGACCTCCAAAGGACACTCACTCCACCACACTCATTGGCAGCAAGTTCCACTGCCGAACAGCTCTTACTGTCAGGAAGTTCTTCCTAATGTTGAGGTGGGATCTTCTTTCTTGTCCTTTGAATCCATTGCTCCGTGTCCGCTTCTCTGGAGCAGCAGAAAACAACCTTTCTCCCTCCTCTATATGACATCCTTATATATATATAAAATCCTAGAGTTGGAAGAGACCCCAAGGGCCATCCAGTCCAACCCCCTGCCAAGCAGGAAACGCCACCAAAGCATTCTTGACAGACGGCTGTGAAGTTGCCGTGCGGTTAAAGTGCAATTTAAAGTCTTTTTTTCCGAGGCACCAACCTCAGAAACCTCCCCCTTCTCTGTCAGGGGACTCTAGCCACTTCCTTGCTCCCAGGCTACTCCGCTGTTGCTCAGCCTCCTTCCTCTCTCCCTTTACCATAGAAGAGAAGCAGACACGGAGCAATGGATTCAAATTACAAGAAAGAAGATTCCACCTCAACATTAGGAAGAACTTCCTGACAGTAAGAGCTGTTCGGCAGTGGGATTTGCTGCCAAGGAGTGTGGTAGAGTCTCCTTCTTTGGAGGTCTTTAAGCAGAGGCTTGACAGCCATATGTCAAGAATGCTTTGATGGTGTTTCCTGCTTGGCAGGGGGTTGGACTGGATGGCCCTTGGGGTCTCTTCCAACTCTAGGATTCTATGATTCTAGAATTCTCTGCTTATCACAAGGATTTACAGACGTATATGAATTTTAATTGTAACTACTGTGTCTTGATGAAAGTTCTGTCATCGTGTTTATTGGTGATCCAAGGGCCAATCCAATAAACATTCATTCATTCGCACTTCATCTTGAGCATTCCCAACCTTGTTCTGCTTCCGCATTTAGTCCATTTCGCCACCGTGACTAACAGCCAATGATAGATCCATCCCTCTCTGTTATTCATAGGTAAAAGGTAGAATTCTATTTCAGAACTGAAAACAAGGCACAGCACTGACTTCATCATGGAAGTTTGTCTTCCAGTGTGATGGGAATAAAAGTTTAATTGGACGATCCAAATTCAAATGCAGTATCGTGGGAGGAAGAAAACAATTCGTCCTCCCATATGTCATTTCCTTACTTTATAAACCTATAGCATCCCTCTGTTCCTCCACAAATAAAAAAATCCAATTTTGATTGCGCTTTTCTGCCTCTTCCCCAGTGCCGATACTCCTTTCGAGGTGGGGTTACCAGAATACGTTCCAAAGACAAAACTGCCGGGATGGAAGTTGAAATCTGATGAAGAAATTAAAGAATGTCTAACTGGACGGTTGCAATACCACCAAGTAAATGATGTGTTTATAAATGATTTTTTAAAAAAAATAGGTTTTGAAGACAAAAGGTCCAAATTACAAATAGATTGGTCGGAAGGCGGAACGAAATTGTTGTCAGAAATGTATGATTTGTTGTTAGAATGGTATACGAAGGATGAATTGACAAAAGATGCGGTGATAAAATGGGCAAAAGATTTTGGGTGTAATATTGAATATGACGCGTGGTTGAAATTGTGGAAAGAAACAGGATGAGAAAGTTATTTTATACGCAACAGCAGCAGCAAGAATTTTACTTGCAAAATATTGGGGGAAAGGAGAAATCCCAAAAATTGGAGAATGGCAGGAGAAAATATTAAATTATGTGGAATTAGCAAAATTAACAAACGCACTCAGAGGGGGAAATAAAAAAAAAAATTGTTCAAAACTGGGAAAAATTTGGCGAATATCTCAGAAAGCAGTGCGCCATGATAAAAACTTGGATTTACTTCTAACATTTCGCACAGATTAAAGATTGGAGATTAAAGATTAAAGATTGGAAACTAAGTGAAGCAGTGCAAAAAACTTTTAGTCCGGAAAGAAGACAAGTGGAAGTCGGTTTATAAATGAAGGATGGATATATTGATTTATGAAACATAGTTGATTCAGAAGAGATATTGGAGATTATAATTTTGATTTATGTATAACTTTTGGTTAATGTTTTAGTTTATTTATCTGGTTTATTTGGAATATTTGTATTATTTTCTTTGCGATATTTTATTCTTATTATTAGTTCTTATGTTTTGTATTTTTAACCTCAATAAAGATTTATATATATATATAGAGAGAGAGAGAGAGAGAAAGAAATTGTGGAATCAAACTTTGAAATTTACTGCATGCGCTACCCTGAAAGAGAATGTTTTGAAGATGATGTATAGATGGTATTTAACACCAGTAAAATTGGCTAAGATCATAGAATCATAGAATCCTAGAGTTGGAAGAGACCACAAGGGCCATCCAGTCCAACCCCCTGCCAATAATAATAATAATAATAATAATAATAATAATAATAATAATTTATTATTTATACCCCGCCCATCTGGCCGGGTTCCCCCAGCCACTCTGGGCGGCTTCCAACAAAACACTAAAACACAGAAATCCATCAAACATTAAAAGCTTCCCTAAACAGGGCTGCCTTGAGATGCCTTCTAAAGGTCTGGTAATTGTTGTTCTCTTTGACCTCTAGTGGGAGGGCATTCCACAGGGTGGGTGCCACTACCGAGAAGGCCAAACAGGAAACACCATCAAAGCATTCTTGACATATGCCTGTCAAGCCTCTGCTTAAAGACCTCCAAAGAAGGAGACTCACTCCACCACACTCCTTGGCAGCAAATTCCACTGCCGAACAGCTCTTACTGTCAGGAAGATGTTTAGGATGAGTAGCAAAACATGCTGGAAATGGAAAGAGAAGGAGGGTGAATTTTATCATATATGGTGGACATGCAACAAAATTAAAAGATTTGGGGAAATGATATATAATGAAATGAAAAAGGTTTTTAAATATACCTTTTCCAAAAAAACCGGAAGCTTCTTTATTAGGAATTATAGGATGAGAGATAATGAAAGGAGATCAGGTATTATTTATGTACGCGACAACCGCGGCTAGGACTTTGTTAGCCCCAAAATGGAAAAACTCAGGAGTTACCGACGATCAAAGAGTGGCAGACAAAAATGATGGACTATGCGGAATTAGCAAGACTGACTAGCAGGATACGAAACCAGGGAGAGGCAAGGTTCCAAAAGGAGTGGAGTAAATTTGTGGATTATATGGAGAAGAAGTGTAGAAGTTAAAAAGACACTTGCAGGACTGAAATAAACCCTACGAATTGACTTTAAGTAGATGAAAAATAAAGGAACTGCATGATAGGAGTGAATAAGAAAACCGAATGGTGGGAAGGAGGGAAGTCGAAGCTCGGCAGAGCAAAGAAAATTGTAAGGATTGAAAAGATGTTAAGAAGAGAATTTTTTGTGTTTATTATGTTTATTACGTGTTGTTGTGTTTGTGGTTGTATGTGTGATTTGTTTTTGTTTAAATGTGTTAAATTAGAAAATCAAATAAATTGCTTTAAAAACAACAACATAGAATCATAGAATCCTAGAGTTGGAAGAGACCCCAAGGGCCATCCAGTCCAACCCCCTGCCAAGCAGGAAACACCATCAAAGCATTCTTGACATATGGCTGTCAAGCCTCTGCTTAAAGACCTCCAAAGAAGGAGACTCCACCACACTCCTTGGTAGCAAATTCCACTGCCGAACAGCTCTTACTGTCAGGAAGTTTTTCCTAATGTTGAGGTGGAAGCTTCTTTCTTGTAGTTTGAAACCATTGTTCCGTGTCCGCTTCTCTGGAGCAGCAGAAAACAACCTTTCTCCCTCCTCCATATGACATCCTTTTACATATTTGAACATGGCTATCATATCACCCCTTCACCTTCTCTTCTCCAGGCTAAACATACCCAGCTCCCTAAGCCGTTCCTCATAAGGCATCGTTTCCAGGCCTTTGACCATTTTGGTTGCCTCCTCTGGACACATTCCAGCTTTTCAATATCCTTCTTGAACTGTGGTGCCCAGAACTGGACACAGTACTCCAGGTGAGGTCTGACCAGAGCTGAATACAGTGGTACTATTACTTCCCTAGATCTAGATGCTATATTCCTATTGATGCAGCCCAGAATTGCATTGGCTTTTTTAGCTGCTGCATCACACTGTTGACTCATGTAAAGATTGTGGTCTACCAAGACTCCTAGATCCTTTTCACATGTACTGCTCTCAAGCCAGGTTTCACCCATCCTGTATTTGTGCCTTTCATTTTTTTGGCCCAAGTGTAGTACTTTACATTTCTCCCTGTTAAAATTCATCTTGTTTGCTTTGGCCCAGTTGTCTAATCTGTTCAGGTCATTTTGAAGTGTAATCCTGTCCTCTGGGGTATTAGCCACCCCTCCCAATTTGGTGTCATCTGCAAACTTGCTCAGGACGCCCTCAAGCCCATCATCCAAGTCATTGATAAAGATGTTGAATAAGACTAGGCCCAAGACAGAACCCTGTGGCACCCCACTAGTCACTACTCTCCAGGATGAGAAGGAGCCATTGATGAGCACCCTTTGGGTTCGGTCAGTCAGCCAGTTACAAATCCACTGAATGGTAGCATTGTCTAGCCTGCATTTTACCAGCTTCTTTACAAGAATATCATGGGGCACCTTGTCAAAGGCCTTGCTGAAATCAAGATAGGCTATATCCACAGCGTTCCCTTCATCTACCAGGCTTGTCAAAAAATGAGATCAGATTAGTCTGACATGACCTATTTTTCAGAAACCCATGCTGACTTTTGGTGATCACAGAGTTTCTTTCTAGGTGCTCACAGACCGTTTGCTTAATGATCTGATCTAGAATCTTTCCTGGTATTGATGTCAGGGACAACATTTGCCCTCCTCCAGTCTGCTGGGACTTCGCTTGTTCTCCAGGAATTATCAAAGATTATAAAAAGACAAAACTGCTTCCTCGTCCTTAGCATGGAAAATTCATTCACTAAGAAGTCCCACAGTTCTGTGGTTAAGGGCATCTTGTTGTTGCTGCTGCTGTTGTTGTTTTGTTGTTGTTGTTGTTGTTCTGCCCTTCCCACAAGGGAGCGCCCAGGGCAGTGTACAACATCATTCATGAATCCAAACATCTCAAAATATTAAAAGCTGTATACCTTGATGGAAGCCTAAATCAAATGCAAACCTTGATCAGTATTGGGGAGACCCATGATCTGAAAATGATTAAATGAAGATTGTCTAACACCCCATCCCTAGTTTTTTTTAAATAAAGTTTATTAATCACAGATTAATAAAGCAAACAAGAAATAAAGCAAGTTAATAAAGCAGCAGCTCAAAAAGCCAATGCAATTCTGGGCTGCATCAATAGGAGTATAGCATCTAGATCAAGGGAAGTAATAGTACCACTGTATTCTGCTCTGGTCAGACCTCACCTGGAGTATTGTGTCCAGTTCTGGGCACCACAGTTCAAGAAGGATACTGACGAACTGGAACGTGTCCAGAGGAGGGCAACCAAAATGCCTTATGAGGAACGGCTTAGGGAGCTGGGTATGTTTAGCCTGGAGAAGAGAAGGTTAAGGGGTGATATGATAGTCATGTTCAAATATATTAAAGGATGTCATATAGAGGAGGGTGAAATGTTGTTTTCCGCTGCTCCAGAGAAGCGGACACGAGCTACAAGAAAGAAGATTCCACCTAAACATTAGGAAGAACTTCCTGACAGTAAGAGCTGTTCGACAGTGGAATTTGCTGCCAAGGTGTGTGGTGGAGTCTCCTTTGGAGGTCTTTAAGCAGAGGCTTAACAAGACATATGTCAATCATGCTTTGATGGTGTTTCCTGCTTGGCAGGGGGTTGGAGTGGATGGCCCTTGGGGTCTCTTCCAACTCTAGGATTCTATGATTCTAATAGTATAACCACCTAAACATTAGGAAGAACTTCCTGACAGTAAGAGCTGTTCGACAGTGGAATTTGCTGCCAAGGAGTGTGGTGGAGTCTTCTCCTTCTTTGGAGGTCTTTAAGCAGAGGCTTGACAGGCATATGTCAAGAATGCTTTGATGGTGTTTCCTGCTTGGCAAGGGGTTGGACTGGATGGCCCTTGGGGTCTCTTCCAACTCTAGGATTCTATGATTCTAATAGTATAACCACCTAAACATTAGGAAGAACTTCCTGACAGTAAGAGCTGTTCGACAGTGGGATTTGCTGCCAAGGAGTGTGGTGGAGTCTCCTTCTTTGGAGGTCTTTAAGCGGAGGCTTAACAGACACCTGTCAAGTATGCTTTGATGGTGTTTCCTGCTTGGCAGGGGGTTGGACTGGATGGCCCTTGGGGTCTCTTCCAACTCCAGGATTCTATGATTCTAATAAAGCAAGAAGGAAAGAAAGAATAAGAGAGGGTTGCCATGCAATCCTACACATGTCTACTCAGATGTAAGGGCCCATTGAGTTCAATGGGGATTTCAACTTTGATTATGACAAGTTAAATTATAACAATCCCAGACCATCCATAATATTAAATGACTAATGATAAATACATTAGACCTTTGCTTGATAAAATTTCTGGACGTCATTTATACTGTGTCGGCTTTGCAGGAAAGAGCAGCTGCCATTTTTCAATTCTTCCATTCTAGTGGGTCCCAGGAAGACCCAAGTTTCCCTTTGTACAAAGACAGCCTCTCCCCTCACCCAAAACCACCGCTTGAAGTTGGTTAAAAGTTTTGCTCTTGCTGTGCCTGCCATCTTGGGCTCCTCGTCAGGCCTCTGTTTTCTGAGCAATGGGTCCAAGCTACGATAAAGAAGATTCCACCTCAAGATGAGGAAGAACTTCCTGACAGTCAGAGCTGTTCGACAGTGGGATTTGCTGCCAAGGAGTGGGGCGGAGTCTCCTCCTTTTCTGGAGGTCTTTAAGCGAAGGCTTGACGGGCAGATGTCAGGAATGCTTTGATGGCGTTTCCTGCTTGGCAGGGGGTTAGACTGGATGGCCCTTGTGGTCTCTTCCAACTCTAGGATTCTATGATTCTATGATAGCCATGTTCAAATATATGAAAGGATGTCATATGGAGGAGGGAGAAAGGTTGTTTTCTGCTGCTCCTGAGAAGCGGACACGGAGCAATGGATTCAAGCTACAAGAAAAAGGATTCCACCTCAACATTGGGAAGAACTTCCTGACAGTCAGAGCTGTTCGACAGTGGGGTTTGCTGCCAAGGAGTGCGGCAGAGTCTCCTTCTTTGGAGGTCTTGAAGCAGAGGCTTGACAGGCATCTGTCAAGAATGCTTTGATGGTGTTTCCTGCTTGGCAGGGGGTTGGACTGGATGGCCCTTGGGGTCCCTTCCAGCTCTATGATTCTATGCAGGGGGTTGGACTAGATGACCCTTGTGGTCCCTTCCAACTCTAGGATTCTTGTGTTTCTTCACGGCCTATTTGCTGCTGTTGCCTTTTTCGATTGAAAAGTCCCCCCTTCGCTTGGTCTATTTCAGCCATAGGCAACCTTGGCTCTCCAGGACTTTTGGAACTACAACTCCCATGATCCCTAGCTAACAGGGCCAGTGGTCAGGGATCATGGGAGTTGTAGTTCAAAACATCTGGAGAGCCAAGGTTGCCTATGTATGCCTGGTCTATTGATATATATTTGTCTTTCTTGACTATGGGAAAAGGTGCTTGGTGAGGAGAACAGGAAGAGGAGCTGAGGGGGAAGGGAAAAAAGGCGTCAAAACCATCCCCTCAGAAACTCGCCAATAGAGAGCCAGGCTGCGAAGAAGGGCGTGTGGTGCAGCCATTGGCAGGCCTCGGCCCCGCCCACTCCCGCCCACCAGCAGCGGCCCCGCCTTCCTCCTTCCTCTCTTTCTTGCCTGCTTGCTTCAGAGGCTCCCAGCGGCCTCCGCTGCGCCTTACGTCATCCCCGCTCGCCGACCGGCAAAGGCGCGTCGCGTCGGCGTCTCGGCTCTCGCCGGAAGCTTCCGGCTGGCCTTACGTGCGCGTGCGCGCGGCCCCCCCCGGCAGTGGCTGTGAGGGAGCGAGGCAGACGATGGCGGGCGCCTCTCTGTGGAAAGGCCTGGTCGGCGTCGGACTCTTCGCCTTGGCGCACGCGGCCTTCTCCGCTGCGCAGCGTGAGTGGCCCCCCTCGCTCTATGCGCATGCGCGGCCTGAAGGAGGGGGCTCTCCTGGGGGGGCTCCTTCTGGGAAGGGCTGGGCGGGGGGGGGGGTTTCAAGGGCTGCTCGGGTTCCTCGCTGGCCCGGGGCCGCCGGCGCTTCCCTACCTCACCTACCTAGATTTGATGGTGTTTCCTGCTTGGCAGGAATGCTTTGATGGTGCTTCCTGCTTGGCAGCGGGTTGGACTGGATGGCCCTTGGGGTCTCTTCCAACTCTAGGAGTCTATGATTCTATGATTAGAAAGAACTTCCTGACAGTAAGAGCTGTTCGGCAGTGGGATTTGCTGCCAAGGAGTGTGGTGGAGTCTCCTTCTTTGGAGGTCTTTAGGCAGAGGCTTGACAGCCATCTGTCAGGAATGATTTGATGGTGTTTCCTGCTTGGCAGGGGGTTGGACTGGATGGCCCTTGGGGTCCCTTCCAACTCTGTGATTCTATGAAAGAAGATTCCACCTCAACATTAGAAAGAACTTCCTGACAGTAAGAGCTGTTCGGCAGTGGGATTTTGCTGCCCAGAAGTGTGGTGGAGTCTCCCCTTAAAGACCTCTAAAGAAGGAGACTCCACCACAGTCCTTGGCAGCAAATTCCACTGTTGAACAGCTCTGACTGTCAGGAAGTTCTTTCTAATGTTTAGGTGGAATCTTCTTTCATAGAATAATAATAATAACAACAACAACAACAACAATAATAATAATAGAGGGAGTGAGGGAATCAGGGAGGAGGCCCACGTTGTAAATGGCTATACTACTACTAATAATAATAATAGAGGGAGGGAGGGAATCAGGGAGGAGGCCCGCGTTGTAAATGGCCATAATAATAGTAATAGAGGGAGGGAGGGAATCAGGGAGGAGGCCCGCGTTGTAAATTGCAATAATAATAATAATAATAATAATAGAGGGAGGGAATCAGGGAGGAGGCCCGCGTTGTAAATGGCTATAATAATAATAATAGAGGGAGGGAGGGAGGGAATCAGGGAGGAGGCCCACGTTGTAAATGGCTATACTAATAATAATAATAGTAGAGGGAGGGAGGGAGGGAATAAGGGAGGAGGCCCGCGTTGTAAATGGCCATAATAATAATAATAATAGTAATAGAGGGAGGGAGGGAATCAGGGAGGAGGCCCGCGTTGTAAATGGCCATAATAATAATAATAATAATAATAATAATAATAATAATAATAATAATAGAGGGAGGCAGGGAATCAGGGAGGAGGCCCGCGTTGTAAATGGCTATAATAATAATAGAGGGAGGGAGGGAGGGAATCAGGGAGGAGGCCCGCGTTGTAAATGGCTATAATAATAATAATAATAATAGAGGGAGGGAGGGAATCAGGGAGGAGGCCCGCAATGTAAATGGCTATAATAATAAGAATACAGTGGTGCCTCGCTTTACGAATGCCCTGCTAACGAAATTTCCGCTATACGAATGGATTTTGCGATCGGAGGTTGCCTCGCAAGACGACAAGGTTTTCTATGGCCGCCGCTTCGTTTTGCGAAGCGTGGCCATAAAAACCTCCGATCACAAAACCTATTTGCAAAAGGCATTCGTCTAGCAAAAGGGGAACCAGCTGTAGGAAGGGAAGAAGGCAAAGAAAGATCAGCTGAGAGGCGCTGACAGCTGTCAGCGCCTCTCAGCTGATCTTCCTTTGCCTTCTTCCAGCTGCGGCTGGTTCCCCTTTGTTTTCCACTGGTCTCTGCCGGTTGCCCCAGCAGTGAGGGGCAACCGGCAGAGACCAGCGGAACACTAGCGCGGAAAGAAGGCAAGGTCTTTCCCCGCCTCGTGTCTGATCCAGGCGGGAGGCGGCGGCAAGGAGAAGCTCTTCTGCCGTCGCCGCCTCCCACCACGCACAGCCGGCATTGAGCGCAGCTTCGGAGACCTCCGAAGCTGCGCTCAATGTCGGGGGAGGCAGGCGGGAGGCGGCGACGAGAGAAGCTTTTCTCCCGTCGCCGCCCCCCGCCACGCACTGCCGGCATGGGGCTTGGCAGCGGTGGGGGAAAGGCGCGGGATCGTTCCTTCGCCTTTCCCCCACCCCGCCCGACATAGCCGGATCCGACGAAGCTTCTGAAGCTTCGTCCAATCCGGCTCTGTCGTTGGCAGCAGCGGCGCTTGCTCTCTTGGCTCGGGGAAGCGCCTGCCTGCCTTCCCCAAGCCAAGAGAACAGGCGCCGCCACTGCCACCAGTTCCCCCCGAGCCCATAGGAACGCATTAATTGACTTTTAATGCATTCCTATGGGAAACGGTGCCTCGCTAGACGAAATTTTCGTAGGACGAATTTAGTCCTGGAAGGAATTAATTTCGTCTAGCGAGGCACCACTGTAATAATAATAATAATAATAATACTAATAATAGAGGGAGGGAGGGAATCAGGGAGGAGGCCCGCGTTGTAAATGGCCATAATAATAATAATAATAATTTTTTATATTTGTACCCCGCCCATCTGGCTGAGTCTCCCCAGCCGCTCTGGGCAGCTCCCAATCAAATATTAAAACAAAACAGCATTGGCACAATAGGTAGAATATTAAAACAAAACAACAGCATTGGCACAATAGGTAGAATATGAAAACAAAACAGCATTGACACAATAGGTAGAATTTGAAAACAAAACAGCATTGGCACAATAGGTAGAATATTAAAACAAAACAGCATTGGCTAGGGTAGACTTAACCGGTGGCGGATTGACATAGAACACGGGTGTCAAACACAAGGCCCGGGGGCCTAATCTGGCCCGCCAGACCTCGTCATGTGGCCCGCGTAGCCGCCGCCGACAAAACCCACTGACAGTAGTTCTGGAGCCTGTGATTGGCCGAGGGTCACAACCGGGGGCGGGGCTGCAGGCGGAGGCCGGGGCGCTGGAGCCGCGCTGACGGCCTTGGCCAGGGAATTTCAATTTCGAATGAGGCTGAGGGAGGCGGTGGCACAGCGGCCAGACGGGGAAGTGAGATGCAGGAGGAGGAGGAGGAGGAGGAGGAAGCCCACCGAGGAGGTAGGAAAGCCCTACAGGCGCCGCCGGCAAAGTTGGTGCCAGGACGGAGCAGCGCCGGATTTTTTTTTGGCGGGCTTTGCTGTTGTCTCCGAGAGCGAGTGAGGCGGCACTGGGGAGCCGCCGCCCGCCGCTTCCATTCCTCTCCTCAGCTGCATCCGGGAGGTGGGCGAGCGAGCGGGCGAAAGGGACACGGAGTGAGCCTGAGGGGGAAGTAGGCGAAGCGCAACAGCCGCTCTCTTGATGGAGCCGGGTTTCTCTTCCCTCTTCCCCCGTTTTCTCCTCATAGACACTCGGGAGGGTGCCTGGCTTTTGCTCTGCCCCCCACCCCCGAGCCGCCCTTTGGCTTCTCAGTTCCTGCGGAGCTGCTCCCCGGGGGGCGGCCGGGAGGGAGGCGACGACGGCACGGGTTCCTGCTCTTCCCGCTCTGCCGCCGCCTCCTCTCAGCCCCTCGTGATGTAGGGCTCCAGATGGAGTCGCCTCGCGGTTTGAGTAGGTGGGAGGGGAATTTTTTTTTGGGGGGGAGGTTTTCAAGCCTCCTCTGCCTGCGGTCCCGGTAGGGAGAGGCAGCGGCGAAGACGACAACAGCGCGTGGGGGGGAAGAGCAGCTCTGAGGTGAAGATGCACGTCCGCTGGGGCTGCCGCCGCCTTCCTCCTCGGGAAATCCGCTGCCCTCCCTCAGCGCGAGGGGAAGGGACTCTGGCGCTGAGGAGGGAGGATGCAAAAGCAAAGCAGGGAGTTGGCGCTGCATCGCATGTTCCTGCCCCTCTCCAAAGCATGGGGTGGGTTGCAGCGTGTGGCATCCTGCCTAGCGGGGTTTGGGTGTGCGCAGGGCGGGAGAGGGAAGCCCTCTTTCCATCTGCAGGTTTTTAATCCCAGCAGTGGCTTTCTCCTTCCTGCCGAAGGTTTAGTTGAGCCCCCACCCCCCGAAGCCGTCGATCCCCACCTTTTGTTCAAATTTCCCTCGTTTACATCCCCTCCCACACATGCGCCACGACGCAGGAATGTGATCCGCGTGGGGGCGGGAATGAGCTTACATTATTACAAAAAACAGTAATAATTGAATGCAGTGACAATAATTTATGATAATAAAGAGTGGACACATAGTCCTACAGACACAACTGGCCCTTTGAGGGTGACCAAACTGCTGATGCGGCCCCCGATGAATTTGAGTCTGACACCCCTGTCATAGAAGCTCAACAAGCTCCAGCTGAGGGCCCCACTCTTTTTACGCCCCCCCCCAAAAAAAATTAAGGAAAAAAAACCTGGCTGTGCATTCCCAAAATAGAAGTTCAATGATCGCTTCGATAAAATACACATTTTTGTGATATGCAAATGGCTTGAGATACCTCTGAGGTCCATCGTTGACCAAATAGCATCTATTCAACACAAAAAAAGCAATGACAATTTGTTGTGGACAAAGGACAACTGGACATAATCAAGGGCCCGATTACCTTCATTAGCTTAGGGCAGGCATCCCCAAACCAGGACCAGTGGTCTGGGATGATGGGAATTGTAGTCCAAAACATCTGGAGGGCAGAAGTTTGGGGGTGCCTGAATTAACCAGTGGCGGATTGACGTAGAAGCTCAGCAAGCTCCAGCTTGAGCCCCCCCCCCCAAAAAAAAATTAAGGGGAAAAAACTGGCTGTACATTCCCAAAATAGAAGTTCAACGATTACTTGAACTTGAATTCCTTGAATTCCTTGAACTTGAAGCAGTGCGATGCAGCAGCTCAAAAAGCCCATGCAATTCTGGGCTGCATCAAGAGGAGTATAGCGTCTAGATCAGGATCACACTTCAGAATGACCTGAACAGATTCGACAACTGGGCCAAAGCAAACAATATGAATTTTAACAAGGAGAAATGTAAAGTACTACACTTGGACAAAAAAAATATGAAAGGGACAAATACAGGATGGGAGACACCTGGCTTGAGAGCAGTACATGTGAAAAGGATCTAGGAGTCTTGGTAGACCACAAACTTGACATGAGTCAGCAGTGTGATGCAGCAGCTAAAAAAGCCAATGCAATTCTGGGCTGCATCAATAGGAGTATAGCGTCTAGATCTAGGGAAGTAATAGTACCACTGTATTCTGCTCTGGTCAGACCTCACCTGGAGTACTGTGTCCAGTTCTGGGCACCACAGTTCAAGAAGGATACTGACGAACTGGAACGTGTCCAGAGGAGGGCAACCAAAATGCCTTATGAGGAACGGCTTAGAGAGCTGGGTATGTTTAGCCTGGAGAAGAGAAGGTTAAGGGGTGATATGATAGTCATGTTCAAATATATGAAAGGATGTCATATGGAGGAGGGAGAAAGATTGTTTTCTGCTGCTCCAGAGAAGCGGACACAGAGCAATGGATTCAAACTACAAGAGAGAAGCTTCCACCTAAACATTAGGAAAAACTTCCTGACAGTAAGAGCTGTTCGGCAGTGGAATTTGCTCCCAAGGAGTGTGGTGGAGTCTCCTTCTTTGGAGGTCTTTAAGCAGAGGCTTGACAGGCATATGTATCGCGTCTAGATCAAGGGAAGTAATAGGACCACTGTATTCTGCTCTGGTCAGACCTCACCTGGAGTACCATTGATTCTCTTGCATTACTCAGTTATAGCTAAATAAAAAAATTCCTTCACTAGCACCTTAAAGGCCAACTAAGTTTTTATTTTGGTATGAGCTTTAGTGTGCATGCACACATCGTCAGATACACTGAAACAGAATCCACCAGACCCTTATGTATATTCAGAGGGTGGGTGGGGGTGATGGGAATGGGTGATGGGCTGATGGGAGTGGTAAACCTGTAGATGGCTGTTAACGACTGCTGATGACTGCAATTGGTCCAGGGGTGAAAAAGCAAGGGCTGAGGCGCTAAAGAAAGCTTGATCATGCATAATGAGATAAGAATCCAACGTCTTTGTTCATCCCAGGTGGCTCCATGGTTTTAAGCTTGGTAATGAGTTCCAATTTAGCAACTTTCCAGTCTGTTCCTGAAATTTTTCTGTAATAAAACAGCTGCTTTGAGATCTTGTATAGAATGTCCTGGGAGATTGAAGTGTTCTCCTACTGGTTTCTCTGTCTTGTGGTTCCTGATGTCAGATTTATGTCCACTTATCCTTTGGCGTAGGGTTTGGCCTGTTTGTCCAATATAGAGAGCTGAAGGGCACTGTTGGCATTTGATGGCATACACAATGTTAGAAGATGAGCAATTAAATAGTCCTGAGATGGTATGTTGAATGTTGTTGGGGCCAGTAATGATGTTGTCCGGGTGTATGTGGCAGCAAAGGTGGCATCTGGGTTTATTGCAGGCTCTGGTACCAGTGTCCATGTTAAGTCTGGTGGTTGTATTATTGTGGGTGAGGAGTTGTTTAAGATTGGGGGGGCTGTCTGTAGGCAATGAAAGGTCTTCCTCCCAGAGCTTGAGAAAGGGAGCGGTCAGTTATAGGTGTTCGACACGTTTCTCTTGTGCGCACTATGGAGATGAGCTAATCCCTGAAGGCCAGATTTGAAGATCGGATTGCCGCATTTTTCGCTCCATACGACGCACTTTCCTGTAGTGTTCTCTTTTAGGAATTTAGTGTAAGAAATCAGAAGAACTTAACCAAGCGGTGGTTGAGAAGGATGTCTAGGACCAAGGGTTCTTGGGACAGACTTTTTCTGCCTGGGTTAAGGGATTCTGGATTCTGAGATAAATTCCTTGCTAGATTGTGAAACTCCATTTCTCTTGGGACTGGAGTCACGTTTTTCAGGCTGGGTTCAAAAGACCAGGCATCTGTGCCTGTTTGTCTTCCAGCTGCCATAAACATTTGGTGTCTATTTGACCAAAAGGACATTCTGCATTCCTCTCTGGCTGCATCCTCCCAAAGTGTCTTTGATGTAAATCTACTATCTTTCACAGGTTCCTGTGTGTGTGTTTTACTGCTTTTACAATTTCCTGCTTCTGCTCCTGTTCACATGCTTTGTAGTGTTAATCAGGGGAATGTGAGAAGGGGGTAGGATTTCAGGAGGGTCTCTGTTAATTATTCACTGTACTAGAATCTTATTGGAGCGTTTGAATCTTGGGTGTCACCTTAATTATAATAAAAATGGCCTGGAGAGGAAGGAGGGGAGATTCACTCTCTTCCTTCTCTCTCTCTCTCAGGCTACTTGCTGGTCAAGAGCTCTGTTCCTTTGTCTTTATTTCCAATGTGGTTTTGCCACACTTTCCCCCCTCCTAAAAAGGAAGGGCAATTGTCTGTGTGTCTTATGGAGCAACGGGATCCCTCGGCTACTGCTACAGTCACAAGCGGAGGGATGGCTCTGCTGCCGGAGCCATGGCCCCCGGCTCTCGCTCCACCGGCTCTCGCTTCAAGCAAAGCCTGTGAATGGCTCCCGCTCTGCTTGCTTCTCAGCGCAACAGGAGGAGGGACGGACTGAAGCCCTGGGAAGGTTTGGGAGCAGTGAGCAGGCTGTTCGCTGTTGCCCCACACTCAGAATATTTCCCCCCCTTGTTTTCCTGCTCCAAAAACTTCTGGCCGTGTGCGTCTTATGGAGCGAAAAATGCAGTAATAATCCGAAAGAGAAACTGAGATGGAGGTGGCTTCCACCTGTGGTAGAGTTGATAGAAAACCCAGCCGTGTGGCCTCTTTTTTGCTCTGGGACTCTAGAAAGGAAATCAGAGTAATTTACCAGCCTGTCTTCCTTTTGCAGATCGCTCCTACATGAGATTAACGGAAAAAGAAGATGAAACTTTGCCAATAGATGTAAGTTAAATGTTCTTTTTCTTACAGTGATGGAAGTGCTGACTTGACTGTGATCTGTAAGACGACACATTTCCATGTACCTCTACTTACGAATTTAATCCGTCCCGAATGCACATTCGTATGTAGAAAAATTCGTCCGTCAAATCGCAATCTCCCATAGGAATGCGTTGGAAACGTTCCGGAGCCTAGAAAAACAGACTTTAAATGGCACTTTAACTGCACTGCAACTTGACAGCCATATGTCAGGAATGCTTTGATGGTGTTTCCTGCTTGGCAGGGGGTTGGACTGGATGGCCCTTGGGGTCTCTTCCAACTCTTTGATTCTATGATTCTATGATTAGGAAGAACTTCCTGACAGTAAGAGCTGTTCGGCAGTGGAATTTGCTGCCAAGGAGTGTGGCAGAGTCTCCTTCTTTGGAGGTCTTTAAGCAGAGGCTCGACAGGCACATGTCAGGAATGCTTGGATGGTGTTTCCTGCTTGGCAGGGGGTTGGACTGGATGGCCCTTGGGGTCTCTTCCAACTCTAGGATTATATTATGACCTTTCAGTGCAGGCGGCAGCGGCGAGGGCCCGATCCGGCCGTAGCCTGAACAGCGGGGTGGTGGGAGCTGGCTGAGCGCGGCTGTGAGAAGGGCCCAGTTTGGCCCAGCAGGGGTGGCAGGAGAGCCGGCGGCGGCAAGGGCCGCCGCCGGCTGAGCACAGCAACGGCAGGGGCCCAATTCGGCCCAGGAAGGGCGGTGGGAGTGCTGGCGGCGGCAGCAAGGGCGGGAGCCAGCTGAGCGTGGCGGCGGCGAGGGCCCAATTCGGCCCAGCAGGGTGGCAGGAGCGCTGGCGGCGGCGGCGTAGAGGGCCCTTCGGATGTCGAAGAAATTCATAGGCAGGCCCCCATTTTTTCTACTCGTAAGTAGAATATTTCGTAAGTAGGGTCGTTTGTAAGTAGAGGTACTAGTATGGTTGCAGTGGAATAAGGTGGGGGGGGGGAATGAAAAACCCAGGAAGAAATTGAACGTTTTCACTGCCTTGTGGACTTTTATGGATAGCGCACTTGATTTCTGGCTTTTGTTTTTTTACTCTGCCCTGTTTGTACAAACTGAATCTGTGCTCTTGTGTCACCATGCTCCTTCCCCTAATCTGAAATTTCATCTGAAATTCGGCACCTTCCTCTTCTCCCTTAGCAGCATCCCTTGAGGAATTGCCACTCTCTCCAGTCGGTTCTTTGACAGTAAGAGCTGTTCGACAGTGGGATTTGCTGCCAAGGAGTGTGGCGGAGTCTCCTTCTTTGGGGGTCTTTAAGCAGAGGCTTGACAGGCATATGTCAAGAATGCTTTGATGGTGTTTCCTGCTTAGCAGGGGGTTGGACTGGATGGCCCTTGGGGTCTCTTCCAACTCTAGGATTCTATGAGTTTTTAGATGCACTTTGGTCTCCCTTCCCTGGGGGGTTGTCTGTATAAATCTTTATTTTATTCTGAATCCATGTTATGGGTCGTTGGACTGCAATAACGATGATTATTAGAATAGAAACAGTTGACATATTAAGCTTATTAAACCTCACAATAATTTCATATTTATCAATCAATGGATTCAAACTTCAAGAAAGAAGATTCCACCTCAACATTAGGAAGAACTTCCTGACAGTAAGAGCTGTTCGGCAGTGGGATTTGCTGCCAAGGAGTGTGGTGGAGTGAGTCTCCTTCTTTGGAGGTCTTTAAGCAGAGGCTTGACAGCCATATGTCAAGAATGCCTGGATGGCCCTTGGGGTCTCTTCCAACTCTAGGATTCTATGATTCTAAGTCACTCACGTGCTGTTTCCTTTTTAATCTGTTACAGATAGTTCTTCAAACACTGCTGGCCTTTGCTGTCACCTGTTACGGCATAGTACATATTGCCGGGGAATTTAAAGACATGGATGCTACTTCCAAGCTGAAGAATAAGTATGTTTCTACCCATTTCTTTCTGCTCCGTGCTTTGCTTTTTAGTCTTTCCCCCAGGCAGCCTTCTAGGTCTGTTTAAAGAGGGGGGTTTCTCTCTCTCTCTCCCCCCTGATCAATTAGAAGATGTTTAGCAGTTGTTTTTACATCATTTGCACAATGCTGTAACATGGAGAAATTAGCTTGCCGTACATGCCTCTCACACAGGGCAAAGTTAAAAGGAGCCTGTTCTATGCCGCATGATTATTGGATTCATTCGTTACTTTTTCTTTGCTGCTGCAACTCAAAGCTACTTACACACATTAAAACCGGGCTGGGTGGGGTAGATATATCCCCACCCACTCTAAAAGACCAGATAGTTAAGACGTAGCTGCCAAGTCTCCCGTTTTCCCAGGGAAATCCCCGTTTCCCCAGCTGTTCCTAGCTGAAAAAACGGGTTGTTTTTTTTTGTTTCCCCCCCGGTTTATTCTGGCGCGGTGGCCATTTTGGAACTGGGCGGAGCGGCAAGAGCCAGTGGGTGGGGTGGATATCCCAAAAACCGGGGTGGGTGGGGTGAATATCCCCAGCCCCTCTAAAAGACCAGATAGTTAAGACATAGCTGCCAAGTCTCCCGTTTTCCCTGGGAAATCCCCGTTTTCCCAGCTGTTCCTAGCTGAAAAAACGGATTCTCCCCCCCCCCCCCCGGTTTATTCTGGCGCGGCAGCCATTTTGGAACTGGGCGGTGCATGCTCGGAAGCGACTTTTGATGCTGCTCTGCCCAGTTCCAAAATGGCTGCAGTGCGACTTCTTATTTTTTATTTTTCTCTTAATTTTCACAAATGCTTTCTTTTGGAAATTCCAAAGTAATAAAACAAATAGTTACAACAATTCAAAAATAAACAAAAATGTTGTTGTAAAAAGTTTAATGGAAAAATCAATAAAAACTTACTTTAAAAAAAATTAAACATTGCTATTACATTTCATTATAATTGACACGTGCGGCGGCCATTTTGGAACTGGGCGGTGCATGCTCAGAAGCGACTTTTGATGCTGCTCTGCCCAGTTCCAAAATGGCTGCAGTGCGACTTCTTCCTATTTTTTATTTTTCTCTTAATTTTTACAAATGCTTCCTTTTGGCAATTCTGGCGCGGAAGCATAGCTGCTTCTAACGGAAGCATAGCTGCCAAGTCTCCTATTTTCCCCGGGAAATCCCCGTTTTTCCAGCTGTTCCTAGCTGAAAAAAACGGATCCCCCCCCCCCGGTTTATTCTGGCGCGGCGGCCATTTTTGAACTGGGCGGAGCATGCTCAGAAGCGACTTTTGATGCTGCTCTGCCCATTTCCAAAACGGCTGCAGTGGAACTTCTGGCGTGGCAGCCATTTTGGAACTGGGCAAAGCAGCATCAAAAGTCGCTCCTGAGCATGCTCAGCCCAGTTCAAAAATGGTGGCAGCGCCACTTCCGGCCTGCTCTTTCCGGCCCGGTCCCTTATTTCTCCGACAGCAACTTGGCAGCTGATGCTGATAAAACCGATGTATAGAACTGATAAGGTTATTGCCAGGTGTGTCAAATGACAAATAATTCAGAGCAGTGTAAGAAAATTGAAAGGTACGGTATATTATTTGGAAATTGTAAAAAAAATTTTTGGGGGGGACATTCTATTAATAATAAAATTTATTACATTCATTAGGCACGTGTTGTGGCTGTATTTGAGTAGGCAAGTAAGGCAACACACAGGTGCCTGGTTGAAAAGGAATTTTTTTTGCCATGCTGACGATGAAACCTCCATGTTTAGCAGGTGTCCACCCTCTGAACCTCAGCAGAAACATAGGAAGGCTGTAATTTTCATGCCCAATTCATGCCTGGTTAAAAAGGAATGTTTTTTTGCCATGCTGACGACGAAACCTCCATGTTTAGCAGGCGTCCACCCTCTGAACGTCAGCAGAAAAATAGGAAGGCTGTAATTTTCATGCCCAATTCTTGATTGACCCTTGAAGGAACAGATGGCTGCTTGGCCCAGCAAGACTGTTCTTGGGGTGACGGGAGCCAAAGGGAGATTTGCTCAGGAAGCGGCGGAGATCTTTGAGAAAATGGCAGAACAGGCTCTTTGCTTTAGCGCATCCTGGACGCCCGCTGCTTTTTCTGCCTCCGATTATCCCATCATATTGCCACATTTTAGGTAGCCATCCTGGCCCCAGCATCTTTCTCTGTCTTGATCTCCCAGTGTGGTTCCTGTGGTTCGTTGCCGCCGCCGCCGCTGCTGCTGCTGCTACTTCTAAGAACAGATCATATTTTCATCTTGAAGATTGATTTTTATCTCTCTGCTTGCCTCCATTGCCCTGTGTGTGTTCATGCTGGTTTCCTCGTGCGATTTTTAATTTTTATAAGCTACGCTGAGCAATGCATATTCATTTGAAGGGTGGAATAGAAATTCTTACTAATATTGCATAGCTGCCAAGTACCCCGTTTTCCCCGGGAAACCCCCGTTTTTACTTACCTTTTCCCGGTGGTCCCCCGTATCACTTCGTCCCCCATTTTTCTCCGTTATTTTCTCCTGCCAGCGGCCATTTTTTCCCCTTTCCGATTTGCCCTTCTATGGGCACAAAAAATGGCCGCCGGCGGCCTCAAAAGTCGCATCTACGCATGTCCGGAAGTGCATAGACGCGACTTCCGGTGTGGGCGGCGGCCATTTTGGTGCCCATAGATGGGCGGGGCGACACCGGAAGTTGCGTCGACGCCATTCCTGACATGCGTAGAAGCCACTTTGGAAGCCGGCGGTAGCCCTTTTTGGTGCCCATAGAAGGGCAAAGCGACACCGGAAGTTACGTCGGCACAACTTCCGGTGTCACACGGCTGCCGGTCCCGGATTCTGCAGTCCGGGACTTGGAAGGTAAGCCCAGTGTGGTTCCTGTGGCCAACTGGGCCAAAGCAAACAAGATGAATTTTAACAAGGAGAAATGTAAAGTACTACACTTGGGCAAAAAAAAAAAAATGAAAGGCACAAATACAGGATGGGAGACACCTGGCTTGAGAGCAGTACATGTGAAAAGGATCTAGGAGTCTTGGTAGACCACAAACTTGACATGAGTCAGCAGTGTGATGCAGCAGCTAAAAAAGCCAATGCAATTCTGGGCTGCATCAATAGGAGTAGAGCGTCTAGATCAGGGGTCCCCAAACTACGGCCCCCGGGCCGGATGCGGCCCAATCGGCCCAGTGCGCGGTAAGTCTGGGGACCCCTGGTCTAGATCTAGGGAAGTAATAGTACCACTGTATTCTGCTCTGGTCAGACCTCACCTGGAGTACTGTGTCCAGTTCTGGGCACCACAGTTCAAGAAGGATACTGACAAGCTGGAACGTGTCCAGAGGAGGGCAACCAAAATGGTCAAAGGCCTGGAAACAAGGCCTTATGAGGGACGGCTTAGGGAGCTGGGTATGTTTAGCCTGGAGAAGAGAAGGTTAAGGGGTGATATGATAGCCATGTTCAAATATATTAAAGGATGTCATATAGAGGAGGGTGAAAGGTTGTTTTCTGCTGCTCCAGAGAAGCGGACACGGAGCAATGGATTCAAACTACAAGAAAGAAGATTCCACCTCAACATGAGGAAGAACTTCCTGACAGTAAGAGCTGTTCGTCAGTGGAATTTGCTGCCAAGGAGTGTGGTGGAAGCGAGTCTCCTTCTTTGGAGGTCTTTAAGCAGAGGCTTGACAGGCATATGTCAAGAATGCATTGATGGTGTTTCCTGCTTGGCAGGGGGGTGGACTGGATGGCTCTTGGGGTCTCTTCCAATTCTATGATTCTATTCTATGATTGGGGCAGGAGGCCTAGTTTAAACTTTTTCATATGTCCCAGGGAGATCTGAAGGTCACCTTGGCTGTGGCATTTTAACCAGAATGGGACTGCGAATTAAGAGTGATGATGAAATAAAAAAAAGATTCCTTCCGTAGCACCTTAAAGACCAACGAAGTTTTTATTTTGGTAGGAGCTTTGGTGTGCATGCACACTTCATCAGCACACCGTGTTTCTCCGAAAATAAGACACTGTCTTATATTTTCTCTCTCTCAAAAAAACGCGCTATGGCTTATTTTCAGGGGATATCTTATTTTTTCCTCCTCCTCCTGCCACGGCCGACATTGCTGCTGCGCCTATCACTATGTCTTATTTGTTGGGTATGGCTTATATTCCTTGAATGCTTAAAAATCCTGCTACGGCTTATTTTATGGCTACGAAAGCTCATACCAAAATAAAAACTTAGTTGGCCTTTAAGGTGCTACGGAAGGGATTTTTTTATTTCGTTTTTCGACTCAGGCCAACACGGCTACCTACCTGTTAAGTAAGAGTTACGAGTTGTTGCCAATTGCACCTCTCTCTCTCTTCTGCTTTTTTGTTTCAGGTCATTTGACACCTTAAGGAACCATCCCTCCTTCTACTTATTTAATCACCGGGGCAGAGTCTTATTCCAGTCCCCAGACATGGTCCATTCTTCCTCCAGCAGAGATGCTTTGTCATCTAGCGCATCGCTGAAGTTGCGGAAATTTGAACCTCTTCGCCGTTAAAAGATTTTTTTTTTTACAGATTCTTCTAAAAATACAACAGGACACTGAGCTATAACATTGGAGTTGGGGATGTAAACACGTTTATTTCATTTCTGGAGCAGTATTTATATTGATCATCCAGACTCTCTCTCTCTCTCTCCAGACTATCTATCTATCTATCTATCTATCTATCTATCTACTGTATCTATGTATATATATGTGTATATGGACCTTCTCCGAACACTGTTAACGACAATGGCTGAATTTTGAATTGGCAAAACAGTGTCAATTGAGCTATAACATTGGAGTTGGGGATGTAAACACGTTTATTTCATTTCTGGAGCAGTGTTTATATTGATCATCCAGACACTACATATATATATGTGTGTGTGTGTGTGTGTGTGTGTGTGTGTATGGACCTTCTTCAAACACTGTTAACGACAATGGCTGAATTTTGAATTGGCAAAACAGTGTCAATTGGAGTTGGGGATGTAAACACTTTACTTTCATTTCTGGAGCAGTATTTATATTGATCATCCAGACTCTACATATATATATATATATACATACACACATACATACATACATAAATACATACATACATACATACATACACACCTTCTCCGAACACTGTTAATGACAGGCTGAATTTTGAATTGGCAAAATAGTGTGTCAATTGAGCTATAAGGGGATGTAAACACGTTTATTTCATTTCTGGAGCACTATATTGATCATCCAGACTCTCTCTCTCTCTCTCTCTCTCTATATATATGTGTGTGTGTGTGTGTGTGTGTGTGTGTGTGTGTGGACCTTCTCCGAACAGTTAACAATGGCTGAATTTTGAATTGGCAAAACACGTGTCAATTTGTCGCTAGAATTACGCTGGGAAACATCGCTTTGCTTTTAGTTTTCCATTAGCCCACCATCCCAATTGATTTAGTGAAAGCAAATTCTTTCATTTCCAAAAAGTAGGCGATTGCTTTAATGCCACAGAAAAAAAGGGCTGTTGGCTTACGCTGCTGTTCTGTTGCCGAGTAAGGGGGGTGCTTCGCGCCCACCCCTCCCCTCCCGCCCAGAACACAGAAGACAATGGCGATTGTGTTTCTTTCCTGCCTTCAGCCAATGCAATTCTGGGCTGCATCAATAGGAGTATAGCATCTAGATCAAGGGAAGTAATAGTACCACTATATTCTGCTCTGGTCAGACCTCACCTGGAGTACTGTGTCCAGTTCTGGGCACCACAGTTCAAGAAGGATACTGACAAGCTGGAACGTGTCCAGAGGAGGGCAACCAAAATGGTCAAA
Organism: Zootoca vivipara; assembly: GCF_963506605.1. NCBI lineage: Eukaryota > Metazoa > Chordata > Lepidosauria > Squamata > Lacertidae > Zootoca > Zootoca vivipara. The sequence goes on from NC_083293.1 coordinate 2,996,376, forward strand.
GGCCTGGAAACGATGCCTTATGAGGAACGGCTTAGGGAGCTGGGTATGTTTAGCCTGGAGAAGAGAAGGTTAAGGGGTGATATGATAGCCATGTTCAAATATATTAAAGGATGTCATATAGAGGAGGGTGAAAGGTTGTTTTCTGCTGCTCCAGAGAAGCGGACGCGGAGCAATGGATTCAAATGACAAGAAAGAAGATTCCACCTCAACATTAGGAAGAACTTCCTGACAGTAAGAGCTGTTTGGCAGTGGAATTTGCTGCCAAGGAGTGTGGCGTAGTCTCCTCCTTCTTTGGAGGTCTTTAAGCAGAGGCTTGACAGACATATGTCAAGAATGCTTTGATGGTGTTTCCTGCTCGGCAGGGGGTTGGACTGGATGGCCCTTGTGGTCTCTTCCAACTATACGATTCTATCCAGTCCAACCCCCTGCCGAGCAGGAAACACCATCAAAGCATTCTTGACATATGGCTGTCAAGCCTCTGCTTAAAGACCTCCAAAGAAGGAGACTCCACCACACTCCTTGGTAGCAAATTCCACTGCCAAACAGCTCTTACTGTCAGGAAGTTCTTCCTAATGTTGAGGTGGAAGCTTCTTTCTTGTAGTTTGAATCCATTGCTCTGTGTAATTATTTACATCGATTTGGCCAAATTAACAAATTCGGTAAGGGGTGGTTCGAATAAAAAAGGAAAATTGGGAAAAAAATGGAATATATATATCAGGGCTGGCCAACACGTTGATCGCGGTTGACCAGTAGCTCCCCAGGAGGCTTGCAGTCGATCGTTGGCTGCTTTCCCCTAGGAGCACCTGGCCCCGCCCCCACCTCCTTCCTGCATTTTATGCTGCTCCTTGGAACAAAGAGCAGAGCTTCTGCATCCAGCGCCCCCTCCCTTTCCCAAAATTTAGCCTGGGGCTAAATGGATTATAGGAGGAAACGAGTACAGGAAGGAGCCCCGCATGCGTCCGAACCTAGGTAAATGTGTGACGTCTCTTAGGAAACTGCGACCGCCGGAGAAAGGTTTGTCTCTCTCTCCCCTGCCCCTGGTCAAAATATGTATTTCCCTGCCCCACCACCCTCTTTCCCCCCTTTATTTTCTTAAAAGATTGTGGATGCAAACGTCAGAAAGAGATGATGTCTCTCCTTTCTTTGGGAACTTAAAAAGTGAAAAGAGAGAGGGGGAAGAGGGGTGAAAAAACACCCACCCGAACTTTTATGACCGCCCCACACCCATGCAAACATGGAGACAGTTTGCAAAAAAAAAGGGGGGGGGGAGGGAGAGAGTTTATTGCCGCTCTTTGCAACTTGATCAAACTTTTTTCTGCCCTTGTTCAAACTTTTCCCTGCCATTGGGCTCGGGTGCTGTTGCCTTTATTTAACCGAGAAAGAGAGAGAAGGGGTGTGGGGGGGGTGTATGTGGGTGAAGAGCAGCCATGGAAAACGTGGTTGCTCTCCTCCGTCCTTGGCCAAAGCCAAGCATCTCCCTCCCTCCCCCCACACCCCAGTCTTCCATCTGTGCAGGCAGCATCTCCCTCCCCCCACACCCCAGTCTTCCATCCTTGCAGGCAGCATTTCCCCCCCTCACCCCAGTCTTCCATCCTTGCAGGCAGCATCTCCCGCCCTTACCCCACACCCCAGTCTTCCATCTGTGCAGGCTGCATATCACCCACCCCCTTTCCTTGTCCCTAAAAAAAGCTCAACAACTTTGAGCCGAACCCCTAAAAAACGGGGGTTGGATCACTGCCAGATTTTAATTCTGAAAGTAGATCACAGCCTCTTGGGAGTTGGCCACCCCTGGTATATATAAAGGAACTTGGGTTGAAGACAAATATCTTGTAAAGCTCCCAAGAGGAAAATGATTAGAAGCAGTGAGAACGGTAATAAATTTGAAGCCAGGGAGGAAGAGAAGGGGAAGTCGAAATGTACAATATATGGATATAGGTGAACATGAAAAGGCATAAGTTAAGGTGAAACAACATTGTAGAAGATAGGTTAAATTATGTTTGGATTTATATGATGGATTATTTGTGTATTTACTTCGTTTCATTTTAGTTGGATGTTTTGTTTTATTTCTATTTTTAAATCAATAAAGATTATTTTTTTTTAAAAAAAAAGGAAAGAAGATGCTCTTCAGATCTGGGACGCTTCCACCTGGAAGGTGCAAGTCGTCTTGATGGGGCGTACGGTGGAAGCTTCTCTCGCCAAGGGTTCGATCAAATGTGAGCCAAACGAGGGCTGTGGCAGCTGCTCAGATTAAAAACCGAAGCTCTGTTGCTTCAAAGCAGGGGAGACTGTGCCTAACGGAAGCATAGCTTCCAAGTCTCCCGTCTTCCCCAGGAAATCCCCATTTTCCCAGCTGTTCCTAGCTGAAAAAACAGATTATTTTTGTTTTTCCCCTGTTTATTCTGGTGCGGCGGCCATGCTCAGAAGTGACGTTTGATGCTGCTCTGCCCAGTTCCAAAATGGCTGCAGCAGCGCGACTTCTGGTGCGGCGGCCATTTTGGAACTGGGCAAAGCAGCCGCAAAAGCCGCTTCTGAGCCTGCTCTGCCCAGTTCCAAAATGTCGGCGGCGCTATTTCCGGCTTGCTCTTTCTGGCCCGGCCCCTTATTTCTCAGACAGCAGCTTGGCAGGTATGAACAGAAGGAGCTTCGTGTCCCATTGCAGGGGCCCAAACATAAAGTCCTTGGGCATGCTAAACACCACCATGGAACGCAAAGGGACAATCCGCCAGTGACTTGAAGAACAATACCATATATTCCGGTGTATAAGTCGACTGGGCGTATAAGACGGCCCCCCACTTTTCAAGTTAAAACATAAGAGTTTGGGAGATACTCTATATTTTATGGACTTGCAGCCATGGACAAGCCCCGGCTGACCCTCTGGCAAGCCAGCGGCTCGTGAGCAACAGCACTGGCAAAGCTGCTCTTCTCCCACCCTCCCCAGCTCGCTGTAAAGTGGCTCCTCAGTCCAGGGCCGGCGCGTTCACTTAGGCAAGCTAGGCGACAGCCTAGGGCGCTAGAATGTTGGGGGCGCTGCTCAGCCTGCCCCCCAACCCCCGCCGCCCCTCCCATGGCTGTCTTTTGGTTTTTTCCCCCCGAGCGTACAGCACGCCTGTGGCTTCCTTTTGTTTTCTTTCCGAGGCTGCCGGGCTGCAATAGCAAGGCGGTGCGTTATTGGCTGGCTGGCGTGACGCTGACGCCCCTCGCCTCCATGCTCCAGCCCTGGAAAACTTTAGCACGTGCGCCGTGCCATCGCTGAACCGGGTCCCACCGCCACCCGGCCACCACCAGCACCGGCGCGACTGCGCTGGGGCGCTCGTCGGTTCTCGGTGGCGGGATAATGTGCCGTCTTCGCCGCCGCGCCTGCTGGTCACCCACCCGAGTCGCTGCTATGTCCCCCCCCCAGCTGCGGCGGCCGCGGCTAGTAGCAGCAAGAGAGGCGGAACACTGTGCCCCTTCGGTCCTGCGCTGGCGGTTGCTAACAGTTCAGAATATACACTATGTTCCCTCCACCCTTTAGGAATCTCTGGGAGCAGATTTATATATTGCCTCTTGACACACTTTTTTATTTTTTTCTATTATTTATTAATTTTTATTAATTGGGGGGGGGGCGCCAGAAGGTGAATTTGCCCAGGGTGCAAAAAACCCTAGCACCGATCCTGCCTCCGTCTCCCTCCCTCCCAGCAAAGCGGTCCCCACCCCCCAGCAGCAGCACCGGCAACGCTGTTCCTCTCCCTCCCCCCCCCCCCGGCAGGCTGTCAAACCTCGCTGTGTCTCGATCTCCCTTTCCTCTGCGATTTCGGGTACTCGCCAAGCGGCGCCGGAATCGCGCCCGCAGCTCCGCAAAAGCGATTTCTGGCGCTGCGGATCTGTTGGATATGGGCAGTGCAGCGCCAGAAATGGCTTCCGTGGAGCCGCCGACGCGATTCCGGCGCCGCTCAATGAGTCCCTGCGCTGGTTCACGGACCGGCGGGGGGGGGGGCAGCACTCGGCGTATAAGATGACCCCCGACTTTGGAGAAGATTTTCGGGGGTTGGAAAGTCGTCTTATACACCGGAATATACGGTAAATGTGGAAAGTCGGATGGCAACTCTAGAGTCAAAGCAAACCATGTGAACCGGCAATGAAGAAATGTGTGTTCCAAGTGGTCTTTCGGAGGAAGGAGGGAAGAAAACAGAAGGGGGGGTCTTCTGTGTTTGGGGGCCGCCTTTTGCTCTCTCGTTTCCGGCGCTCGCAGGCAATTGGGATTCCTCGCCAGCACCTCATTCCGATTAGGCGCTTCGTAGGAAACCATAAAACGATTTTTATTCTGTACAGGTGCTAAAAAAAAAAGAATCCATCTCATACACACACAAACACACACACAGAGTTTGATCTATCAAATTAAGGACACCGTCCAAAATAATCTCTTTTCGTACGAACGTTTAAAAAGTAATACACACACGCACGTAATATTTGGGGGGACGGGGGTTCTTTTCGTTTCGTTAAAAAAACCCCAAAGATTCCTTCTAAGTGCTTCTGAGGCCAAAGTCCACGTGAAGAGACTCCGTCCTCTTCACAAGATGAAAGAGAAGACGAATGCCACGCGCTTTTCATAAAGTCTGCAGACAAAAGAGAAGAGAGGCTGAGGCAGGTTGCTTTTCCTCAACCCAGTTTCAACAGTTGCTTTACTCTCAAATGCAACGTCACCCTGAAAACTCGCGCCCGGGTCGGCTGCCGGTTCTCCGGAGGTTCTGCCTCCGTGTCTGTAGCAGCAGCAACGCACGCTGCCGTCACGAAGGCATTGATTTCTCTCTCTCCTCTCTCTTTTCCCCCCTTTTTGAACCAAGACTCTCTCCGGCACGAGCGCGGATCAAACGTCTATGCCTTTCTCTTTGGCCGGATCCGACCTGCTGCTGCCTAAAGCAGCGCTTTAAAAAGCGTAAAGGAGTAAATTCTTATCACCTGCGGCCGAGGGCAGCACGGAGTGTTTTTCCCTTTAGCCCCTTGAGCAGAATCAGGCCCTTCAATGGGAGGACGCCAGGCCCCCCCCTTTGCAGCAAGTCCGTCAAGGTCGCAGCCCGGTTTCCATCGAGAGAGGCTTGCAAATGTACAAACGTCACCCTTCTTCTCGGACTCCAGGAGAAAAGCCGCCCCCACTGCCGCGTCCTCTTCCACGTAGCAAACTTGCTCTCGTCTCGCTGGGGCGCTATTATCTACTGTTGACATGATTAACTCTGTGGTGTAGGCTGGCGAAGTCTATTTCCTCGAGTATTCTCTCTAAGTGCTGGATTAACACCCGCTTTTTAAACCTAAGAGAAAGAAGGGGGGAAGGGGAGCAATTTAAGGTGGGCCTGGCACTTCCGTTCCACGTTTCCCCTCAGAAACAAACAACAAACAACCATAGCTGCCAATGTTTTTCCCCGGGAAACCCCGTTTTTACTTACCTTTTCCCGGTGGTCCCCCGTGTCACTTCGTCTCCCGTCTTTCTCCGTGATCTTCTCCTGCCGGCGGCCATTTTTTTTCTCTTTCCGATTTGCCCTTCTATGGGCACCAAAAATGGCCGCCAGCGGCTTCGAAAGTCGCTTGTACGCATGTCAGGAAGCGCGTCGACGCAACTTCCGGTGTCGCTCTGCCCATCTATGGGCACCAAAAAATGGCCGACACCGAAAGTTGCGCCGACGCGCTTCCTGACATGCGTACAAGCGACTTTCGAAGCTGGCGGCGGCCATTTTTGGTGCCCATAGAAGGGTAAAGCGACACTGGAAGTTACGTCGACGCAACTTCCGGTGTCACGTGGCTGCCGGTCCCGGATTCTGCAGTCCGGGACTTGGAAGGTAAGCAAACAACATATGCACATAACTGCTCGAGCTTTGAACATGTCGTCCGGATACAAACCTTGCTGCTTCCTTGATAGCAAACTCAATGAAATATTTCTGAATTTCAACAGGGCCTTGAACTTCTTCGAGGAGAGAGAAAATCTTTTCGAAATCTGCCATTAAAAAACAAAACAAAACGTGAGGTTCATGGTAGCGTTGCTAAGACCATCAGAATCCTGCCCTCAACCCCCTGCCCCTTGCTTCCAAGCAGTGGCTGCGATCTCACAACTCTTCCCTCAGTGCTGTAAGCTAAGCATGGTGGAATTTTTGCCCTTTTCAGACCCTCCGCGTCCTCCTAAAGCCACTCTTCTCTCTGGGGCATAGCTGTTTGTGCATGGGACAAGCCTGGTGACTTGACCCTCCTCATTGGAGAAAAGACGTTTTCTCCTGCTAGCACAGATTTCCTCCCCTCCCCTTTTGTAACAGCACCCCACACCAAAGGGACAAACCACTTTCTCTCGTGGTTTCTAAATGTGAATTCCACTATGACGGGCGGCTCCTGCCATTTACAGACAAACTCTACAATTACATTTCTGCCAGCTCTAAAAAAAAGGGGATCCTCACAAATTCCGAAAGGTGCCAAGCAAGGCTGGGGCCATAGCAAATGCCCTGCACCCTTCTTCCGCCCGGGAACTGAAGTGTCCCTGCCATAAATGATAGCAGCGGAGACCGAAATGTCACAAGCTTCTTCGGAGCCGCTTGTTCCATTTCACCCCTGTGGAAAAAAGAGGCGGCTTTTGGCTGCCCTGGCGCTCTATCTGGGCTGGTGGGAGCTAACAGATTTGAGATTGAATCCTGACAAGACAGAGGTGGCGGCTAACAGATTGAGGTTGAATCCTGACAAGACAGAGGTACTGTTTGTGGGGGACAGGAGGCGGGCGGGTGTGGAGGACTCCCTGGTCCTGAATGGGGTAACTGTGCCCCTGAAGGACCAGGTGCGCAGCCTGGGAGTCATTCTGGACTCACAGCTGTCCATGGAGGCGCAGGTCAATTCTCTGTGTCTACCAGCTCCATCTGGTACGCAGGCTGAGACCCTACCTGCCTGCGGACTGTCTCGCCAGAGTGGTGCATGCTCTGGTTATCTCTCGCTTGGACTACTGCAATGCGCTCTATGTGGGGCTACCTCTGAAGGTGACCCGGAAACTGCAATTAATCCAGAATGCGGCAGCTAGACTGGTGACTGGGAGCGGCCGCCGAGACCACATAACACCAGTCTTGAAAGACCTACATTGGCTCCCGGGACGTTTCCGAGCACAATTCAAAGTGTTGGTGCTGACCTTGAAAGCCCTAAACGTTCTGGGTCCAGTATACCTGAAGGAGCGTCTCCACCCCCGTCGTTCTGCCCGGATACTGAGATCCAGCGCCGAGGGCCTTCTGGCGGTTCCCTCGCTGCGAGAAGCCAACTTAAAGGGAACCAGGCAGAGGGCCTTCTTGGTAGTGGCACCCGCCCTGTGGAACGCCCTCCCATTAAATGGCCTTGGTCCAGTATACCTGAAGGAGCGTCTCCACCCCCATCGTTCTGCCCGGACACTGAGGTCCAGCGCCGAGGGTCTTCTGGCGGTTCCCTCACTACGAGAAGCAAAGCTACAGGGAACCAGGCAGAGGGCCTTCTCGGTAGTGGCACCCGCCCTGTGGAATGCCCTCCCACCAGAGATCAAAGAGAACAACAATTACCAGACCTTTAGAAGGCATCTCAAGCTTTTAATGTTTGATGGATTTCTGCATTTTAATGTTTTGTTGGAAGCCGCCCAGAGTGGCTGGGGGAACCCGGCCAGATGGGCGGGGTATAAATAATAAATTATTATTATTATTATTATTATTACCAAGCCCCCCCCCTCCAACACTCACTTCTCCCGGGCTTGCGGACCTCCTTCATCACTTTGATCTTGATCACTTCGTTACTCCCTTCGAACATGCTGGGCGTGAGCTTCACCGCGTGGGGCGCGGTCCTGGGTGCGGATCCCGGCAGGAGTTTGGGGTCCCCTGAAGACACGCTGTAGCTGACCGGCCGGCGAAGCAGGGAGCTGGCAACAGGCCGGAGGTCCAGTCCGTCTTCCCCGATGCAGTTCAGCTCGCAGGGCAGGGAGTCCACCTCCTCGCTGGACAGGTCGTCGTCCGTCAGGGCGGCCGGGGGCGGGGGGGTAAAGGCCATCGCCGGCACAGGCAACCCGTCTCCCTGCCTGTCCGGGGACTGGAAGTGCTCGGCTTTCTTCTCGGCGTTGCCATCCGGGACCACGTTGCTGTTTGGATCTGCCAGAAGAAAAGGGCTCTCTTAGGAAAGTTTCTGAATGCTCAAGGCCGTATCGCAGGCACACCCAACCGGAAGATCAGTGGAGACCTGTGGCAGATCACTAAAGGTCAAGGTAAAGGGACCCCTGACCATTAGGTCCAGTCGTGACCGACTCTGGGGTTGTGCGCTCATCTCGCATTATTGGCCGAGGGAGCCGGCATACAGCTTCCAGGTCATGTGGCCAGCATGACAAAGCCGCTTCTGGCAAACCAGAGCAGCACATGGAAACGCCGTTTACCTTCCCGCTGTAGCGGTTCCTATTTATCTACTTGCACCTTGACGTGCTTTCGAACTGCTAGGCTGGCAGGAGCTGGGACCAAGCAACGGGAGCTCACCCCGTCGCAGGGATTCGAACCGCCGACCTTCTGATCGGCAAGCCCTAGGCTCAGTGGTTTAACCCACAGCGCCACCTGGTGGCAGATCGCTGGCTCCCCCCCAAAAAGGTCAACAGCTTTGACCTGACCCCACAAAAAGCAGGCATTCCCTTCCCAAAAAAGCTCAACAACTTAGACATGAACCCCGCCCCCAAAAGCAGTCTTTCCTCCTCCCGAAAAGCCCAACAACTTAGACCTGAACTCCCAAAAGAGGGCCTCCCTCAACCCGTAAAAAGGGGGGTCTCCTGCCTAAAAAAAGTCCAGCAACTTTGACTTGGGAACCCCCCCCCAAAGGTGGGGTTTTTAAAATATCTTCATGCGCCCCCTCACCCAGATTGTCCGGAGTTTTGTGCTGGGTGGTCATCAATATGCTGATGACACCCAGATTTATCTGTTGATGGACGGCCGTCCTGCCTCGGCCCCGGACACACTGACCAAGACCTCAGGCATCCCCAAACTAAGGCCCGGGGGCCGGATGCGGCCCAATCATGCGGCCCAATCATGCTTTTACATGAGTCGAATGTGTCCTTTTATTTAAAATGCATCTCTGGGTTATTTGTGGGGCATAGGAATTACCCTCCCCTAAGGTTTTATCTCATAATGGTTTTATCTTATTTGTAGATTTTTAATTTTAAAATTGAATTTTAACATTGTATTAATCTGCATTTTAACTGAATTGTTTTTTCGTTTTTTGTTTTTAAATTAAAAACAAACTTTATTTAGAATTGTTTAGACAATACACTCACAAACATACTAAAAGAAATAATAAACATACACAACATTTAAAATATAAATGATATAACACTGGGGGGAAAATGAAAAAAAATGAAAAGAAGGAAAAAAAACTGATTACCAAGGACAATAACGTAAACAAAACAATATTAATAATATATCCAAATAATAATTATGACAAAACTATCATGAAAAATCCTAATCGTCAGACAAAAGAAAAAACTCATAGACAAATAAAAATAAACAAATCAAATCTTCATTCAAATAGTCGTTCATGCTTAACCCACTATTCTTTACAGGTTCTGATCTTATCCACCTTAACCATTTGTTCTGTTAAAAGAAAATGAATTGGTTTTTTTCTATACTTGTGTTGATATTTTCGTTGTTAGCCACCCTGAGCCCGGTCTTGACTGGGAAGGGCGCGGTATAAATATTAATTATTATTATTATTACTACTGTGTTTTCCTGCGTATAAGACTACTTTCTAGCCCAGGAAAATCTTCTCATAAGTCGGGGGACGTCTTATATGCCGGGTCATCTTATACGCAGTCGCAGAAGCGATTTCGGGCACTGCGGACATTTCGGAAATGGGCAGCGCGGCGCCAGAAATCGCTTCTGCGCATGTCCAGACGCGATTTCCGGCTTCCGGACATGCGCAGAGGCGATTTTGGATATGGGCAGCGCGGGGATGTCCGGCCCACGGACGATCATAGGAAGAGGGGTAGTCTTATATACAGCAAGTATATCCCAAACTCTATATTTTAATTGGAAAAGTTGGGTGTTTTTTTTTTTTTAATATTTTCCTCTCGGTCTCCTGACATTTTTTATTTATTTTCTTTCTTCTTTTTACCATAATATTTCTTTATTTTTCAATTCAGCAACAATTTTGTAAACATTTTCTATACATCACATTGAAAGAAACAAAAAAATAGAAATAAAGAAAAAAGAATGTGAAAAAAGAAAAACACACACACACAAAAACCCGCTAATAATAAAAAAGATAATATATAAATAATTGAATAAATAAACCTCTGGACTTCCTGTTAACTCCAGCAGCTTGCCTTTTGTTCTTTCAATATCGAATGTATGTACAATCAATGCTGTTTCTACTTTTGGTATCTTTTCACATTCTAATTCTTTAAGTCTCCAATTATCTATTAAATCAACCTATATCCTTAACAGTTCACTCAAATGCTATCATAGTGATTTTATCTTCCGTATATTTTTTTAAACATATTTCTTGTATCTATCCCATCTTTTAACAAATTCTTCCTTAACTTTTCCTCGCAAACGATTTGTTAGTTGTGCCATTTCGGCCATTTCCTGCAATTTGTTTTGCCACTCTGTAATTTTTGGGGCCTCTCTTTCTTTCCATCTTTTGGCAATAACCAGGCGAGCCGCTGCTAAAGAATATAACAAAATCTCTTTTGATTGTGATGGAATCTCTTTTTGGAATGTTATGCTTAGTAGGAAAATCTCTGGTCTTTTGGGGATGTTTCTCCCCATTATTTTTTGAATCTCGTCATGAATTTTATTCCAGAATTTCTTAGTAATTTCACATGTGAAATAGATTTCCATCGTTTGTACATTTTTTATAATCTAGAAGGTGTGAGGTACCATCTGTTAGTCATCTTTAACATATTTTCTCTCATGTTGCAGCTCGACGAGAACTTCATATTGATTTTCCAGAGATTTTCCCATTCCAAGCTTGTAATTGGATAACCACAGTCCTGTGCCCACTTAGTCATAGCATTTGTAACCTTTTCGTTCTCTTAATACGCCGGAAAATACGGTATCACTGGTCTTCGCTGCCCCCGGAGAATGGCCCCCAGCAACCCGGGAAGTGCATCGGAAATGACATTGGCACATGGGCGCAAGCTATTTCTGGTCCTCCGGGATAAGAGCGGGCGTCGCCGGGGGCCGGATAAATGAGCTTCGCGTGCAGTATCCGGCCCCCGGGCCGTAGTCCGGGGACCCCTGATCTACATGAAGCCTCTGGGAGAGATCAACAGGGGGTTCGGGCTGGGTGTTCATCCGTATGCGGATGACACCCAGCTCTACCTCTCTTTCAAATCGGAACCAGTGAAGGCGGTGAAGGTCCTGTGTGAGTGTCTGGAGGCGGTTGGAGGATGGATGGCGGCTAACAGATTGAGGTTGAATCCTGACAAGACAGAGGTACTGTTTGTGGGGGACAGGAGGCGGGCAGGTGTGGAGGACTCCCTGCTCCTGAATGGAGTAACTGTGCCCCTGAAGGACCAGGTGCGCAGCCTGGGAGTCATTCTGGACTCACAGCTGTCCATGGAGGCGCAGGTCAATTCTATGTCCAGGGCAGCTGTCTATCAGCTCCATCTGGTACGCAGGCTGAGACCCTACCTGCCTGCGGACTGTCTAGCCAGAGTGGTGCATGCTCTATTTATCTCCCACTTGGACTACTGCAATGCGCTCTACGTGGGGCTACCTTTGAAGGTGACCCGGAAACTGCAACTAATCCAGAAGGCGGCAGCCAGACTGGTGACTGGGAGCGGCTGCCGAGACCACATAACAAGACTACATTGAAAGCCATTGAAAGATCTACATTGGCTCCCAGTATGTTTCCGAGCACAATTCAAAGTGTTGGTGCTGACCTTTAAAGCCCTAAACGGCCTCGGTCCAGTATACCTGAAGGAGCATCTCCTCCCCCATCGTTCATCCCAGACACTGAGGTCCAGCGCCGAGGGCCTTCTGGCGGTTCCCTCGCTTCGAGAAGCAAAGCTACAGGGCCTTCTCGGTAGTGGCGCCCGCTCTGTGGAACGCCCTCCCATCAGATGTTAAGGAAATAAACTATCATCTGATGTTTAGAAGACTTCCGAAGGCAGCCCTGTTTGGGCAAGTTGTTAAGGACTGATCTTTTAATGTACTTTCCATCTTTTGTTGGAAACCGCCCGGAGCATACTTGGGAGAGGGGCTTTGTTTCGGCAGGTTAAAGGTAAAGGGACCCCTGACCATTAGGTCCAGCCGTGACCGACTCTGGGGTTGCTGCGCTCATCTCGCGTTATTGGCCGAGGGAGCCGGCGTATAGAATCATAGAGTTGGAAGAGACCACAAGGGGCATCCAGTCCAACCCCCTGCCAAGCAGGAACCATCATCAAAGCATTCTTGACATATGCCTGTCAAGCCTCTGCTTAAAGACCTCCAAAGAAGGAGACTCCACCACACTCCTTGGCAGCAAATTCCACTGCCGAACAGCTCTTACTGTCAGGAAGTTCTTCCTAATGTTGAGGTGGAATCTTCTTTCTTTAAGTTTGAATCCATTGTTCCGTGTCCGCTTCTCTGGAGCAGCATAAAACAATCTTTCTCCCTCCTCCATATGACATCCTTTCAGGTCATGTGGCCAGCATGACAAAGCCGCTTCTGGCAAACCAGAGCAGCACACGGAAACGCCGTTTACCTTCCCGCTGTAGCGGTTCCTGTTTATCTACTTGCATTTTGACGTGCTTTCGAACTGCTAGGTTGGCAGGAGCTGGGACCGAGCGACGGTAGCTCACTCCGTCGCGGGGATTCGAACTGCCGACCTTCTGATCAGCATGCCCTAGGCTCTGTGGTTTAACCCACAGTGCCACCTGGGTGTGGTTAATAAGTTAGCTTGCTCATTTAGTTATTACAGTGCTTCTGGGCATCGTTTATTACAATAGCCTCAAACAGTTCAGCTACTCTGCTTAGAAAAAGGATTCCGGAAGACAAAAGCTCCGTGCACACAAGACCAAAATAAAAAATAAAAAATGCATGCGGCAATCGCTCAGGGAGCCTTTAGGAGGCTAAGCACAAATTACCATTGAGAGCTGGCATGGCTTTGAGGGTGGCATTGGCTGGGGCCCCTGAAGCAGAAGGGGGGCCCTTCCCACTGACGTGGTTGGCTATCGCTGGTGGAGACTGGGGCCGCCTCAGCAGCGGAGACAAGCTGCGCCTCCTTTTCAGAGAAGCCGGCGTGTTGGGCTCTCCTGGGCGCTTGACTTTGTTCTGGGGACCGGCGACAAACTCGTCCGCTTCGTCGATCATCATGCCCTGGAAGACACGTCGGCAGCCGTTAAGGACAACCCACACCGTTCTTTAAAACACTTTAAATTATCGGTTATTGGCAATACCTGGGATAAAAATAACATTCTAGAATCGTAGAGTTGGAAGAGACCACAAGGGCCATCCAGTCCAACCCCCTGCCGAGCAGGAAACACCATCCAAGCATTCTTGACATATGCCTGTCAAGCCTCTGCTTAAAGACCTCCAAAGAAGGAGACTCCACCACACTCCTTGGCAGCAAATCCCACTGCCGAACAGCTCTTACTGTCAGGAAGTTCTTCCTAATGTTGAGGTGGAATCTTCTTTCTTGTCGTTTGAATCCATTGCTCCGTGTCCGCTTCTCTGGAGCAGCAGAAAACAACCTTTCACCCTCCTCTATATGACATCCTTTGAGATATTGGAACATGGCTATCATATCACCCCTTAACCTTCTCTTCTCCAGGCTAAACATACCCAGCTCCCTAAGCCGTTCCTCATAAGGTATTGTTTCCAGGCCTTTGACCATTTTGGTTGCCCTCCTCTGGACACGTTCCAGCTTGTTCCAGCTTGTCAGTATCCTTCTTGAACTGTGGTGCCCAGAACTGGACACAGTACTCCAGTACATTCTCGGCAATACATTCATCTTGATAACTGATAATTCTACCCATCAAGGACAATTTCAAATTAGACCATACACCCAAATCTCTCTTGATCTCGTTCCACATTTTTCCATCGTTACCTTTGTACAAATTCAAGTTTTTTGCTATCGTATTTACACCCAAGTACTTCTTCTTTACAAACATCAAGCCACTAGTCTCCTGTAACCTATTTTTTCCCTCTAATGTGAGGTTTTTCCCCTAAGACTTTCGTTTTAGTCTTGTTCAATTGAAATCCTGCAACTTGTCCGAACTCCTGTGTTATATCCAGCGCTTGAATAAGGCTGGTTTCTGGGTCCTGCGTTGTCAAAACTAGATCGTCTGTAAAGGCTTTTAATTTATATTGCTTAGACCCTTTTCTTCATCCCTAATCATAGACAGCAAGACTTCCAGGACTGTTATAAACCATACCTGTCAAGTTGCTGTCCGAGAAATAAGGGACCGGGCCGGAAGTAGTAGACCGGAAGTAACGCTGCCGCCATTTTGGAACTGGGCGGAGCATGCTCAGAAACGACTTTTGATGATGCTCTGCCCAGTTCCAAAATGGCCGCCGTGCCAGAATAAACCGGGGGAAAACAAAAAAACCCTTTTTTCCAGCTAGGAACAGCTGGAAAAACGGGGATTTCCTGGAGAAAACGGGAGACTTGGCAGCTATGGTTATAAACAACAAAGGGGAAAGTGGGCACCCTTGCCTGCTTCCTTTTTCAATTCTTATTTCATCAGTCACCACATTATTAACTATAATTTTTGCTTTTCACTCAAAATAAATTGCATTCAACCCATTCGTGAAATTTTGCCCAACTCCCAAATTTTCCACATTTTCCTTCATAAAACTCCCAAGAGATCTTATCAAAGGCCTTCTCAGCATCTATAAACGTCAATATCGCCTTCGTATTCCTCTCGGCCTCTAGAAATTCCAGAATGTCTACTATATCCCTGAAATTATCCTTTATATGCCTGGCAGGCAAAAAACCTGCTTGGACGTGGTGTATAAAATTGTTTAGTACCTTCTTCAACCCCGTAGCCAGAATGCTTGCAAAAATGTTATAATCCACATTTAATAATGAGATTGGACGATATAATGGGATTGCCAACTCAGCTCACTTGCGAGTGCCGAGGGGAAGGGGACCCCATGAAATAGGCCTACCTTCTTATCCTGCTTAAAAGGGTTCCCAAAAGTATGGAGTCTTTTGGGCTGGTCTGGGTCAATTTCTCGTAGCGGAGCGGGCATCATCTTCAGGTATTCCTGGTAGTTCCCCATTTGAGCAACGGGAACACTATGAAGGCAATCTGCATCAGAAACAGAAAGGATAGCACCCTTCATTTCCAGAAGGCAAAACTTCCCGAAAGGGTCATTCCACATCACGTCAAAACGGTGGTCATGTCATCCACCATCTTGGGATTCGGATGAAACTTGATGTACACATCCTTCCCTTATGGTTGAAAGAAACCCCCCTAATTTTTCCCCAGCTATCTCAAATGGTTTTTAAGAAGGAGACTCCACCACACTCCTTGGCAGCAGATCCCACTGTCGAACAGCTCTTACTGTCAGGAAGTTCTTCCTAATGTTGAGGTGGAATCTTCTTTCTTGTAGTTTGAATCCATTGCTCCGTGTCCGCTTCTCTGAAGCAGCAGAAAACAACCTTTCACCCTCCTACATTTCCCCCCCCTCTATCTCAAATGGTTTTCATTTTATAGCACTTCAACATTTCAAAAAAATCGGCGGCATCTGTCTCTCGAGACCCTCGGCACATGTACATTTTATTTTATTTTCTCCATAAAAAGGCATTTATAAAGTCTTTTGAATGGTCTGAAGCTCAACATCAAAAAAGCCAAGATCATGGCCACTGGTCCCATCACCTCCTGGCAAATAGGAGGGGAAGAAATGGAGGCAGTGAGAGATTTTACTTTCTTGGGCTCCTTGATCACTGCAGATGGTGACAGCAGTCACGAAATTAAAAGACGCCTGCTTCTTGGGAGAAAAGCAATGACAAACCTAGACAGCATCTTAAAAAGCAGAGACATCACCTTGCCGACAAAGGTCCGTATAGTTAAAGCTATGGTTTTCCCAGTAGTGATGTATGGAAGTGAGAGCTGGACCATCAAGAAGGCTGATCGCCAAAGAATTGATGCTTTTGAATTCTGGTGTTGGAGGAGACTCTTGAGAGTCCCATGGACTGCAAGAAGATCAAACCTATCCATTCTGAAGGAAATCAGCCCCGAGTGCTCACTGGAAGGACAGATCCTGAAGATGGAGGGCGCAAGGAGAATGGGACGACAGAGGACGAGATGGTTGGACAGTGTTCTCGAAGCTACCAACATGAATCTGGCCAAACTGCGGGAGGCAGTGCAAGACAGGAGGGCCTGGCGTGCTCTGGTCCATGGGGTCACGAAGAGTCGGACACGACTAAACGACAACAAAGTCTTTTGAAATCCTCATCCTCTTATTGAGCTCTGTGTAAAATTTCAAAGAGATCTGATAATTGGGTTATGGAGGAAAGAAACCTTGGAGTATGCTGGGAGATGTAGTTCGGGGGGGGGGGGGGGATGGCAAAAAAAAAACCAGGCACCTGGGGGAAAAAATGTGATTGCGCCGATCCAATTGGCAATTGCAGAACCGTTCGCGGGCCGGATCCAGAGGGCCTGTGGTTTGCTGGCCCCTGACCTAAAGGAACCAAACGACAACCTCCATTCAGCGCTACGCCAACATGGCACCCACCTTCGTCTTGGCCCAGAATGAGCTTATGTGTTTTCAGCAGGTTCGTCCTCATGCGAGTCAGCTGGTCTAAGAGGCTGCGGCGAGGAATATCGTAAGCGTTCCTGTAAGCCTGGGGCTTCAGATCCTGTTTTTCGTCAAAACAAAACAAATCATTTAGAATCATAGAATGACTTTATGTTTGGGCCCCTGCAATGGGATATGAAGCTCCTTCCGTTAGGCACCGTCATAGAATCATAGAATCCTAGAGTTGGAAGAGACCCCAAGGGCCATCCAGTCCAACCCCCTGCCAAGCAGGAAACACCATCAAAGCATTCTTGACAGATGGCTGTCAAGCCTCTACTTAAAGACCTCCAAAGAAGGAGACTCACTCCACCACACTCCTTGGCAGCAAATCCCACTGCCGAACAGCTCTTACTGTCAGGAAGTTCTTCCTAATGTTGAGGTGGAATCTTCTTTCTTGTACTTCGAATCAATTGCTCCCTGTCCGCTTCTCTGGAGCAGCAGAAAACAACCTTTCACCCTCCTCTATATGACATCCTTTTATATATTTGAACATGGGTGTCATATCATAGAATCATAGAATTATAGAGTTGGAAGAGACCACAAGGGCCATCCAGTCCAACCCCCTGCCGAGCAGGAAACACCATCAAAGCAGGAAGTTCTTCCTAATGTTCAGATGGAAGCTGCACAGCAAGCAGTTTGTTCCCCCTTGACACCACGCCACCTTGTTTCTTTTTTCATACTTTTAATAATTTTTATTAGTTTTTTGCAAATATTTTAAACGTAACATTCAACAGAAAACCTCTGGCTGCAACAGCCTGAGACTTCCCTCCTCCTCGACCCATGGTTTCCCCACTTATAATCTAATACTGCATTTTGGAATTGTCATTACTACTATTCAATCCGAACCACTAATCAACCATTTTTAAATTATACTTTGCAATGCAGTGGTACCTTGGCTTGCATACGTCTTGGTTTGCATATGTTTTAGATTACAAACACTTCAAACCCGTTAGTCCTTTTTCTTTGGATTATGACTTACCTTCCAAGTCCTGGACTGCAGAATCCGGGACCGGCAGCCGTGTGACACCGGAAGTTGCGTCGGCGTAACTTCCGGTGTCGCTTTGCCCTTCTATGGGCACCAAAAATGGCCGCCGGTGGCTTCAGAAGTCACTTCTACGCATGTCAGGAAGTGCGTCGATGCAAGTTCCGGTGTCGCTCCGCCCATCTACGGGCACCAAACACGGCCGCCGCCGACACCGGAAGTCGTGCCTATGCACTTCCAGACATGCGTAGGTGCGACTTTTGCAGCCGGCGGTGGCCATTTTTGGTGCCCATAGAAGGGCAAATCGGAAAGGAAAAAAATGGCCGGAGAAAATAACAGAGAAAAACGGGAGACGAAGTGACACGGGGGACCACCGGGAAAAGGTAAGTAAAAACGGGGGTTTCCCGGGGGAAAAACGGGGTACTTGGCAGCTATGGATTATGAACAATTTTTGGGGGGGAGGCCCCATTGGCGAAAGCAAACAACCTGTTTTGGTTTACAAATGGACCTCCATAACGGATTATGGTTGTAAACCAAGGTACCACTGTAGTTGATAAAGTCCACCTTACAAAATTCCTTTGGACTAATAATATCCTTGCTGCAGTTCTTGCAGATAAAAACATTTTATCTTGCTTATGAATTTCGTGACCTACAATGCCTAATAAGAAGGCTTCTGGTTGGTTTGTTTTTACAAATGTACATATCAACATTTTTTTTAAAAGTTCATAACAAATCATTTCCCAGAAAGCCTTCGCCTCCTTACAGACCCACCACATACAGTTAAAAACGGGCAAGTCCAAAATCCGTTTCGGGGGCCCAATCCGGCCCGCTGGTCGGTTTAACCCAGCTCCTGTGGCAGTTTATTCCCTGGGGTACAATAAAAAAAAAGAGCTCAACTTCAATCCTAGAAGCTCGACAACTCCGACCCTAAAAAAAAAGCTCAACTTTGGGGTAAAATCCTTAAAGCTCAACAACTTCAATCCTACACGTAAGAAGATTCCACCTAAACATTAGGAAGAACTTCCTGACAGTAAGAGCTGTTCGGCAGTGGGATTTGCTGCCAAGGAGTGTGGTGGAGTCTCCTTTGGAGGTCTTTGAGCAGAGGCTTGACAGCCATCTGTCAGGAATGCTTTGATGGTGTTTCCTGCTTGGCAGGGGGTTGGACTGGATGGCCCTTGGGGACTCTTCCAACTCTAGGATTCTATGATTCTAAAAAAACCTAAACTACTTCAATCCTAAATAAAGTTCAGGAATTTTCGGGGGAAATCCCCAAAAAAGCTCTCAGCAACTTCAATCCTAAATAACGCTCAACAACTTTGGTCGGCCCCAACGGCCCTTCACTCCATCCAATCTGGCCCCCTTTGGAAAAAGCTTGGACGCCAGTAGTTAAAAATGCCCTCCCTTTCCCATTTTCCCCCCATCCACCCCTTTTCTTTTCTTTTGCTTTCCATAGATTCATAGAATCCTAGAGTTGGAAGAGACCCCAAGGGCCATCCAGTCCAACCCCCTGCCAAGCAGGAAACACCATCAAAGTATTCTTGACATATGGCTGTCAAGCCTCCGCTTAAAGACCTCCAAAGAAGGAGACTTCACCACACTTCTTGGCAGCAAATCCCACTGTCGAACAGCTCTTACTGTCAGGAAGTTCTTGCTAATGTTTAGGTGGTTATACAGTGGTACCTCTACTTACGAATTTAATGCGTTCCGAACGCACATTCATAAGTCGAAAAAGATTGGAAGTCAAGTCCCATAGGAATGCATTGGAAGAAAAAATTCGTAAGTAGAAAAAATCCTATCTAAACCGCATCCAAGATGGCGGACGGAGCTCCATTCGTAAGTAGAAACATTCGTAAGTAGAGTTATTCGTAAGTAGAGGTACCACTGTACTATTAGAATCATAGAATTGGAAGAGACCCCAAGGGCCATCCAGTCCAACCCCCTGCCGAGCAGGAAACGCCATTCAAGCATTCTTGACAGATGCCTGTCAAGCCTCTGCTTAAAGACCTCCAAAGAAGGAGACTCCGCCACACTTCTTGGCAGCAAATCCCACTGCTGAACAGCTCTTACTGTCAGGAAGTTCTTCCTCATGTTGAGGTGGAAGCTTCTTTCTTGTGGTTTGAATCCATTGCTCCGTGTCTGCTTCTCTGGAGCAGCAGAAAACAATCTTTCTCCCTCCTCTATATGACATCCTTTTATATATTTGAACATGGCTATCATATCATAGAATCAGATTTGAAGAGACCCAATTCCCAACGACTCCCTGTTTTGGCGGACATCGCCGCACACCCACCTTGTTGAAGAGCCCTATGTGGAAGCCGGCAAATTCCTTGGCGCTCGTTTCCGACAGCCTGAGCGGCGATTCCCCGGCGATCCCTCGGAGCAGCTGTTTGAAATCCCGGTTCTGGATCGGGGACAGGCCGCTGGCGTGGTTCTTCACTTTAATGCCAGTCTCCTGGGGCGCTTTCTTGCCCACGGACCCGATGATCCGCTCGGACTCGATTTTCGTCTGCGAGAAAAGCACGCGGCACGTTAAGCAAAGGGCAGGGGAGACAAACTCTGGCGTCAAACAAATTCTGGCCGCGTCAGTAGGCAAGCAGAGCCTGCTGTCTACGTGCTGAAAGAGTTGTAGGGGTCAGCAAGCTTTTTCGGCAGGGGGCCGGTCCCCTGTCCCTCGGACCTTGTGGGGGGCCGGACTAGATTTTGGAAAGAAAAAAAAGGACGAATTCCTATGCCCCACAAATAACCCAGAGATGCATTTTAAATAAAAAAGCACATTCTCAGGGGCGTAATTAGGGGGGCAAGGGGTGGGGCCAAGGCACAGGAGGAGAGGGGCCCCGCGATCGGGAGGGGCGAAATCGGGCTGTTCCGATCCCCTCCTGCCCCTCCACCCACCCCACAGCCAGCCAGGGAGAAGGGAGACGTCCCTTCTAGCCGGCTGGCTGTGGGGCGGGTGGAGGGAAAGACCCAGAGCCGCGCAAAGCGTTTGGCTGGCTTTCCCTGTACCCGCCCCACAGCCAGCGAGAAGGGAGACGTCCTCTAGCCAGCTGGCTGTGGGGCGGGCGGAGGGAAAGCCAGCCAAACCCTCCACATGCCCCACAGCGAGCCAGGGAGAAGGGAGACGGCACTGGGCAGGCTGGCCAGCGGCCCTGCTTCCGTGGGGGGGCAACTGCCCCCTCCTGCCCCCCTGCCTACGCCCATGCACATTCTACTTCTGTCAAAACATGCCGGTTCCCAGACCACTGGACAAATCATCATCATCTATGTACTTATCATTGCAAAGGTTTGGTCGATACTACCTGTTGGCTGAGTTTTTTCAGGTATGAGATCACACTGTAGCTAAGTCCGCAATCTAAATTATCCGAGATCAGATTCGGAACTCCCATCATCCTGAGGGCTTTCTTTAACGGCTAGAAGGGAAACAAAAGACAAAAAAGGAGGAAGGAGAAGAGGGTCAAATCGTTTCTTTTTTTAAAAAGTTTTTCCTTCTCCCCCCCCTCCCAAAGTTCCTCGCGGGGATCAGTGTGACATCGAGCTAAGGCGAGCGTAGGCAAGCTCGGCTCCCCAGACGTTTTGAGACTACAATTCCCATCGCCCCTGACCGCTGGTCCTACGGTACTAGCTAGGGGTCATGGGAGTTGTAGGGGCCAAAAACGT
The DNA here is from genome assembly GCF_963506605.1 of Zootoca vivipara. Classification (NCBI taxonomy): domain Eukaryota; kingdom Metazoa; phylum Chordata; class Lepidosauria; order Squamata; family Lacertidae; genus Zootoca; species Zootoca vivipara. The sequence goes on from NC_083293.1 coordinate 3,017,730, forward strand.
CGGGAGGGCCGAGGACGCCTGGCATGGAAGCAAGGTGGGTTTCGGCTGGCACGTGGCAGGTAACGGGCTACTTTGCAGCTGATTCCACCAGCTGATTCCACCCAGGGCCAGAGTCCCCGCACATATCTTGCCCAAGCAATGCGGGAGGTTTCTGCCGCTCCCACCGCCCCCCCCTCCCAGCTACCCTAGCCTAGCCCGTTCTTTTTTTAAAAAAACAATTAAATTTTCCAAAACATTCAAAAACAAACACAACACACACACATTTTCCCTTTTTAACCATTCTTCCCATATCTCTAATTCCCAATGCTCTGCCGAGCGTTGACTTCCCTCCCTCCCCTCATTTGGTTTCCTTTCCAACGCTTTTTTTTAATTAAAGAATTTTAATACAATGAAAAGAATTATTAAAATGTACACATTTAAATGAAAAGAAAAAAGAAAAAAAGAATAAAGAATTTGACACATTGGAATACATTTGTCAAGTATTGAAAAGAAAGCTGATAAGAAATATAAAGATGTAACACATTGCTTTCGAGCACGAAATAAAGATCAAATCATTGCATAGTTTAATTTAGCCAAATTAGTTAACAAACATGGATGTTTGTTTAAGCAAATAACATATGCTGCAATGTTATTGTTTCAGTTCAATAAATCTATTTAAATTGTTATTATTTGGGTAATGATTATTTTTCTCCTTCCTAAGTACAGCAGAAAAGTTGTCCAAATATGAATGATTAACCTATTAAACTGGGATAAAAAAAACTAATATGAAAAGTTGTTATTCTAAAAATCTTCATCTACTTGCATATTCAAGTTATACCAGCAAGAATTAGTCTTTATGTAGAAAACTATGATTGAAATGAAGCCTTACTGACTAGTGATTTAAATCAGTTTGATTTAAATAAAATCCATTCTGCTTACTGGCCCCCCCCTCCTCATTGCGATTGCCGTCCAGTGCAAGCCTAGCGTTTATTTTTTCGGTCCTCCCCCCCCCCCCTTGGGAATATTTCTTTGCTGCGACTGGCAATGTGGGAAAGCTTCTAGCGAAGACCCCTGTTGTACTGAGGAAGGAGAAAAGTAATCCTTACCTTAATAATAACAATTTAAATAGATTTATTCAACTGAAACAATAACATTACAGCATAGGTTATTTGCTTAAACAAACATCCATGTTTGTTAAGTAATTTGGCGAAACAAAAACAAAATATATATATTTTAAGAAATTTAGACTGTCAGCCCAGCCTACACATGAAAAACTTAAATACTGTCCACTCCAAACAATCAGAAAAATATTGTTTCTATTCTATTCACTGAACTTCTTGAAACTCAGCACTGAAGGGGTTGATTCTGTATTCATAGGTTTGTAGAACAATAGGATTAAGGTCTTTTTCTCAACTCTGTTCATGTTATAACATTTTCGCCGTGAAGAAGAGGCATGCGAACTCTGCTGAGTCAAATTCAGTTTTGAGAACTGCAAAAGTACTGGTAAACCAAGCACCTGCGATAATATCTTGCAGGCAGAGAAACTTCCCGATAATCTTACAAAAACCTCTGGAAGAGCATGACATTGTGAATGGATTAATAGAATTTATTTACCCCCAAAAATTAAACATATACAACCTTATTCTACATAATAAAAAAAAACCTAATCTTCATTTCATGGTGGAATAACCTTTGGATGGTAATATATTTCCCCCCAAAAGCATTTTATTTAAAAAAATCCAATTTAAATAAAAAAAATTGATTTAAATAAAAAAAAATCCGATTTTTTTTATTTTTTTTAAAAAAATCATTGATTTTTATCCACCCTGGTTTAAAGACGCTTGCAGGACTGAAATAAATCCTATGAAATGACTTTAAATAAGGAGTAAGGAACTGCGTGATAAGAGTTGGAAAGAAAGGCGGTGGAGGTCTATGCAATGATTTGATCTTTAATTTACTGGATTTACATGGATGCTTGTTTAATTTAATTTGATCTTTACAGTTTACATCAAAAAAATCTGATTTAAATCAAAAAAATCTGATTTAAATCAAAAAATCCATTTTTTTATTTTTTGTAAACAAAAAATCATTGATTTTTATCCACCCTGCCTGTCCAATAAGTCCTAATAAAAAAGCTTCAGGTTTTTGGGGGGAAAGTGTATTTAAGAATCTTTTTCAATTCGTTATAGATCGTTTCCCAAAATCTTCCGACTTGAACCCTGGGCCTGTGGGCCGTTTGGTTTCCAGCCGAAGACACGCGAGAACCGTGTCTGCCAAGGACCGCCAGCCACCCATCGAGTTTGCAAGAGGTACGTACCAGCAAGTAGTAGGGAGGCATGGTTTTCAAGTAGTTGTCCAAAGACTGCCGCCACTTCGGATTGGGTTTCAGCTTGTGAACCTTGAAAAAGTCATCTGCAAGGAGAAACAAGACCAGTCACCCTTGTGCCCCACGTTCCAGTCACAGTATCCTGCTCCGCGGGAACGACCCTCGAGAATGACGAGCTTTTTATGCTTCCAAGGACATCTCGCTCTCTTTAGCCTCTTTCCTCCTTATGTATCCAGTTGGGACACAGGCAGCGGAAATAATCCACAGAGCCAAAAGTTGGGCCCAGTCTTATTGGACGTCTTGATCAATGACTTGGATGATGGGCTGGAGGGCATCCTGAGTGGTGCCTATTTAATATATCAAAGGATGTCATATAGAGCAGCGTTTCTCAACCACTGTTCCGCGGCACACTAGTGTGCTGCGAGACGCTGGTTGGTGTGCCGCGACGTGCGGTGACGAGAAGGGCGATTTGCATTGTCATGTGCCTGGAAAGCAATATTTCTCCTCCTCTTTCCCAAAGCTCAGTGCAAACGAGCCTGGCGGCCGCCAATACACACCACTGACCCGCCGGAAAGCAATATTTGGCAAGTGTTTCTTACAGTCATAATTATAATATAGGGCGGCACAGAGTTAAATTTTTAACTTTTTTAATGGTGGTGTGCCTCATGATTTTTTTCACGGAACAAGTGTGCCGTGGCCCAAAAAAGGTTGAGAAACACTGATATAGAGGGTGAAAGGTTGTTTTCTGCTACTGCTCCAGAGAAGCGGACACGGAGCAACGGATTCAAGCTACAAGAAAGAAGCTTCCACCTCAACATTAGGAAGAACTTTCTGACAGTAAGAGCTGTTCGACAGTGGAATTTGCTACCAAGGAGTGTGGTGGAGTCTCCTTCTTTGGAGGTCTTTAAGCAGAGGCTTGACAGCCATATGTCAAGAATGCTTTGATGGTGTTTCCTGCTTGGCAGGGGGTTGGACTGGATGGCCCTTGGGGTCTCTTCCAACTCTAGGATTCTATTAGACACTCCTTCAGGTATACTGGGCTGAGGCCGTTTAGGGTTTTAAAGGTCAGTACCAACACTTTGAACTGTGCTCGGAAACGTACTTGGAGCCAATGCAGGTCTTTCAAGACTGGTGTTATGTGGTCTCGGCGGCTGCTCCCAGTCCCCAGTCTAGCTGCTGCATTCTGGATTAAATGTAGTTTCCGGGTCACCTTCAAAGCTAGGTTATTGATTGCCAAATTATGGAGAACCCAAGAGATAACCAACCATCGACGACTGGCAGATGAAGATGATGGAATATATGACTGGGAGACTCCACGACCAAGACGAGGAGAAGATGGAAGAAGATTGGCAGAATTTTAAAAATCATTTGAAAAAATTAAATATTATATAAATGATCTCAGGGAAGTATGTATAAGTTTTCAGTTTGTATTAGAAAGTAGAAAGTAGATCTGAAGGTAGCCCTGTTTAGGGAAGCTTTTCTTGTTTAATCCATTATTGTATTGTATTTTTTCTGTTGGAAGCCGCCCAGAGTGGCTGGGGAAACCCAGCCAGATGGGTGGGGTATTATTATTATTAATAGTAATAAAAATAATTTATTATTTATACCCCGCCCATCTGGCTGTGTCTCCCCAGCCACTCTGGGCGGCTCCCAACAGAAAAATAAAACACAATACTCTATTAAACATTAAAAGCCTCCCTGAACAGGGCTGCCTTCAGATGTCTTCTAAAAGTCTGGTAGTTGTTTTCCTCTTTGACATCTGTTGGGAGGGCATTCCACAGGGCGGGCGCCACCACCGAGAAGGCCCTCACAGTACATGTGAAAAGGATCTAGGAGTCCTGGTAGACCACAAACTTGACATGCGTCAGCAGTGTGATGCAGCAGCTCAAAAAGCCAATGCAATTCTGGGCTGCATCAATAGGAGTATAGTGTCTAGATCAAGGGAAGTAATAGTACCACTGTATTCTGCTCTGGTCAGACCTCACCTGGAGTACTGTGTCCAGTTCTGGGCACCACAGTTCAAGAAGGATACTGACAAGCTGGAACGTGTCCAGAAGAGGGCAACCAAAATGGTCAAAGGCCTGGAAACGATGCCTTATGAGGAACAGCTTAGGGAGCTGGGTATGTTTAGCCTGGAGAAGAGAAGGTTAAGGGGTGATATGATAGCCATGTTCAAATATATTAAAGGATGTCATATAGAGGAGGGTGAAAGGTTGTTTTCTGCTGCTCCAGAGAAGCGGACACGGAGCAATGGATTCAAATATATGAAAGGATAATTATATTATTATTATTATTATTATTATTATTATTATTATTATGTTGTTGTTGTTGTTGTTGTTGTTGTTGTTGTTGTTGTTGTTGTTGTTGTTATTTAAATGTAGGATAGAGATAAATATTTGCAAGTTGAAGCTGCTAAAGAGGTGGAAGGAAGCTCATATGGTAGGACCGAGGGAAGTCCCCTTATGATGTAAAAGCATAGCTACCAAGTTTTCCCTTTTCTCACGAGGAAGCCTATTCAGCATAATGGAAAATCCCTTAAAAAAGGGATAACTTGGCAGCTATGTGTAAAAGCAAGAGATAAATAAGGGATAAAGAATTTTGTGTGTGTGTGTGTTGGGTGTTATTTTTGTTTTTGTATCTGAAGAAGTGTGCATGCACACGAAAGCTCATACCAAAATAAAAACTTAGTTGGTCTTTAATGTGCCACTGAGGAATTTTTTTTATTTGTTTTTGTTTGTTTGTTTGTTTATATTTGTTTCAACTGTATTGTTTGTTTGTTTTTATTGCATTTTTGTTTTATGGTGCATACGGAGCAGTGGATTCAAGCTTCAAGAAAGAAGATTCCACCTCAACATGAGGAAGAACTTCCTGACAGTAAGAGCCGTTCGGCAGTGGGATTTGCTGCCAAGGAGTGTGGTGGAGTGAGTCTCCTTCTTTGGAGGTCTTTAAGCAGAGGCTTGACAGACATATGCCAAGAATGCTTTGATGCTGTTTCCTGCCTGGCAGGGGGTTGGACTGGATGGCCCTTGTGGTCTCGTCCAACTCTAAGATTCTATGATTCCTCTGACCACTGGCCAAGCTGGGTGGGAAGAATGGGAATTGCAGTCCTAAGAGAAGCAGGTACCACACCCTGATTTATCGGATTGCTAGTTCTGTGTGGAGTATGGAGTAACTCAGGCATCCCCAAACTGCGGCCCTCCAGATGTTTTGGCCTACAACTCCCATGATCCCTAGCTAACAGGACCAGTGGTTAGGGAAGATGGGAATTGTAGTCCAAAACATCTGGAGGGCCGAAGTTTGGGGATGCCTGGAGTAACTAGTTCCATGCTGGGTGTTTATTGCTCCTTAGCTAATGATGCTAACTCAAGAGTTGGAACAATTTTAAATTTAGCAAGCAGAGTTCATTAGAATGACTGGCTAGGCGGGCCATTTCAACTACCGGTATGTTAAAATGTTAAAATGTACTTGCTAGCCAAAATTGCAAAAAAAATTCCATACATCCTTTAACATTTATTCATATCTTAATAAAAATATATATAAAACTTAAATATATATAAAATTTACTTGCTAGGCAAATTAGGTTTGCAGTGGTACCTCAGGTTAAGTACTTAATTGCTTCCGGAAGTCCATACATACTGAAGCGAACTTTCCCATGGAAAGTAATGGAATGTGGATTAATCCGTTCCAGACGGGTCTGCGGAGTACTTAAACTGAAAGTACTCAAAGCGAAGCGTACTTAAACTGAGCATGGCTGCTTGCCATAATACAGCGGTACCAATACAAAGAGGGGGATGTTGCAGAGAAAGGGGTGGCGTTGCTATCAAAACACAACCTGTTCAAGGGGTAGCTTGCCCGAGGTCCTCCAAATATTGCTGGACTTCAAATTCCACTCTACTTTTATACCAAGAGGAGGTATAAAAGTATATGTCATGTAGAGGAGGGCGAAAGGTTGTTTTCTGCTGCTCCAGAGAAGCGGACACGGAGCAATGGATTCAAACTACAAGAAAGAAGATTCCACCTCAACATTAGGAAGAACTTCCTGACAGTAAGAGCTGTTCGGCAGTGGGATTTGCTGCGAAGGAGTGTGGTGGAGTGAGTCTCCTTCTTTGGAGGTCTTTAAGCAGAGGCTTGACAGCCACATGTCAAGATTGCTTTGATGGTGTTTCCTGCTCGGCAGGGGGTTGGACTGGATGGCCCTTGTGGTCTCTTCCAACTCTACGATTCTATGATTCTAAGACTACGCAGGCAGCAACGTCCTGAAAGAGGGGGGAAAGAACGGAGGTTGAAGCTTACTCCAAATAAGGAAGGAGCTACGAGTCGAGGAGGTGAGCAGCGTCAGACACGCCCAGGCGTCAGGCGGCTCTCCTGCTCTGCTGCAGAGAGAAAACGGCTGGCAAGTCGACGCCGCGGGCGAACAGGCTCCCTTTCCCTGCTCGCTCTTCGCCACACTCACCTAGCAGGGGGAGGAGGACGGGGTAGTTGTAGGGCATGACAAAGAGATTGACGCACGTCAGGGTGGTGCTGGCTTTCAGGTATCCGAAGGGGTGGCCCAGCTCGCTGTACTTGCCGCTGGTGCTCACAAACACCTGGAGGACGACAAAGGGGAGAGGCAAAGGTTTAGCACGCGCTGCTGGCCTTCGGAGGCACCAGTCTGATTCAACATCTTGATCAATGACTTGGATGATGGGCTTGAGGGCATCCTGAGCAAGTTTGCAGATGACACCAAATTGGGAGGGGTGGCTAATACCCCAGAGGACAGGATCACACTTCAAAATGACCTTAACAGATTAGGCAACTGGGCGAAAGCAAACAGGATGAATTTGAACAGGGAGAAATGTAAAGTACTCCACTTGGGCAAAAAAAAATGAAAGGCACAAATACAGGATGGGTGACATCTGGCTTGAGAGGTGTCTGACAGTAAGAGCTGTTCGACAGTGGAATTTGCTGCAGGGGGTTGGACTGGATGGCCCTTGTGGTCCCTTCCAACTCTATGATTCTAAAACTATTTTACTCAGAACCACAGGAAATGAAAAATAAATAAATTTCACAGTTATTCTGTCATGTTTGGCTAATGGAACTAAGCTGCGGCCTGTCATTATTTTTAAAAGAAAGACCTTGCCTAAAAAGGTCAAATTCCCTCCAAATCTTCTCAAGTTACTTTAGTCGTTTTTGCAGGTGCGCTTACATCTGTACTGCAGCCCCTAGAATCATAGAATCATAAAGTTGGAAGAGACCCCAAGGGCCATCCAGTCCAACCCCCTGCCAAGCAGGAAACACCATCAAAACATTCTTGACATATGGCTGTCAAGCCTCTGCTTAAAGACCTCCAGGGGAGGAGACTCCACCATGCTCCTTGGCAGCAAATTCCACTGTCGAACAGCTCTTACTGTCAGGAAGTTCTTCCTAATGTTGAGGTGGAAGCTTCTTTCTTGTAGTTTAAATCCATTGCTCCGTGTCCGCTTCTCTGGAGCAGCAAAAAACAACCTTTCTCCCTCCTGCATATGACATCCTTTTATATATTTGAACATGGCTATAATATCACCCCTTAACCTTCTCTTCTCCAGGCTAAACATACCCAGCTCCCTAAGCCGTTCCTCATAAGGCATCGTTTCCAGGCCTTTGACCATTTTGGTTGCCCTCCTCTGGACACGTTCCAGCTTCTCCGTATCCTTCTTGAACTGTGGTGCCCAGAACTGGACACAGTACTCCAGGTGAGGTCTGACCAGAGCAGAATACAGTGGTACTATTACTTCCCTTGATCTAGGCGCTATACTCCTATTGATGCAGCCCAGAATTGCATTGGCTTTTTTAGCTGCTGCATCACACTGCTGACTCATGTCAAGTTTGTGATCTACCAAGACTCCTAGATCCTTTTCACATGTACTGCTCTCAAACCAGGTGTCACCCATCCTGTATTTGTGCCTTTCATTTTTTTTTTTTTGCCCAAGTGTAGTACTTTACATTTCTCCCTGTTCAAATTCACCTGGTTTGCTTTGGCTCAGTTGTCTAATCTGTTCAGGTCATTTGGAAGTGTGATCCTGTCCTCTGGGGTATTAGCCACTGCTCCCAATTTGGTGTCATCTGCAAACTTGCTCAGGATGCCCTCAAGCCCATCATCCAAGTCACTGATGAAGATGTTGAATAAGACTGGGCCCAAGACAGAACCCTGTGGCACCCCACTAGTCACTACTCTCCAGGATGAGGAGGAGCCATTGATGAGCACCCTTTGGGTTCGGTCAGCCAGCCAGTTCCAAATCCACTGAATGGTAGCATTGTCTAGCTTGACCTTCTGATCAGAAGGTCAGCAGTTCGAATCCCCATGATGGGGTGAGCTCCTGTTCTTCGGTCCCAGCTCCTGCCAACCTAGCAGTTCGAAAGCACGTCAAAGTGCAAGTAATTAAATAGGCACCACTCCAGCGGGAAGGTAAACGGTGTTTCCGTGCGCGGCTCTGGTTTTGCGGCACTCATTTCGCTCTATAGGCCAAGGGATCCGGCGTACAGCTTCCAGGTCATGTGGCCAGCATGACAAAGCCGCTTCTGGCGAACCAGAGCAGCGCACAGAAAGGCCGTTTACCTTCTCGCCAGAAGGTAAGCCGTTTACCTTCCCCTATTTATCTACTTGCATTTTGACGTGCTTTCGAACTGCTAGGTCGGCAGGAGCTGGGACCAAGCAACGGGAGCTCACCCCGTGGCAGGGATTCGAACCGCCGACCTTCTGATCAGCAAGCCCTAGACCAGGCATCCCCAAACTTCGGCCCTCCAGATGTTTTGGACTACAATTCCCATCATCCCTGACCACTGGTCCTGTTAACTAGGGATCATGGGAGTTGTAGGCCAAAACATCTGGAGGGCCAAGTTTGGGGGTGCCTGCCCTAGACTCTGTAGTTTAACCCACAGCGCCACCTGCGTCCCATAAAGGGCTGCAAGGGATTAGCAACTCTGCAAATTTCGTGATGGCACGTGGGTAGATGTCTAATCGGCCACGAAAACCTACGTTTCAACAGTCCTCAGGGAGAGAAAGTTCTTCCCCAGCCTGGGGTCTTCAGCATGCAGGGGTGGGGGATGGGCAGACTAATACAAGGCATTCTCTCTACTGTCCTGGACTGGCTCGGGAACCCTGCAATGGGTACATCGCAAATACCTGCCAGCACACCCCAGGCGACTTCCGCTCCAAGATGTACTGCGTGAGAGGCGACGGTTCGAGCTCGTACTTGTCAAAGGGGAGCTTGTCGATCACCATGGGCTCGCAATCCATGCAGGAGAACCTCACAACAGGGTGGGCAGTCCGGGGAGGCTAGGAAGGGTGGGGGGGCAAGAGGAGGAAGAAAGGGAATTAAGAACCGTTTGGAGGAAAAGGGAAATTGATCATAATAAGAATAAGAATAAATTACAGTGGGGCCTCGCTAGACAAATTTAATTCGTTCCACGGGTCTTTTCTTCTAACGAAAAATTCGTCTGGCGAATCCCATAGGAATGCATTGGGGTTTTTTTGCCCACAGGAACGCGTTAATTGAATTTCAATGCGTTCCCATGGGAAACCGCGATTCGCTAGATGAATTTTCCGTAAAACGAATTCGTCTAGCGAGGCAACCTCCGCTCGAAAAGTCCTTTCGTTAAGCGGGGCATTCGTTAAGCGAGGCACCAATGTGTTTATACCCTGCCCATTTGGGCCACTCTGGGCGGCTTCCAACAGAACACTAAAACACAAGAGTCCGTCAAACATTCAAAGCTCCCCTAAACAGGGCTGTCTTCAGGTGTCTTCGAAAAGTCTGGTAGTTGTTTTTCTCTTTTGACATCTGGTGAGAGGGTGTTCCACAAGGTGGGTGCCATCACCGAGAAGGCCCTCTTTTGCCTGGTTCCCTCCTTCGCTTCTTGCAGGGAGGGAACCGCCAGAAGGCCCTCGCCGCCAACACCGGAAGTCGCGTCTATGCACTTCCGGACATGCGTAGGTGCGACTTTCGAAGCCGCCGGCAGCCATTTTTGGCTCCCATAGAAGGGCAAATCGGAAAGGGAAAAAAACGCCCGCCGGCAGGAGAAAATAACGGAGAAAAACGGGAGATGAAGTGATATGGGGGACCACCAGGAAAAGGTAGGTAAAAACGGGGGGTTTCCCGGGGAAAACGGGGTACTTGGCAGCTATGGATTATGAACAAAAAATTTTGGGAGGCCCCATTGGCGAAAGCAAACCACCTGTTTTGATTTACAAATGGACCTCCATAACGGATTATGGTTGTAAACCAAGGTACCACTGTAGTTGATAAAGTCCACCTTACAAAACTAACAAAAGTAACAACAGGGGTTTCCCGGGGGAAATGGGGTACTTGGCAGCTATTGGGGGGGGGGGTGAAGGCGCCTGAAAAAAATCCAAAAATATGGTGCAGCCCAGAAAATCACGCCAATCCAAGCGGCGATTCCAGGACAATTGGTCCTGATCCGACCCGTGGCCCTTAGTTTGCCAACCCGTGTATCAGGTCTACCCAGTGATCCCTGAGATTGTATGGGATTTGAAAACAAGAGAATCAGAGCTACAAGGGAACGCAAGGGTCATTTGGTCCAACCTTTTTTGCCCAAGGTGGGGCTCAAATCCAGCGACCCTGAGATTAAGAGTCTCATGCTCTACCGATTAAAGCAGGCACCCCCAAACGGCGGCCCTCCAGATGTTTTGGCCTACAACTCCCATGATCCCTAGCTAACAGGACCAGTGGTCGGGGACAATGGGAATTGTAGTCCGAAACATCTGGAGGGCCAAAGTTTGGGGATGCCTCGGCTAAGCTGTCCAGCTCCTTTCCACCGTATCAGCAACGCTTGCCAAGAGACATTTGCATTGACCGTATCTGCAATCTGTGACATACCAGTGTTGGTGAATTCTGATCGGGCCAAAAGGATTCTGGAATTGGCCAGTGCCCGACAGGAACGCCCGTTTTAGGATTAGGCCTCACATAGATGAGCTTGTGGCAGCTGTGCCATGGCTGAGAACCAAAAGAATTGATAGGCCTGGTGACGTCGACAAGTCCATCTAAAATCCAAAAGGAGAACAACAATAAGCTAGAATCATAGAATCCTAGAGTTGGAAGAGACCCCAAGGGCCATCCAGTCCAACCCCCTGCAAAGCAGGAAACACCATCAAAGCATTCTTGACATATGGCTGTCAAGCCTCTGCTTAAAGACCTCCAAAGAAGGAGACTCCACCACACTTCTTGGCAGCAAATTCCACTGTCGAACAGCTCTTACTGTCAGGAATTCCACTGTCGAACAGCTCTTACTGTCAGCATTTTTAAAAAATAAAAAAAATGAGGATTTTTGTTGTTGTTGTTGAGCTTCTTTTTTACAATTTCACCCCCAAAGTTGTTAAGCTTTCAAAAGGATGTTTTCAGCGTGTTTCCCCACACTTCATAACTCTCCCCACTGGCACCCACACTTGAGAATATAGGAGCGATAGAATCAATGAACAGCTTGCCGTTGGGAAATGGAAGGAGCTATCCCCTACTACAGGCATGGCCCAACTTGGCCCTCCTGTGATTACAGTTCCCATCATAGAATCATAGAATGATAGAGTTGGAAGAGACCCCTAGGGCCATCCAGTCCAACCCCCTGCCAAGCAGGAAACACCATCCAAGCATTCCTGACATGTGCCTGTCGAGCCTCTGCTTAAAGACCTCCAAAGGAGGAGACTCCACCACACTTCTTGGCAGCAAATCCCACTGTCGAACAGCTCTTACTGTCAGGAAGTTTAGGTGGAATCTTCTTTCTTGTTAGTTAGTACGTAGCACATTAAGTCTTGAGCGTTACTTTTCAAATCGCTACTTAGATGTGTTGTCTCGAAGTACAAACAAATTACCTGTAAAACTGATCTTTTGAGTTGGAAAGATCAAGAAGTCCGTGTAGTGGTTGTGTATCTAAGACAATTTGGGGAAAACCTTCTTGGATTTCTTGAATAGTCAAATAAAAAAATTCCTTCAGTAGCACCTTAAAGACCAACTAAGTTTTTATTTTGGTATGAGCTTTCGTGTGCATGCACACTTCTTCAGATACAGTGAAATGGAAGTTTCCAGGCACTTATGTAGAGAAGGGGTGGGGAGGGGTGGGGATGGGGAGGGGGGATCACTCAGAAGGGTGGTGGAAATGGGTGATTGACTGACTGATAGCTGTTGATGACCGCAAACGACTGCAAATGGTTTTGCATGAAAAAGCAAGGGTTGAGATGGCTGAAGATCGCTTATCATGTATAATGAGATAAGAACCCGATATCTCTGTTCAAACCAGGTCCCTCCATGGTTTTGAGCTTGGTGATAAGTTGCAATTCAGCAACTTCTCTTTCCAGTCTATTTCTGAAATTCTTTTGTAGTAAGACAGCTACTTTGAGATCTTGTATAGAATGTCCTGGGAGATTGAAGTGTTCTCCTACTGGTTTTTCTGTCTTCTGGTTCCTGATGTCAGATTTATGTCCATTTATCCTTTGGCGTAGGGTTTGGCCTGTTTGTCCAATATAGAGAGCTGAAGGGCACTGTTGGCATTTGATGGCATACACAATGTTAGAGGATGAGCAATTAAATAGTCCTGAGATGGTATGTTGGATGTTGTTGGGGCCAGTAATGGTGTTGTCTGGGTGTATGTGGCAGCAAAGTTGGCATCTGGGTTTATTGCAGGCTCTGGTACCAGTGTCCATGTTAAGTCTGGTGGTTGTATTATTGTGGGTGAGGAGTTGTTTAAGATTGGGTGGCTGTCTGTAGGCAATGAAAGGTCTTCCTCCCAGAGCTTGAGAAAGGGAGCGGTCATTGTCCAGGAGAGGCTGTAGATCTCTGATGATGCGTTGTACTGTTTTAGCTTGGGAGCTGTATGTGATGACTAGTGGTGTTCTGTTATTTTCTTTTTTGGGTCTGTCTTGCAGCAGGTTCTCTCTAGGTATCTGTCTGGCTCTGTTGATCTGTTGTTTAACTTCATCAGGTGGATATTTTAGTTCTAAAAAGGTTTGCTGTAGATCTCTTAGGTGAGATTCTCTGTCTGTAGAGTTGGAACAGATGCGGTTGTAACGTAAGGCCTGGCTGTATACGATGGATTGTTTGGTATGTTTGGGATGGTAGCTAGAAGCATGTAGATATGTTTGTCGGTCAGTTGGTTTTCTGTATAAGGTGGTGTCTATACGTCCATCCTGTATTTTTATAGTAGTGTCCAAAAAATGTATTTCTTGCATAGATTGGTTCATTGTTAGGTTGATGGTGGGGTGAAAGTCATTGAATGTCTGGTGGAAGGTTTCCAGGGTCTGTTGTCCATGTGTCCAGATAATAAAAATATCGTCAATGTATCGCAGGTACAGGAGAGGTTTGAGTGGGTAGGAGTTAAGGAAACGTTGTTCTAAATCTGCCATGAAGATGTTGGCATACTGTGGAGCCATGGCCCCACAGTATGCCAACATCTTCATGGCAGATTTAGAACAACGTTTCCTTAACTCCTACCCACTCAAACCTCTCCTGTACCTGCGATACATTGACGATATTTTTATTATCTGGACACATGGACAACAGACCCTGGAAACCTTCCACCAGACATTCAATGACTTTCACCCCACCATCAACCTAACAATGAACCAATCTATGCAAGAAATACATTTTTTGGACACTACTATAAAAATACAGGATGGACGTATAGACACCACCTTATACAGAAAACCAACTGACCGACAAACATATCTACATGCTTCTAGCTACCATCCCAAACATACCAAACAATCCATCGTGTACAGCCAGGCCTTACGTTACAACCGCATCTGTTCCAACTCTACAGACAGAGAATCTCACCTAAGAGATCTACAGCAAACCTTTTTAGAACTAAAATATCCACCTGATGAAGTTAAACAACAGATCAACAGAGCCAGACAGATACCTAGAGAGAACCTGCTGCAAGACAGACCCAAAAAAGAAAATAACAGAACACCACTAGTCATCACATACAGCTCCCAAGCTAAAACAGTACAACGCATCATCAGAGATCTACAGCCTCTCCTGGACAATGACCGCTCCCTTTCTCAAGCTCTGGGAGGAAGACCTTTCATTGCCTACAGACAGCCACCCAATCTTAAACAACTCCTCACCCACAATAATACAACCACCAGACTTAACATGGACACTGGTACCAGAGCCTGCAATAAACCCAGATGCCAACTTTGCTGCCACATACACCCAGACAACACCATTACTGGCCCCAACAACATCCAACATACCATCTCAGGACTATTTAATTGCTCATCCTCTAACATTGTGTATGCCATCAAATGCCAACAGTGCCCTTCAGCTCTCTATATTGGACAAACAGGCCAAACCCTACGCCAAAGGATAAATGGACATAAATCTGACATCAGGAACCAGAAGACAGAAAAACCAGTAGGAGAACACTTCAATCTCCCAGGACATTCTATACAAGATCTCAAAGTAGCTGTCTTACTACAAAAGAATTTCAGAAATAGACTGGAAAGAGAAGTTGCTGAATTGCAACTTATCACCAAGCTCAAAACCATGGAGGGACCTGGTTTGAACAGAGATATCGGGTTCTTATCTCATTATACATGATAAGCGATCTTCAGCCATCTCAACCCTTGCTTTTTCATGCAAAACCATTTGCAGTCGTTTGCGGTCATCAACAGCTATCAGTCAGTCAATCACCCATTTCCACCACCCTTCTGAGTGATCCCCCCTCCCCATCCCCACCCCTCCCCACCCCTTCTCTACATAAGTGCCTGGAAACTTCCATTTCACTGTATCTGAAGAAGTGTGCATGCACACGAAAGCTCATACCAAAATAAAAACTTAGTTGGTCTTTAAGGTGCTACTGAAGGAATTTTTTTATTTTACTTCGATCCAGACCAACACGGCTACCTACCTGTAACTTGAATAGTCAAGTTACTTTAGAGCCAGTCTAATGTAAATACTGTCTGTTTAAGAGAAACAGGGGCCGGTGTTTCTGTTCATTGCTCACAGGCGTGGGCTCTGCTTCTTGTATATAAAGCCTTCTGCATCTCTTGGTTAGATCTTTCAGTTTGATTCATCTCTAAGTAGATCACTCTCTCAGTTGTTCTCAGTTTAAGAGATTCCTCATTTGAATCTTAGTATGAGAGTTGCTTAGTTATAATGCTAGTTTGCTGTTAATTCTCAGGTAGTTTAATGGGAGGTTTGTGGGAGGTTTGGAAAGTGGGTAGATAACATTGCTAAGAGAGAAAGCATTTCTCTTGAGTTTAAAGTCTCTTTAGAGTCAGTTTGTTTTTTCAGTTAAAGAAACCCAACCGTTTGTATTTTCGTCTGCCTACTTTTACAAGTGTGCAGCTAGTAAGGGGTTTCATATAAGGGAGACAATTCCCGACGCTCTCGGTGGTGTTTTCTTAGCCAGGTCAACTTCTGACAGCGTATAACAGGCATCTCCAATCTGCGGCCCTCCAGATGTTTTGGCCTACAACTCCCATGATCCTAGCTAATAACAGGACCAGTGGTCAGGGAAGATTTTTTTTAAAAAATCATTGATTTTTATCCACCCTGGTTTAAATCGTTATGCAGGAAATGATTGATTTTCTCCTTCCAATCAAGTGCAGCAGAAAAGTTGTCCAAACAGAAACAACCATTTCACAATGATCTATGTATTTCTGATAGAAAAACCAAATCAGTCTTTTTCGATGTGACTGTAAAAACAACTCTGAAAATTTTAGATTCCAAAAAGGAAACCTCCCTTTGGTTCTCGATATGAAGAGGATGGCTTTTGAACTTTTCTGTAAAAACGAAGAAGATTTAAATCAAGTCCACTAGTGATTTAAATCAAATCCACCCTGTTAAAGTGTACCTTCAGCATTCTGTTTTTATGACAGCAAGGTTGAACCTGTCTGTAAAAAAAGTGATTCCAAGCAAGCCTTACGGACTAGTGGTTTAAATTGTGATTTAAACCGTGATTTCAATCAAATCCACCCTCAAGGACGCTAATATTTCCCCAGCTGTAACCTCCCCGGGACTATGGATTGTGATAGATATGCATTCTCTTCCCATATTAATGTCGGAGAAATATACTACCACTCAGCCTCTACTCCAAGGCAGGTGGCCCTGAAAACTCCTTATTTTTATAGCATGGAAAGAGTATTCATTCTTCTTAAAAGCAAAGAGGAATGACGGTTTCTCCCATGCAGACGCAGTCAAGCTCCATCATATAAATGTGTTGCAAAGGAAGGTCATATTACGCTGGATATTTTAACAGCGACAGAACCTGAAAACCTCTTCATTGGCGGCTAAGAAGGGTCAAAGCGTTATTTATACTTTCCAAATATCATTAAATCTGTCCATAGATAATCTTCATCTGAAGGTGATCTGCTCATAGGTTGCAAGAGTTGTTATGTTGTCGGTCCATTGATCAACTTACGAATTTAATGCGTTCCGCAAGTCCAATTCGCCTTGCGAATCGCGGTTTCCCATTGGGATGCATTGAAATTTCTTTTTTTGCCCCATGGGAACCCGTTACAGTGGTACCTCGACTTACGAATTTAATGCGTTCCGAACGCACATTTGTAAGTTGAAAAAATTCGCAAATCGAATCCCATAGGAATGCATTGGGAGAAAAAATTCGTAAGTCGAAGCAACCCTATCTAAAAATTCGTAAGTCGGAAAAATCCTATCTAAACCGCATCCAAGATGGCGGACGGAGCTCCGTTCGTAAGTAGAAACATTCGTAAGTAGAGTTATTCGTAAGTAGAGGTACCACTGTACAAGAAAGAATATTCCACCTCAACATTAGGAAGAACTTCCTGACAGTAAGAGCTGTTCAACAGTGGAATTTGCTGCCAAGGCGTGTGGTGGAATCTCGTAAGTAGAGGTACCACTGCAGTCCACAAATTTACTCCAGTCTTTTTGGAACCTTCCCTCTCCCTGGTTTCGGATCCTGCTAGTCAGTCTTGCTAATTCCGCATAGAGGTACCACTGTATGTGAAATTTTTGAATAAAAAAAAATCAGATTTAAATTTTTAAAAAATCTGATTTTTTTGATATTTTTTTTTTAAAAAAAACACTGATTTTTATCCACCCGGCGGCCCAAGAACCGGTTTCCCGCGGCTACCAAGCCTGCCCGTTCTGGCGGGAGCATCGCCGCTCCCCTTTGGGGCTCTGATGCTGCTGCCGGCTCTCCTCTCCTAAGAGCAGGTGGCAGCCGCGGTTGCCCCTGCCAGAGCTGGCATTAGCATCCGTGGCCTCCTCCGACACCAGCGAAAGCGGCGGGGGAGAAAGGGGAAAGCGGACAGCATCAATATGGGGCGACAATATGGGGACTTTTGTCAACCTATCTTACCTAGAGGTTATTCAAAATCAGTTTCTAAGGAGGATATTGAAACTGCCCAACTGTGTAAGTAATACAGCGTTGCGCATGGAACTTAACACTGTATCCCTGGAAAACGCCCTGTGGAAGCACATATTTTGTCACTTGTTATAATTATGGCACAATCTCCCAAACCTGTATTTGATACAATGTATCTGGAGAGATTATTTCCAGACTTCCCTTCCAAGTCCCGGGCTGCAGAATCCGGGACCGGCAGCCGTGTGACAACGGAAGTTGCGAATTTAATGCGTTCCGAACGCACATTTGTTATTCTAAAAATCCTCATCTACCAGCATATTCAAGTTCTACCAGCAAGAATTAGTCTTTATGTAGAAAACTCTGATTGAAATCGAGCCTTACTGACTAGTGATTTAAATCGTGATTTAAATCGTGATTGATTTAAATCAAATCCACCCTGCAATATTGTGTACAGAATGTACTCTGGTTTTGCAACATTGTCCTTTTTTTTTTAACTGAAGGCGTTTGCACATTTGCGAACCTCAAGGGTTGACAATGGTCATAAAGCGTTCGCCGCACCTTCCCCAATGTAGGGTGGATCGGGTCCCGATTTCTCAAAGTTGATGACGACACCGCTCTGGACTTTCTGAGCGAGAGATTCTAAACACTGGTTCAGCATCCGCTGCGTCCGAACGCAATAGGAACGTCCTGTAATGGAAAGTGAAGAGATCAGGAGACAATAGGAACGTCCTATAACGGAATAGACAATAGCAATGGATTCAAACTACAGTACAAGAAAGAAGATTCCACCTCAACATTAGGAAGAACTTCCTGACAGTATGAGCTGTTCGACAGTGGGATTTGCTGCCAAGGAGTGTGGTGGAGTGAGTCTCCTCCTTTGGAGATCTTTAAGCAGAGGCTTGACAGCCATCTGTCAAGAATGCTTTGATGGTGTTTCCTGCTTGGCAGGGGGTTAGACTGGATGGCCCTTGGGGTCTCTTCCAACTCTAGGATTCTATGACAGGCATATGTCAAGAATGCTTTGATGGCGTTTCTTGCTTTGCAGGGGGTTGCACTGGATGGCCCTTGTGGTCTCTTCCAACTCTAGGATTCTAGGGCCCGGGGGCCAGAACTGGGGCGCTTGGCCCCATCCAATCCGTTTCTTGCAGTCTACTGCAACTATGGGACCGACAGAGGAAATTCCCCGTTTCCCAGAGAGAAATAATCGAAAGAGGCACTGAATGACCATCAAAAAATCTATCACTTGAGGAATGAATGGAGCAATGGATTCAAGCTACAAGAAAGAAGATTCCACCTCAACTGGGCCCACTTTCCCATCTGGCAGTCTCGACCACCCCACTTCCAATTCTCAAGCAAGTCAGTACTGAAAGAGGGGATGGTTGTACATATAATAATAATAATAATAATAATAATAATAATAATAATAATAATAAGTATTTTGGTGTTTTGTTGGAAGCCGCCCAGAGTGGCTAGGCAGGCCCAGCCAGATGGGTGGGGTAAAATAATAATAATAATAATAATAATAATAATAATAATAATAATACTGTTGGAAGCCGCCCAGAGTGGCTGGGGAGGCCCAGCCAGATGGGAGGGGTAGAATCATAGAATCCTAGAGTTAGAAGAGACCCCAAGGGCCATCCAGTCCAACCCCCTGCCAAGCAGGAAACACCATCCAAGCATTCCTGACATGTGCCTGTCAAGCCTCTGCTTCAAGACCTCCAAAGGAGGAGACTCCGCCACACTCCTTGGCAGCAAATCCCACTGTCGAACAGCTCTTACTGTCAGGAAGTTCTTCCTAATGTTGAGGTGGAATCTTTCTTGTCGTTTGAATCCATTGCTCCGTGTCCGCTTCTCTGGAGCAGCAGAAAACAACCTTTCACCCTCCTCTATATGACATCCTTTTATCTATATAGAATCCTAGAGTTGGAAGAAACCCCAAGGGCCATCCAGTCCAACCCCCTGCCCAGCAGGAAACACCATCCATGAATTCTTGACATATGGCTGTCGAGCCTCTGCTTAAAGACCTCCAAAGAAGGAGACTCCACCACACTCCTTGGCAGCAAATCCCACTGTCGAACAGCTCTTACTGTCAGGAAGTTCCATTTCATGTCACTTGTCTAAGGCATACACCAGAGAGAAAAATACACGAGAAGATGGCCAAATTAGAAAAGAACATACTACAGCGCTGACAAAATAGGACTTCTATTTTGTACATGCTGGGCCTGGGTGAACTGAAAAACTACTTTTTAACGGTTGGCAACCAAGGAAAAGGTGCAAAAAAAGGCCTACCTCCTGTGACTTCACACATCTGTGTAATGGCAGACTCGTCTGTCGGGACGCTTCCTAGCTGTTCGGGCTCCACCGAAGAGGCTCCGGGTAAGCGCAGCACGAGGGCAAACAGCCTCTGGTCCCAGCGAAACGGCTCTTTGGTTAACTCACTTCCAGGCAGGGGAGAATTCAGAGGAAGGTGGAGCTGAAAAGGAAGGCAAGACATCTAGAGCGGTGTTTCCCAACCAGCGTGCCTCCAGATGTTTTTGGACTACAACTCCCATCATCCCTAGCTAGCAAGACCAGTGGTCAGGAATGATGGGAGTTGTAGTCCCAAAACATCTGGAGGCACACTGGTTGGGAAACACTGATCTAGAGACTTCGCTAGAGCAGTAAGCACATGAAAAGGAGCCGCAGGCGCACAAATTAGAGAGCTGGAAGGGACTGCGACGTACATCTAGTCCAGGGAATATACAGTAACTAATAATTCCACACGCAAAGGTTATCAAGCGGCTCTAACTGCAGGGAATAGCAGACAGGAGTGCTTTTTAAACTCCTGGCAGAAAACACATTCAGGGCAGCCATATTCCAGCCGAAAGCTCACCTCCTCTTGCACGCCGGCCGTATTGGTCAACTTGTTCCCGTCCGTGATGGTGATCAAAATCGAGGGCTCTAAAAAGAACGGGTTCCTTCCCTACAGAGAGGAGGGGAAAATATATCCGCGTTAATGTTTGGAACACAAAAGGATCCCTTAAAGACAGGGATGCCGACAGCGTTCTATTGGAAGATCCCCGTGAGGTTTCGGGAGATTGCGGTCGAGCTCCGGCTCCCTTTCCTTAGCGTCGCTCAAACTTGACTCCTGCCGTGCCGTTTTTGTGAGTGATTTCACCGCTTTCCTCCCAGCCTTTAACCGCCCCCTCCCCAAAATGAAACTTCCCCGCCAAAATGTTTTTTTAAAAAACCCCTTAAAAATGGGGCTTTCCTCCTCCCTAAAAGTCAAAAACTGAACCGAACCCCCAAAACAGGGCTTTCCTTCCTAAAAAAAATACACTCAACAGCTTCCACCTGAACCCCTAAAATATGGGGCTTTCCTCCTCCCGAAAAAAGCTCAACAATTATGAACCCCCAAAACAGACCTTCCTATTCCCTAAAAAAAGCTCAACAACCTTGACCTGAAACATCACCATGCAAATGAGATCTATCATAGGAATCATAGAGTTGGAAGAGACCACAAGGGCCATCCAGTCCAACCCCCTGCCAAGCAGGAAACACCATCCAAGCATTCTTGACAGATGCCTGTCAAGCCTCTGCTTAAAGACCTCCAAAGAAGAAGGTGACTCCACCACACTCCTTGGCAGCAAATCCCACTGCCGAACAGCTCTTACTGTCAGGAAGTTCTTCCTAATCATAGAATCATAGAGTTGGAAGAGACACCAAGGGCCATCCAGTCCAACCCCCTGCCAAGCAGGAAACACCATCAAAGCATTCTTGACATCTGCCTGTCAAGCCTCTGCTTCAAGACCTCCAAAGAAGGAGACTTCACCACACTCCTTGGCAGCAAATCCCACTGCCGAACAGCTCTTACTGTCAGGACGTTCTTCCTAATGTTGAGGTGGAATCTTCTTTCTTGTAGTTTGAATCCATTGCTCCGTGTCTGCTTCTCTGGAGCAGCAGAAAACAACCTTTCCCCCTCCTCTATATGACATCCTTTAATATATTTGAACATGGCTATCATATCACCCCTTAACCTTCTCTTCTCCAGCTCACTAAGCTGTTCCTCATAAGGCATCGTTTCCAGGCTTTTGACCATTTTGGTTGCCCTCTTCTGGACACGTTCCAGCTTGTCAGTATCCTTCTTGAACTGTGGTGCCCAGAACTGGACACAGTACTCCAGGTGAGGTCTGACCAGAGCAGAATACAGTGGTATCTATCTATATAGAAGGTCTGCTCTGGCCCCTGGCCGAAAATCTCTCGGCTCACCATACAAGGTACTAAATAGGCAATTTTCTCAGGCTTTGATAGTTGCAGGAGCAATGGATTCAAACCACGGAGCAATGCATTCAAACTACAAGAAAGAAGATTCCACCTAAACATTAGGAAGAACTTCCTGACAGTAAGAGCTGTTCGGCAGTGGAATTTGCTACCAAGGAGTGTGGTGGAGTCTCCTTCTTTGGAGGTCTTTAAGCAGAGGCTTGACAGCCATCTGTCAGGAATGTGTTTCCTGCTCGGCAGGGGGTTGGACTGGATGGCCCTTGTGGTCTCTTCCAACTCTAGGATTCTATGATTCTAAGTAGCAGCGAGTTCCCCAAGCTTTATTTTAAGTTTGCTTTATTTTAAGCGTGCCAGCAAAGATGCACATCCTAAAGAGATGCTGATGTTTTTCAGGCGAGGAAGGGAGGAAATTAAATCAAATCAAATCCATTACCTGTCCATAGTTGTCTATTCCAGACACCAATCGATTGAGGTTGAGCAAATCAAACGAAGATCGAAGGGCCTGCCCGAGCGTGGTCAGTCCCAACGCTTGCAGATTTTTCAGTTCGTTCATAAAAGTGGCATGGTTCTCCTTCCAGCCAGCCTGCAAAATAAATAGCATTATTCCACACTTACTTTGCGACAGCCCTACTTTTTTAAAAAAATAGAATCGCAGAATTGGAAGAGACCCCAAGGGCCATCCAGTCCAACCCCCGGCCAAATGTCTGCAAGGTATATATATAATTACTCCACATTATCCCCATTCTTTGACATTTTTTGCTTGGGTTGACCCCCAATTGCCTCTCAAGTCTGGCCAGTTCAATATAATCAAATGATTTATTTATTTATTTGGGGGGGGTGTTATTTCTTTTTTTTCAATTTTTGGCAATGAGTATTCTCGCAGTCCCTGCAGCATAAAGGAAGATTTTCTTGTTTCCTTTGGCTATATCTATATCTGTTATCGCTATGGAGTCCCCACATAGGCCAACTGGGCCCTCCAGCTGTTTGGGGACTACAACTCCCATCCCCCCGGACCGCTGGCCCTGCGAGCGAGGGATGCTGGGAGTTGTAGTCCCCACATAGGGCAACTGGGCCCTCCAGCTGTTTGGTGACTACAACTCCCATCGGCCCGGACCTCTGGCCCTGCGAGCTAGGGATGCTGGGAGTTGTAGTCCCCACATAGGCCCACTGGGCCCTCCAGCTGTTTGGCGATTACAACTCCCATCCCCCCCCGGACCGCTGGCCCTGAGAGCTAGGGATGCTGGGAGTTGTAGTCCCCACATAGGAAAACTGGGCCCTCTGGCAGTTTGGGGACTACAACTCCCATCACCCTGGACCTGCGAGCTAGGGATGCTGGGAGTTGTAGTCCTCACATAGGCAAACTGGGCCCTCCAGCTGTTGGGGGACTACAACTCCCATCACCCTGGACCTGCGAGCTAGGGATGCTGGGAGTTGTAGTCCCCACATAGGCAAACTGGGCCCTCCAGCTGTTTGGGGACTACAACTCCCATCCCCCCGGACCACTGGCCCTGCGAGCGAGGGATGCTGGGAGTTGTAGTCCCCACATAGGCCAAGTGGGCCCTCCAGCTGTTTGGGGACTACAACTCCCATGGCCCCGGAACGCTGGCCCTGCGATCGAGGGATACTGGGAGTTGTAGTCCCCACATGGCCTCTCGGGCAGGCATAGGCCAACTGGGCCCTCCGGCTGTTTGGGGACTACAACTCCCATCCCCCTGGACGGCTGGCCCTGCGAGCTAGGGATGCTGGGAGTTGTAGTCCCCACATGGCCCGGCCCGCCTTTTGGCCTCTCGTTCAGGCATAGGCCAGGCATCCCAAAACTTCGGCCCTCCAGATTTTTGGACTACAATTCCCATCATCCCTGACCACTGGTCCTGCTAGCTAGGGATCATGGGAGTTGTAGGCCAAAACATCTGGAGGGCTGCAGTTTGGGGATGCCTGCCATAGGCCAAACTGGGCCCTCCAGCTGTTTGGGGACTACAACTCCCATCAGCCCGGACCGCTGGCCTTGCCAGCTAAGGATGCTGGGAGTTGTAGTCCCCACGTGGCCCTGCCCTCCTCCTCCATCTCCCCAGCGCCCTCCGCCTCCCTCCAAAAGCAAAATGTCCGCCATCTTCGCCCGCGCCCGGCTTACCTTGATGCAATAGGGCGCCTCGTCGAAAGTGACCAGCATGTACCTGTCGCCGCGGCTGGCCGGGTCGCGGGCGCGCAGCTGAGGGGGGGGGGAGAAAAGGAGGCGCGTTAAAACGGGGGGGGGAGAGAGACTCGGGCGCGCGCACGCGCGCGGAATCGGAAGACCACGTCAAGCGGCGGGGAGGGAAGGAGGGAGGGAACGCGCGCGCGCATGCGCACCTTCATGAACAGCTCGACGGCGCCCTTGGCCACGTCCAGGTAGCTGGTGCCCAGGTAGGCCCGCTGGTTCATGGAGGCGGACGTGTCGATGAGGAAGAGCAGGATCGGCATGGTCCTCCCAGGGAGGCCCGGCCAAGGCGACGAGGAAGGGGGGCTGTTGCGCGTGCGACTGCCTCGCTCGAGCCGCGCAGAGCAACTGAGAGGCTCTCGCCGGCGCTCGGGGGCGGCGCGTGACCAGAACGCCGGAGTGCGATTGGCCGCCGTCGAGGACGCAAGCGCAAGCCCTCGGCCGCCTAAAAGGCCGCGAACTGCATATGCATGAGGGGCGGGGACTGCTGCTGCTGCTGCCTCGCTCGAGCCGCGCTGACCAACTGAGAGGCTCTCGCCTCCACCCGGCGCGTGACCAGAACGCCGGAGTGCTATTGGCCGCCGCCGAGGCCGTCGTCTGCATATGCGGAGGGGGAGGGCGCAAGCGCAAGAGACCCCTCGACCGCCCAGGGTGCCGCGATCTGCATATGCATGAGGGGCGGGGACTGCTGCTGCTGCTGCTGCTGTTGGGGGGGGCGGAGCGTGACCAGAACGCCGGCGTGCTATTGGCCGCCGTGTGCATATGCAGGAGGGGAGGGGAGGGCGCAAGCGCAAGAGAGCCCTCGGCCGCCGCCTCGGATGCCGCGATCTGCATACGCAGAAGGGGCGTGGACTGCTGCTGATTGGCAGATCTGCGTCGGGGGCGGGGCTGTGAGGGATGATTGGCGGGCGAAGGCGTTAGTGCCGACTCTGCCCTCCAGCTGTTTGGGGACTACAACTCCCATCCTCCCTAGCTCACAGGACCAGCGGTCAGGGACGATGGGCATTGTAGTCCCAAAACAGCTGGAGGCTCGAGTTTGGCCACCACTGTTCTAGATCAGGCATGGCCACACTTGGCCCTCCACCCCTTTTGGGATTACAACTCCCATCACCCCTAGCTCACAGGACCAGGTCAGGGACGATGGGCATTGTAGTCCCAAAACAGCTGGGGGGCCGAGTTTGGCCATCACTGAGCTAGGCAGTACCCTTCCACCTTTACCATGGAGCAGGCATGGCCCAACTTGGCCCTCCAGCTCTTTTGGGACTACAACTCCCATTGTCCCTAGCTCACAGGACCAGCGGACAGGGACGATGGGCATTGTAGTCCCAAAACAGCTGGAGGTTCGAGTTTGGCCACCACTGTTCTAGATCAGGCGTGGCCACACTTGGCCCTCCACCCCTTTTGGGATTACAACTCCCATCACCCCTAGCTCACAGGACCAGCGGTCAGGGACGGTGGGCGTTGTGGTCTCCAAACAGCTGGAGGTCTGAGTTGGGCCACCAACTCAGGCGGGAGATAACCAGAGCATGCGCCACTCTGGGCAGTGAAGGGTCTCATCCTGCGCCCCAGATGGACCCAGAAGGAACCTGCGCCTCCATGGGTCCAAAACGGGCTGCGCAGCTGGTCCTTCAGGGGCACAGGTGCCCGGTTCAGTACCAGGACAGGTACTGCTGCCTTGCCAGGATCCGACCTCAACCCGTTAGCTGCCATAGAATCGTAGAGTTGGAAGAGACCCCAAGGGCCATCCAGTCCAACCCCCTGCCAAGCAGGAAACACCATCAAAGCATTCTTGACAGATGGCTGTCAAACCTCTGCTTAAAGACCTCCAAAGAAGGAGACTCCACCACACTCCTTGGCAGCAAATCCCACTGCCGAACAGCTCTTACTGTCAGGAAGTTCTTCCGAATGTTGAGGTGGAAGCTTCCTTCTTGTAGTTTGAATCCATTACTCCGTGTCCGCTTCTCTGGAGCAGCTGAAAGCAACCTTTCGCCCTCCTCTATATGGATTTGGCCATCCATTCGGCCCAGCAGAATTAGCGCAACTGCCCCCTTTTCCGCCTGCTTTGCGCACTTGCAAGTGCCAGAAGGGAGGGAAGGTTGGGTTGCAGCCACGGGGGGGGGGGGGGGAATCCAGCGTCGCTGTTCCTGCCGTGCCCCGTTTTACACGGGTGCAAAGCCACTCTGAATTCAGAGGGAGACCGAGCCCAGTTAAGCGTCGGGCTTCGCATCCCTGCTGAGCCCATTTGGTTTCAACAGGGCCCCGCTGCCCGCCGCCGCTTCTTTTACGCGCCCCACAGCCAGCTGGGGAGAAGGGAGACGTCCCTTCTCGCCGGCTGGCTGTGGGGCGGGTGGAGGGAAAGCCAGCCAAATGCTTTGCCAAACGTTTTCCCTCCACCCGCCCCGGCGATCGTGGAGGGGTCGGAGGGGTCGGAGCAGCCCGATTTCGGGCTGATCCTGGCGCCCCCTCGCCCCTGCCGATCGAGGAGGGGGAGGAGTAGCCCGATTTCGGGCTGATCCTGGCGCCCCCTCGCCCCTTAACGGCCATGGCTTGCCTTGCCCCCCCCCCCAGTTTTAATCCTGCCTCCTTTCCTTTCCAAAAAAAAGGCGCCTTGCTAATGAGGGTCAAAGCGTGCATCGTGGTGTAATTTGGGAATCCTATATAATAAAGTCCCTGTGTCTCTGCGTCCAGTATTCCCTGTGTCCCTGGGTTTGCGCTAATGCGCATGTGCCCCACGGACACAGGGACTGGACGAAGAGGCGGGACGTACATACACACACGCTCTCCCCCCCCCCCTCAACCTCTGCCTCCCGTTCCCCTGCGGCGGCAGACAAAGATGGCGGATCGGGCTCCAGGGCCGTGGCGGCGGGAGCCAAGTCCGGCTCCCGCCACGGGCCCCAGCCCCGGAGCCCAATGCAGCCCGATTTGGGGCTGATCCTGGCGCCCCCTGCCGATCGTGGAGGGGGAGGAGGGGGTCGGAGCAGCCCAATTTCGGACTGATCCTGGTGTCCCCTCACCCCTGCCGGTCGAGGAGGGGGAGGAGTAGCCCGATTTCGGGCTGATCCTGGCGCCCCCTCGCCCCTTAACGGCCATGGCTTGCCTTGCCCCCCCCCTCTGGCACCCGTTTTCTTAACGGGCTGAATGAGACTAGTACTGTATAAATGCCCGGGGTGGCCAAACTTGGCCCTCCAGCTGTTTGGGGACTACAACTTCCATCACCCCTTTTTAACAGGACCAGTGGTCAGACATGAGGGGAATTGCGGTCCCAGAGCAGCTGGAGGGCCAAGTTTGGCCCGCAACTAGGGTAGGGCGTTGCGGGCAGCCCTTGGACGCTTGCCGAACCAAGTGGGGTTTCCAGGTAAGTGTCCATGTCCGGTGCCCACACGTGGGCGCACACCTGCCAAGTTGCTGTCGGAGAAATAAGGGACCGGGCGGAAGTAGCAGACCGGAAGTAGCGCTGCCGCCATTTTGGAACTGATTGGAGCATGCTCAGAAGTGACTTTTGATTCTGCTTTTCCCAGTTCCAAAATGGCCGTCGCGCCAGAAGTCGCACTGCAGCCATTTTGGAACTGGCCGGAGCATGCTCGGAAGCGACTTTTGAATAAACCGTCGCGCCAGAATAAACCGGGGGAAAACAAAAAAATCCGATTTTTCAGCTAGGAACAGCTGGAAAAAAACGGGGATTTCCCGGGGAATATGGGAGACTTGGCACCTATGCATGGGCGGAGCAGCCCAGAAGTTACTTCCGGTGCCACACCGCTGCCGATCCCGCATTTTTCAGCGGAAGACTTGGCAGGTATGCTTTATTCGCTTGTTATTTTGGTGGCGAGAGAGATTGGAGTTGGCCAAGGGTGTGGTTTTTCATTTGTGATTGGCTATGATGGTCTTTGTTTTCATGTGTGAGTGGGGTGGGTGGGTGTTTTGGGTCAGGCTAGCCATACTTATTTGTATGCTGGCAGTAAAAAATTGTCATTATCTTGTTGGGCTGTGTGTGTGATGAAGGGGAACCATACTGCATACCTGTCAAGTTGCTGTCGGAGAAATAAGGGACCGGGCCAGAAGTAGCAGACCGGAAGTAGCGCTGCCGCCATTTTGGAACGGGGCGGAGCCGGCTCAGAAGCAACTTTTGATGCTGCTTTGCCCAGTTCCAAAATGGCCGCCACGCCATAAGTCGCACTGCAGCCATTTTGGAACTGGGCAGAGCAGCATCAAAAGTCGCTTCTGAGCATGCTCCGCCCCGTTCCAAAATGGCCGCCGCGCCAGAATAAACCGGGGGAAAACAAAAAAATCCGTTTTTTCCAGCTAGGAACAGCTTGGAAAACGGGGATTTCCCGGGGAATACGGGAGACTTGGCAGCTATGCTATACTGGGGTGAAGGCATCCTCTTCTATTTGTCCTCGGGCCAGTTTCAGCTCGTTGGTTAGTTTTTCTAGTAAGGCTGTTTCCCATACTATTTGGTACCATTGGTCCATGCTTACTCATGACAGGTCTCTCCAGTGCATAGCTGCCAAGTTTTCCCTTTTCTCGCGAGGAAGCCTATTCAGCATAAGGGAATTTCCCTTAAGAAAAGGGAGAACTTGGCAGCTATGCTCCAGTGTCTGGCTATTATGTTTCTGGTTGCTGAAAGTAGGTGGGTTATGAGGTCTTTGTGGTATAAATGGGCATTATTATCTTGGAAGATGCTTAGTAGGGCCAATTCTGGTGTAATTTCTATTACTTAGAATCATAGAATCCTAGAGTTGGAAGAGACCACAAGGGCCATCCAGTCCAACCCCCTGCCAAGCAGGAAACACCATCAAAGCATTCTTGACATATGGCTGTCAAGCCTCTCCTTAAAGACCTCCAAAGAAGGAGACTCCACCACACTTCTTGGCAGCAAATGCCACTGTCGAACAGCTCTTACTGTCAGGAAGTTGTTCAGTTATTTTAGATATTTCTCGTATGGTTGTTGTCCAGAAGAATTGGATTTTGGGGCATTCCCACCACATGTGGAGGTATGTACCTGTGGAGGTGTGCCCTCTCCAGCATTTTGGTGAGGTTCCTGGGCGTACTAGCGCTAGATTTTTGGTGTTAGGTACCACCTGTAGGTGAGTTTTAGGGTGAGTTCTTTTCTTTCCATTGATATGGATTTAAAGGGGGTTTTAGACCACATTCTGGTCCATTGTGTAGGGTTGATTTCATATCCTATGTCATCCTCCCATTGTCTTTTTATTGCATCTAGGGGGTTGGTGGGATTTTGGAGTAGTATTTTGTATATTGTATACTAGCTGGCCCTGCCACGCATTGCTGTGGCTTAGTCTGTGAAATGGGCCGTCAGAGTCCCCCTTCAGACCCCCCTGTTCTTTAGTCTGTGAAATGGGCCATAGGAGTCCCTGTAGGCCCTAAATGGGCCCTCAGAGTCCCCCTTCTGACTCCCCTGTAGGCCCCACTGTGCTTTAGTCTGTGAAATGGGCTCTCAGAGTCCCCCTTCAGACTCCCCTGTAGGCCCTAAATGGGCCCTCAGATTCCCCCTTCTGACTCCCATGTAGGCCCCACTGTGGCTTAGTCTGTGAAATGGGCCCTCAGAGTCCCCCTTCGACTCCCCTGTAGGCCCCACTGTGGCTTTGTCTGTGAAATGGGCCCTCAGAGTCCCCCTTCAAGCTTCCCTGTAGGCCCCACTGTGGTTTAGTCTGTGAAATGGGCTCTCGGAGTCCCCCTTCGACTCCCCTGTAGGCCCCACTGTGGCTTTGTCTGTGAAATGGGCCCTCAGAGTCCCCCTTCGACTCCCCTGTAGGCCCCACTGTGGCTTTGTCTGTGAAATGGGCCCTCAGAGTCCCCCTTCGACTCCCCTGTAGGCCCCACTGTGGCTTTGTCTGTGAAATGGGCCCTCAGAGTCCCCCTTCAAGCTTCCCTGTAGGCCCCACTGTGGTTTAGTCTGTGAAATGGGCCCTCAGAGTCCCCCTTCGACTCCCCTGTAGGCCCCACTGTGGCTTTGTCTGTGAAATGGGCCCTCAGAGTCCCCCTTCGACTCCCCTGTAGGCCCCACTGTGGCTTTGTCTGTGAAATGGGCCCTCAGAGTCCCCCTTCAAGCTTCCCTGTAGGCCCCACTGTGGTTTAGTCTGTGAAATGGGCTCTCGGAGTCCCCCTTCCGACTCCCCTGTAGGCCCCACTGTGGCTTAGTCTGTGAAATGGGCCCTCAGATTCCCCCTTCCGACTCCCCTGTAGGCCCCACTTTGGTTTAGTCTGTGAAATGGGCCCTCAGAGTCCCCCTTCAGGCTCCTCTGTAGGCCCCACTGTGGGTCAGTCTGTGAAATGGGCCCTCAAAGTCCCCCTTCAGGCTCCCCTGTAGGCCCCACTTTGGTTTAGTCTGTGAAATGGGCCCTCAGAGTCCCCCTTCAGACTCCCCTGTAGGCCCCACTGTGGCTTAGTCTGTGAAATGGGCCCTCAGAGTCCCCCTTCGACTCCCCTGTAGGTCCCACTGTGGGTCAGTCTGTGAAATGGGCCCTCAGAGTCCCCCTTCAATCTTCCCTGTAGGCCCCACTGTGGCTTAGTCTGTGAAATGGGCCCTCAGAGTCCCCCTTCCGACTCCCCTGTAGGCCCCACTGGGCTGTTTCCTGTCGGTGGGGAGATCTCCGCGGAGGGTGGGGATCGTGGATTGGGTAGGATGGTGAAGGCCGAGACCTATGGGGGGATCTCTGGGGAGTGGGGGGAATCTCTGGGGTAGGTACCTCCGTGGCAGGGGAGGGTCCTTGGGGAGAAGGCTACTGTTGGGGTGGCCTGGTCCCTGGCAGTGGACTGTTCTATGGGGTGGGCTGTTTCCCAGGGAGGTGGGGTGGATGGAGAGTGGCCATTATTTTGCCAGTGGGCGGGATTTTGGGTGTATGTTGGATTTTGATTGGTGGGGTGGGTGGGGAGTGGCCGGGATTTAGGGTTGTAGACAAATCCAGGTTTCTACCTGTCCCAGGTGTGTGTATGGACAATGTAAGTGGATAGAGACACTCTCACATGGGGTCCCGATGTTGTGGGCAAATTTGAGAATGATCGGGTATGCGGTTGTGGGGAAAGGTTCGTTGGAACAAAAAGAACCCTCTACATTTATCTATCTATCTATCTATCTATCTATCTATCTATCTATCTATCATCTATCTATTGCAGTCCTTTTGTCATTAGGAGGAGGTTTTCGAAGGTTGCCATCTCATTTTTTGACAGAATTGCAAGCCTGGTAGATGAAGGGAATGCTGTGGATGTAGCCTATCTTGATTTCAGCAAGGCCTTTGACAAGGTGCCCCATGATATTCTTGTAAAGAAGCTGGTAAAATGCGGCCTAGACAATGCTACCATTCAGTGGATTTGTAACTGGCTTACTGACCGAACCCAAAGGGTGCTCATCAATGGCTCCTCCTCATCCTGGAGAGTAGTGACTAGTGGGAAGAACCA
This sequence comes from Zootoca vivipara, assembly GCF_963506605.1. Taxonomy (NCBI): domain Eukaryota; kingdom Metazoa; phylum Chordata; class Lepidosauria; order Squamata; family Lacertidae; genus Zootoca; species Zootoca vivipara. The sequence goes on from NC_083293.1 coordinate 3,049,217, forward strand.
CAGGGTTCTGTCTTGGGCCCAGTCTTATTCAACATCTTTATAAATGACTTGGATGATGGGCTTGAGGGCATCCTGAGCAAGTTTGCAGACGACACCAAATTGGGAGCGGTGGCTAATACCCCAGAGGGCAGGATCACACTTCAGAATGACTTTAACAGATTAGAGAACTGGGCCAAAGCAAACAAGATGAATTTGAACAAGGAGAAATGTAAGGTACTACACTTGGGCAAAAAAAATGAAAGGCACAAATACAGGATGGGAGACACCTGGCTTGAGAGCAGTACATGTGAAAAGGATCTAGGAGTCTTGGTAGACCACAAACTTGACATGAGTCAACAGTGTGATGCAGCAGCTAAAGAAGTTAATGATATTCTGGGTGTTATCAATAGGAGTATAGCATCTAGATCAAGGGAAGTAATAGTACCACTGTATTCTGCTCTGGTCAGACCTCATCTGGAGTACTGTGTCCAGTTCTGGGCACCACAGTTTAAGAAGGATACTGACAAGCTGGATACTGACAAGGGGGCTGGGTATGTTTAGCCTGGAGAAGAGAAGGTTAAGGGGTGATATGATAGCCATGTTCAAATATATCAAAGGATGTCATCTAGAGGAGGGAGAAAGGTTGTTTTCTGCTGCTCCAGAGAAGTGGACACGGAGCAATGGATTCAAGCTACAAGAAAGAAGATTCCACCTCAACATGAGGAAGAACTTCCTGACAGTAAGAGCTGTTCGGCAGTGGGATTTGCTGCCAAGGAGTGTGGCGGAGTCTCCTTCTTTGGAGGTCTTTAAGCAGAGGCTTGACAGGCATATGTCAAGAATGTTTTGATGGTGTTTCCTGTTTGGCAGGGGGTTGGACTGGATGGCCCTTGGGGTCTCTTCCAACTCTAGGATTCTATGTGCTGCAAGACACTTGGAGACCTTCAGATGACAAGCGACTAATAATAATAATAATAATAATAATACCCAAAAAATAAAAGTCACGGGCAAAATAGCGAGCGGGGACTCGAACTTGCATCCCTGAAAAGGAATCACACCAGCCCCTCCCTCCCAACCGCAGAAGCCACTTTCTGGATTGGCCCGTTGTCAAGGGAGATGTCAAAGTAGAGTAGCCAATCACTCTGCGGACCATCGCTTGCCCCGCCCTCACTGGGCGGAGCGGCAGGAGAGCGCCGCCTTGCTCGCCTTCCCCCTGCCAGGGCTTTTTCTCATTTCCCCCCCCGCCCTCTACTCCGTTGAGCACGCGCAATCCTCATCGGGAGGCGCTCCGGTCAGTCGTACGCATGCGCAGGAAGACGGACCCGCATGCGTGAAGGAGCGGTCCGCCTTTTTCTTTCTTCCAGCCGTCAGCTCCGACGCCGTAATCCGGCGAGTACGCCGTGCGCGTGCGCAGGAGCAGCGGGGCGCCTGCGTGAAGGGCCGCCCCGCCCTTCCTTTTCCTCTTGCCCAGCGCATGCGCAACGCCTCCCGGCTTGCCTGCCTCCGCCTGAGGAGGCGCTCCGACGCCGTACTCCGGCGAGACGGACGCACGCACGCACGCGTGCGCAAGAGCAGCCGGGCGCATGCGTGAAGCCCAGCGCATGCGCAACGCCTTCCGGCTCGCCGGCCTCCGCCTGAGGAGGCGCTTCGACGCCGCTCCTGAGGCGACGACGGGAGGGAAGGAGGAGCCGCCTCCGCCGGGCCAGTTCTCCGCGGCCCCTGCCATGCTCCTCCCGCCGTAGCTGCGAGGCCGGAGCTGAGCAGCAGCCGAGGCCGCTGTCGGGGAGCAGGCCAGCCGCCTCCATGGCCCAAGCTGAGAAGATGGAGCTGGACCTGGAGCTGCCGCCGGCCGGGAGCGAGGGGGGCGGCCTGAGGCGCTCCAACAGCGCCCCGCTCATCCACGGGCTCAGGTGAGCAGGGGGGGGGCCCTCCGGCCGCTGGGGGACTACAACTCCCATCATCCCTAGCGCACGGGACCAGTGGTGGAGGATGATGGGAAATGTAGTCCCCAAACAGCTGGAGGGCCGAGCTGGGCCATGGCTGGGGGAGGAGGGCAGGGGTCTCCTCCTGCTCCTCTCGCCAGAAGAATGAGGTTGAATCCTGACAATGCAGAAGTCCTGTTTGTGGGGGGCAGGTGTGGGGGACTCCCTGGTCCTGAATGGGGCAACTGTGCCCCTGAAGGACCAGGTGCGCAGCCTGGGAGTCATTCTGGACTCACAGCTGTCCTTGGCAGCAAATCCCACTGCCGAACAGCTCTTACAGTCAGGAAGTTCTTCCTAATGTTTAAAATCTACCGTTCAGGTATGGTGTTGGCAAGGTTTGAAACCGGGCCCTAGTGAAAGCTCTCCGAAGGCTGGGATCAGTGCTATCCACCAGGGAGTTGGCACAGATTTTGACTGCTTTTCCTCGGGGGAACTTGGTCCTTAGGAAATCTGTGAAATAGGACATTTCATAGAATCGTAGAGTTGAAAGAGACCCCAAGGGCCATCCAGTCCAACTCCTTGCCAAGCAGGAAACACCATCAAAGCATTCTTGACAGATGGCTGTCAAGCCTCCGCTTAAAGACCTCCAAAGAAGGAGACTCCACCACACTCCTTGGTAGCAAATTCCACTGCCGAACAGCTCCCACTGTCAGGAAGTTCTTCCTAATGTTGAGGTGGAATCTTCTTTCTTGTAGTTTGAATCCATTGCTCCGTGTCCGCTTCTCTGGAGCAGCAGGAAACAACCTTTCTCCCTCCTCTCACTGCTGTCCATGGAGGCGCAGGTCAATTCCGTATTTCGAGCTATTAATGATGACTCTTAAAAACAACAACTATAATCTATTTTTGTGGGACTAGGTGCGCAGCCTGGGATTCATTCTGGACACACAGCTGTCCGTGGAGGTGCAGGTCAATTCTGTGTCCAGGGCAGCTCCATCTGGTACGCTGGATGAGACCCTACCAGCCTGCGGACTGCCTCGCCAGAGTGGTGCATGCTCTAGTTATCTCCCGCTTGGACTACTGCAATGCGCTCTACGTGGGGCTACCTTTGAAGGTGACCCGGAAACTACAACTAACCCAGATTGCGGCAGCTAGACTGGTGACTGGGAGTGGCCGCCGAGACCACATAACACCGGTCTTGAAAGACCTACATTGGCTCCCAGTACGTTTCCGAGCACAATTCAAAGTGTTGGTGCTGACCTTGAAAGCCCTAAATGGCCTCGGTCCAGTATACCTGAAGGAGCGTCTCCACCTCCATCGCTCTGCCCGGACACTGAGGTTCAGCACCGAGGGCCTTCTGGCGGTTCCCTCGTTGCGAGAAGCCAAGTTGCAGGGAACCAGGCAGAGGGCCTTCTCGGTGGTTGGCGGGGGTATTGTGAGACGTATATAGGGTGCCCAACGACCACGCTTACAGTCCCAGAGCATAAATGTGAATATTGTTTATAGGCACCTGCCTGTATATATATATGTGTGTGTGATGGAAGGCTTAAAAGCGCTTTTTGCGCCCGGTGAGCTGGGGGGTCCCCTGGAGGAAAAGCAGGGTGGATTTGATTTATATCAAATCGATTTAAATCACTTGTCAGTGGGGCTTGATTTAAATCCATTTTTTTTTTACAGAAAGGTTTAATTTTGCCGGGCATCCTCTTCACATTGACACCTGCATAATGTAATAGACCTTTTCGCTTCTTTCAGCGACAATGCCCAGGTCTTCCAGCCGCACATCTTGCGCACCCGCCGGAACAGCACAACGGTCGTGAACCGGCACAGCATGGTAAGTGCTGGGGAGATCTCCAAAGAGCTTTCTAACCCCAGGAGTTTGTGGAGATGGAGGCTGTGTGGGAGACTGATGGACAGGCCAGCGGAGGCCCTGTTGCGTTTCAATCAAAGCTGAATTGGTTGCTGTGCTTGTCAGCCGTTGACTCTACTGCAGGCACCCCTAAACTCGGCCCTCCAGCTGTTTGGGGACTACATTGCTGGGCCGTGTTCAAAAAGTGGCGGTGGGGGATGAGTGTTCGGACCCCTGGGCTCTCACTTGTGGGGTGCCTCAGGGCTCTGTCCTCTCCCCCATGCTCTTTAACATCTACATGTGGCCGCTGGGAGAGATCATCAGGGGGTTTGGGCTGGGTGTTCATCAGTATGCGGATGACACCCAGCTCTACCTCTCTTTCAACTCAGAACCAGTGAAGGCGGTGAAGGTCCTGTGTGAGTGTCTGGAGGCGGTTGGAGGATGGATGGCGGCTAACAGATTGAGGTTGAATCCTGAAAAGACAGAAGTACTGTTTGTGGGGGACAGGAGGCGGGCAGGTGTGGGGGACTCCCTGGTCCTGAATGGGGTAACTGTGCCCCTGAAGGACCAGGTGCGCAGCCTGGGAGTCATTTTGGACTCACAGCTGTCCATGGAGGCGCAGGTCAATTCTGTGCCCAGGGCAGCTGTCTATCAGCTCCATCTGGTACGCAGGCTGAGACCCTACCTGCCCACGGACTGCCTCGCCCGAGTGGTGCATGCTCCAGTTATCTCCCGCTTGGACTACTGCAATGTGCTCTACGTGGGGCTACCTTTGTAGGTGACCCGGAAACTACAACTAACCCAGATTGCGGCAGCTAGACTGGTGACTGGGAGTGGCCGCCGAGACCACATAACACCGATCTTGAAAGACCTACATTGGCTCCCAGTACGTTTCCGAGCACAATTCAAAGTGTTGGTGCTGACCTTGAAAGCCCTAAACGGCCTCGGTCCAGTATACCTGAAGAAGCGTCTCCTCCCCCATCGTTCTGCCCGGACACTGAGGTCCAGCGCCGAGGGCCTTCTGGCCGTTCCCTCGCTACGAGAAGCCAAGTTACAGGGAACCAGGCAGAGGGCCTTCTCGGTGGTGGCGCCTGCCCTGTGGAACGCCCTCCCACCAGAGGTCAAAGAGAAGAACAATTACAAGACCTTTAGAAAGCATCTCAAGGCAGCCCTGTTTGGTGAAGCTTTTAATGTTTGGTGGATTTCCGTATTTTAATATTCTGTTGGAAGCCGCCCAGAGTGGCTGGGGGAAGCCGGCCAGATGGGTGGGGTACAAATTATTATTATTATTATTATTATTATTATTATTATTATTATTACAACCCCCATCATCATTAGCTAGCAGGACCAGGGGTCAGGGATGATGGGAATTGTAGTCCCAAAACAGCTGGAGGTCCGAGTTTGCCTATGCCTCTTCTAGAGGTTGCTAGAACAGTACAACGGAGACAAAAAAAGTTGGGTTTTTTTAAACCCTTTAATGCAGGTGTAGGCAAACTTGGCTCTCCAGGAGTTTTGGGACTACAACTCCCATCATCCCTGACCAATGGTCCTGTTAGGGGTGATGGGAGTTGTAGTATCAAAACATTTGGAGCGCCGAGTTTGCCCATCTATGCCTGCTTTAATGCTACTGTTTTGTTTTGTTTTCAAATCATTTTTATTCTTTTTATACTTAAAACACAATAAAACAACCACCGCAATATAACATATACATAAGAATAAACACACAAAAAAATATAATATATCTTTCTCAATTCTTAATATTTTCTCCACGTTTTGGGGTGACTTGCTCGAGTTCCCCCTACCTGCTCTTCATTAACAATAATCTTTAGCAGTTTCTTTTTGTTGTTTAGTCGTTTAGTCATGTCCGACTCTTCGGGAACCCATGGACCAGAGCACGCCAGGCACTCCTGTCTTCCACTGCCTCCCGCAGTTTGGTCAGACTCATGTTCGTAGCTTTGAGAACACTGTCCAACCATCTTGTCCTCTGTCGTCCCCTTCTCCTTGTGCCCTCCATCTTTCCCAGCATCAGGGTCTTCTCCAGGGAGTCCCCTTCTCCTTGTGCCCCCAATCTTTCCCAGCATCAGGGTCTTTTCCAGGGAGTCCCCTTCTCCTTGTGCCCTCCATCTTTCCCAACATCAGGGTCTTTTCCAGGGAGTCTTCTTTTCTCATGAGGTGGCCAAAGTATTGGAGCTTCAGCTTCAGGATCTGTCCTTCCAGTGAGCACTCAGGGCTGATTTCCTTCAGAACGGAGAGGTTTGATCTTTTTGCAGTCCATGGGACTCTCAAGAGTCTCCTCCAGCACCATAATTCAAAAGCATCAATTTTTCGGCGATCAGCCTTCTTTCTGGTCCAGCTCTCACTTCCATACATCACTTTTGGGAAAACCATAGCTTTAACTATACGGACCTTTGTCGGCAAGGTGATGTCTCTGCTTTTTAAGATGCTGTCTAGGTTTGTCATTGCTTTTCTCCCAAGAAGCCGGCGTCTTTTAATTTCGTGACTGCTGTCACCATCTGCAGTGATCAAGGAGCCCAAGAAAGTCAAATCTCTCCCTGCCTCCATTTCTTCCCCTTCTATTTGCCTGGAGGTGATGGGACCAGTGGCCATGATCTTGGTTTTTTTGATGTTGAGCTTTAGCAGTTTCTATATCCTAACTCATACACAGTTGATATTAAACTTTCCTCAAAAATTAACCTATTCTAAACCTGCGGTTTCTATACCTTGATTGCAACTGTTAACTCTTCGTTGGAACAAACCAGATTTCCATGGCACAGTTGAGATGCATGCTGTACTATCCAATCCAGACCATTGAAACCTGTAGATCAGGCATCCCCAAATTGTGGCCCTCCAGATGTTTTGGGACTACAGCTCCCATGATCCCTAGCTAACAGGACCAGGGGTCAGGGATGATGGGAATTGTAGTCCCAAAACAGCTGGAGGGCCAAGTTTGGGGATGCTTGCCCTAATATGACTCTCCTACCAAGGAGTTAATGCTTTCGTGTCCAGATTGTGCTCTGGAGCGTGAATGAAAAAGGGGAAAAAAAACAGTTTAGCATTTATTAAATTCACTCTGTTAAAAAACCCGACACACATAAAACCAAGGAAAGATAAGGAATGGAATGGAAAGATAAGGAATGGAAAGTGACCCGACGGAAAGAAACTTTATAGTGCAAATTTAAATCCATCCAATTTAAATTGGCCGAATCTTGAAGTCGAAAGCCATCTTTTCCCGTCGATAAGATGCCCCCTATTTTGGGGGACTCGTATTTAAGAAAATGGGGGGGAGATATATCCCTGTATAAGACAACCCCCCCATTTTTGACTATTATTTTTTAGGGGGGAAACCTAGTCTTGTACAGTGGAACCTCTACTTACGAATAACTGACAACCCCCAAAATAAAATTAAACAATAATAACTTCTGCTTCTCATGTTCTTATTTCAAATTTTAAAAAATCTAAATACAGTGCTACCTCTACTTACGAATAACTCTTCTTACGAATGTTTCTACTTACGAATGGAGCTCCGTCCGCCATCTTGGATGCGGTTTAGATAGGACTTTTTCTACTTACGAATTTTTAGATAGGGTTGCTTCGACATACGAATTATTTTTCCAATGCATTCCTATGGGATTCGATTTGCGAATTTTTTCAACTTACAAATGTGCGTTTTTTGACTTACGAATGTGCATTCAGAACGCATTAAATTCATCAGTAGAGGTACCACTGTACACGGGAAAATACGGCAAATATTTTTTTTTACCGAAATTCCAGTAGCACCTTAGAGACCAACTAGGTTCGTTGTGGTTAGAAGCCTTCATGTGCATGCCCACTTCTTCAGATTTTGATGAGATCTTAATTTGGAAGTGTAATCCAATGAGAGTGAAGACGAGACACTTCAAATCCATCCAAAGTATCGTAATAGCACACACCAATTATATATTCCTTTGGTAAAAAAATGAAAAGTGTGGGACTTCCCATGTTCCAGATGTCTGGAGATAACGGTCCACATTCACGTCTCTGCATTTCCGGCTCTTGTTCAAATTTAAAACTAATCTTATCCACCCTCATTCTGAATCTGATCGGTCGTCGTTTCTGTGGCTCACGTCTTCTGTAGCAAAGTTTTTTGCATATGTATTATGCATATTGTATCTACAGTGGTATCTCTACCTACAAATGACTCGACTTACGAATGGAGCTCCGTCCGCCATCTTGTGGATGTGGATGTAGCCTATCTTGATTTCAGCAAGGCCATTGACAAGGTGCCCCATGAGATTCTTGTAAAGAAGCTGGTAAAATGCGGGCTGCTACCATTCAGTGGATTTGTAACTGGCTGGCTGACCGAACCCAAAGGGTGCTCATCAATGGCTCCTCTTCATCCTGGAGAGTAGTGACTAGTGGGGTGCCACAGGGTTCTGTCTTGGGCCCAGTCTTATTCAACATCTTCATCAATGACTTGGATGATGGGCTTGAGGGCATCCTGAGCAAGTTTGCAGATGACACCAAATTGGGAGGGGTGGCTAATACTCCAGAGGACAGGATCACACTTCAAAATGACCTTCACAGATTAGACAACTGGGCCAAAGCAAACAAGATGAAGCTGTTGAGCTTTTTTTTTTTTTACGGTTTTGCCCCAAACCTATTGAGCTTCTTTTACGATTTTTTAGGATTTTACCCCAAAGTTGTAGAGCTTTTTTTTTTTTTTAGGATTGATGCTGTTGAGCTTTTATTACGGTTTTGCCCCAAACCTGTTGAGCTTCTTTTAGGGTTGAAGTTGTTGAGCATGCAGTAAACTTTATTTCCTCTTTCCATAACTTTTTGCAAGATGAGAAACTTGCAAATTTCACATATAAATAACGTTTTCAGGTCCTGTCGTTGTTAAAATATCCAGAGTAATATGACCTTCCTTTGCAACAGATTTATATGATGGAGCTTGTCTGCGTCTGCATGAGAGAAACTGTCATTCCTCTTTCCTTTTAAGAAGAATGAATATTCTTTCCATGCTATAAAAATAAGGAGTTTTCAGGGCCACCTGCCTTGGAGTAGAGGCTGAGTGGTAGTATATTTCTCCTACATTAATATGGGTAGAATGTATATCTATCACAATCCATAGTCCTGGGGAGGTTACAGCTGTGGAAATATTAGTGTTCTTGAGGGTGGATTTGATTTAAATCATGATTTAAACCACTAGTCTGTAAGGCTTGCTTTGAATCACTTTTTTTACAGACAGGTTCAACCTTGCTGGCATCCTCTTCATAAAAACAGAACACTGAAGGTACACTTTAACAGGGTGGATTTGATTTAAATCAAATCGATTTAAATCACTAGTGGACTTGATTTGAATCATTATTAATTTTTTACAGAAAAGTAAGGGGTGACCTCCTAAAAAGTGAGGGGAAATGTCTTATGCGTGGTCCCTGGAGCCAAATTGCCCAGGGGCGAAAAGCAGATCATGCTTTTTTTTTTTTAGAGAAAGAGCTAAAGGCAAACAAGAGAGAAAGAGGAAGCCGCTCAGCAGCTGATTGCAAGAGATCGGGGAGGGAGATAAGGGGTGCTAGCTCTCTTCCGGCCCCGGCCCCTTGCCCAGGCCTCCATTGTTGAATGTTCTGCAGAGGGAGGCTGTTTGCTTCCCCAGCAACATGTGACTGGCTGATTAGATTACCAGAAGCTGCAGAACTGTGAGTTGAGCAGGATTCCCCCCCCTTTTCAAAGTAAACTCGACAACTTTGAGCTGATCCCCCCAAAAAACAGGGCTTTCCCCCTTTCCTCCTCTGAAAACTAAGTGCGTCTTATGGTCAGGTGCGTCTTATGGTGCCAAAAATATGGTGGCGGCTCATCTCTCCGCCTTTACAAAGTGGCGTGCCAGGTTCTGGGAGACACCTGGTTTGAGAGCAGTACATGTGAAAAGGATCTAGGAGTCCTGGTAGACCACAAACTTGACATGAGTCAACAGTGTGATGCAGAAGCTCAAAAAGCCAATGCAATTCTGGGCTGCATCAAGAGGAGTATAGCGTCTAGATCAAGGGAAGTAATAGTACCACTGTATTCTGCTCTGGTCAGACCTCACCTGGAATAGTGTGTCCAGTTCTGGGCACCACAGTTCAAGAAGGAGACTGACAAGCTGGAACGTGTCCAGAGGAGGGTAACCAAAATGGTCAAAGGCCTGGAAACGATGCCTTATGAGGAACGGCTTAGGGAGCTGGGTATGTTTAGCCTGGAGAAGAGAAGGTTAAGGGGTGATATGATAGCCATGTTCAAATATATCAAAGGATGGCGTATAGAGGAGGGTGAAAGGTTGTTTTCTGCTGCTCCAGAGAAGCGGACACGGAGCAATGGATTCAAGCTACAAGAAAGAAGATTCCACCTCAACATTAGGAATAACTTCCTGACAGTAAGAGCTGTTCGACAGTGGAATTTGCTGCCAAGAAGTGTGGTGGAGTCTCCTTCTTTGGAGTTCTTTAAGTAGAGGCTTGACAGACATATGTCAAGAATGCTTTGATGGTGTTTCCTGCTTGGCAGGGGGTTGGACTGGATGGCCCTTGTGGTCTCTTCCAACTCTATGGTTCTATGATTCTTGAGTGTCGGCTTTCAGCCCAACCAAAGAAAGGTCACTTCTGAAAGGTCTGTGCCTTCTTCCTTCTCTCCTGCAGCTGATCACTTCCCCTACAGTTTGTATCCCCAGCAGCCGACTCCATCAGATCAGAAGGGTAAGTACAAACATATATAAAAGTTCTTTGGAATTGGTCTCTCAATAATGTCTCGGTTCTTTGGAGAAAACATTGTCTTGTGGGCTCTGCTCCCAAAACCAAGCTCTATTTCCCCCCCCTTTCTAAAACGGAAAAACTCTGGGTTTCTTAGCTAAGAATTGGGGTCTCCACGACACTATTCCTACCTCTCCCTAATTTTCAGAAGCGCAGATTTTTTCCGTGTAGAAGACTAGGTTTTCCTCCTAAAAGATAATGTCCAGAATTTGTGGTGCGTCTTATACGTGGGGGCATCTTATGGACGGGAAAATACGGTAGTTACCGTAGTTACCATATTTTCCCGTGTATAAGAATCTTACCCTCCAAGTCCCGGACTGCAGAATCCGGGACCGGCAGCCGTGTGAAGTTTTCCGGCTTTTTCTTATTTATTCATTTTGCTGCGGCAAACCGCGCTTCACAAGGCGGAATTACCACGAGACGAAGCAACTCGCGGAACGAATTGCTTCCGTCTTGCGAGGCACCGCTGTATATCTCCCCCCCCATTTTCTCAATTCAGAGTCGCCAAAAATAGGGAGCCGTCTTACACATGGGGGCGTCTTATAGATGTAAAAATTAAGTGCAACTTAAGGGCAAGTTCTTGTTTGCAGGTTTGAGGTCCCACAGGGTGCATTTAACCCAGGCATAGGCAAACTTGACCCCCCCCAGATGTTTTGGGACTACAACTCCCATCATCCCTGACCACTGGTCCTGCTTGCTAGGGATGAATTGTGCCTGGAAACGTCCTGGGAGCCAGCGCAGATCTTTCAGGACTGCTGTTATATGGTCCTGGTCAGACTTTATTTTACAGAAAGATTCAACCCTGTTCAACCCTCTTAAAATATCGACAACCAAAGGAAGGTTTCCTCTGCTGGGCCATTGAGGGCTTTCAAGGTCAGCACTGACACTTTGAATTGTGCCTGAAAACATCCTGGGAGCCAATGCACACCTTTCAGGACCGGTGTTATGTGGTCTTGGCGGCCGCTCCCAGTCCTCATTCTAGCTGCCACATTCTGGATTAGTTGCAATTTCCGGATCACCATCAAAGGTAGCCCCACGTAGAGTGTGTTGCAGTAGTCCAGCGATGGCCAAACTTGGTCCCCTCCAGCTGTTTTTGGACCACAACTCCCATCACAGTACCAGCATAGCTGCCAAGTCTCCCGTATTCCCTGGGAAATCCCCGTTTTTCCAGCTGTTCCTAGCCGAAAAAACTGAATTTTTTGTTTTTCCCCGGTTTATTCTCAGAAGCGACTTTTGATGCTGCTCTGCCCAGTTCCAAAATGGCTGCAGTGCGACTTCTGCTGTCAGAGAAATAAGGGGCCCGGCCGGAAATAGCAGGCCGGAAGTAGCTCTGCCGCCATTTTGGAACTGGGCGGAGCATGCTCAGAAGTGACTTTTGATGCTGCTTTTCCCAGTTCCAAAATGGCCGTCGCGCCAGAAGTCGCACTGCAGCCATTTTGGAACTGGGCAGAGCAGCATCAAAAGTCGCTTCTGAGCATGCTCTGCCCAGTTCCAAAATGGCCTCCGGGCCAGAATAAACCGGGGGGAAACAAAAAAATAATAATAATCCGTTTTTTCAGCTAGGAACAGCTGGAAAAACGGGGATTTCCCAGGGAAAACGGGAGACTTGGCAGCTATGGATGGGAGTTGTAGGAAGTGATATTTTGTGGAGCAGAAAGTCGCCGAGAACTAAGCTGTGAATTCTTGTCCTCCAGGAGGAAGGAGTGGATTTGTTGAACAGAGAAGCGGCGCACGAAAGGTAGGTGCAACCGAGCTGGTTTTTTTAAGAAAACGAAGAAGCAGCCACTGTGTTCTCTCATCGCCACTGATGAGCCTTTTTGTGTTTTAGGGAAGTTCAGACAGCAATGCAGATAAGCCAATCATGGGAAGAAAGCTTGAGCCTGGTAAATCTTTTTTTTACAGATGTTTAATATTACCATTCCACTCCCTGCCTTCACCAGTGAGCTCAGAGTGGGGGATGGAGCGATTGACCGTGCTCTCTTTCATTGGGAACTTTTGTGGCGGCGACCTTTGTGGCTGCCGCGTCCCTCCCGCGAGGGTATCAACACGACCCTTTTGTGTCCCCAGAGCGACAACGACTTGGACAAATCGGAAAAATCCTCGTCTCCAAAGAGGATAGACTTCATTCCCGTCTCTCCGGCACCTTCGCCTACGAGGGGAATTGGAAAGGTGCGCCCGGAGACTTCCTCAGTTTGGGAGGGGCAAGGGAGGCGGCAGGGTGGGAAGACTTTTCTACAGGAACGAAACGATACAGCGGTACCTCGCGGCACGAAAAAAAATCGCAAGACGGAAACGTTTTGCGATTTATTTTTGCAGACTCGCAAGACGAAGCAGGGTGCCACGAGGAGGAGAAAGTCAGACCAAGCCTCCTCCAGGGAGCCTGCCCGCCTCGTGCTTCTGCCGCCGCCATCGCCCGGCTTCCACAGGGACATGGTGATTGGCGATTGGCGCCGCCACACCGAAACGGCCGCCTGCGCGCGAACAGGAGAGACCCACCAGACAGCCTGCCTGCCTGCATGTGAACGGGCTTTCTGTCTGGTTGGGCGCGAGGGTCCGGCTGCTGGGGAAGGAGGGGGGGAGCCTCTCCCTGGCCCTCCTCCTGCTTCCCCCTCCCCTTGAAATATGAAAAACCTCAAGCCTTTTTGCGCTTCCACCCCCATAGGAACGCACAAATTAAATTTCAATGCTCTTCGCAACACGAAATTATTGCAAACGACTCGTGGAACGAATTGATTTGGTCTTGCGAGGCCTCACTGTATATAGTTGTACCTTGAGTTACAAACGCTTCGTGTTACAAACTCTGCTAACCTGGAAGAGTTACCTTGAGGGATGAGAACGGAGAATTGTTTGCCGGCGGCAATTAGCAAAGCACACCTCGGGTTATGAACAGTTTCAGGTTCAGAACGGACCTCCAGAACGAAAGAAGTTCATAACCAGAGGTACCACTGACCGATAAGCTCATTCATCATCTTCAGAGGAGGGACGCGGATGGGTTAAACCACAGAGCCTAGGGCTTGTCGATCAGAAGGTCGGCGGTTCGAATCCCTGCGACGGGGTGAGCTCCCGTCGCTCGGTCCCTGCTCCTGCCAACCTAGCAGTTCGAAAGCACGTCAAAGTGCAGGTAGATAAATAGGGACCGCTCCAGCGGGAAGGTAAACGGCGTCTCCGTACGCTGCTCCGGTTCGCCGGAAGCGGCTTTGTCATGCTGGCCACATGACCCGGAAGCTGTAAAGCGAGATGAGCGCCGCAACCCCAGAGTCGGTCACAACTGGACCTAATGGTCAGGGGTCCCTTGACCCTTTAATCTTCAGAGAGGACTGTGGGCACCAAGCCTTCTGGTTGCTTCTGTCCAGAAATGGAGAGAGAAATATCCTTTACTTTCCCATGTGTTCTGAGTCAAGTTAGAAACAGAAGCGCCGTCGCATTAAAAACCGTAGGTTCCCTGCTCGCTAACACCACAAAACTCTTGATCCAAAGCGTACAACCAAATAGCTGAATGCTCAGAAGCTGCAGGGCAGCTGAATTAAGATTTCCAGTGGCTTGGAGCCGGATTTAATGTCAAAGTAATTTGTGCCGGAACGAGTACCGCATAGCGTCATTTCAGCTTCCTTTGCTAGCAGGGGTGGAATCGTGAAATCCTGAGCAGTGAAATTTTGAGAACCTGCTAGAACCATAGCTGCCAAGTATCCCGTATCCGCCGGGAAAACCCCTTTTTTCTTACCGTTTCCTGGCGGTCTCCCGTTTAGCGAAAAATCCTGGTATTTTCCCTTAAATCGGGATACTTGGCAGCTATGAGTGGAGGAGAATGCAATTGTTAGCAACCCTAATTACCCGGCCATTTTTCTGGTGCCGCTTGCCCTTCTATGGGCACCAGAAAATGCCGGCGCCGGAAGTCGCTTCCGCGCATGACCGGAAGTTGCGCGACGCGACTTCCGGTGGCGCTTTGCCCTTCTATGGGCATCAGAAGATGGCGCCGGAAGTCGCTTTTACGTGTTTCCGGTCATGCGCGGAAGCGACTTCCGGCGCTGGCGCCGCCATTTTCTGGTGCCCATAGAAGGGCGAAGCGCCACCGGAAGTTGCGTCACGCAACTTCCAGTCATGCGCGCGCTGCCGATCCCGGATATTTACGACCCGGACTTGGCAGGTATGGCTAGAACAGCATACCTGCCAAGTTGCTGTCAGAGAAATAAAGGGACCGGGCCGGAAGTAGCAGGCCAGAAGTAGCACTGCCGCCATTTTGGAACTGGGCGGAGCATGCTCAGAAGTGACTTTTGATGCTGCTTTGCCCAATTCCAAAATGGCCGCCGCGCCAGAATAAACCGGGGGGGAAACAAAAAAAATCAGTTTTTTCAGCTAGGAACAGCTGGAGAAACGGGGATTTCCCGGGGAATACGGGAGACTTGGCAGCTATGTTACCTACAATGCCTAGTAAAAAGGCTTCTGGGTTTTTTTTAAATAATAAATGTATATTTCAACTTTTTTAAAAAAGTTCATTATAAATCATTTCCCAGAAAGCCTTTGCCTCCTTACAGACCCGCCACATATGGTTAAGAAGTACCTTCTTTTCTTTACGTTTACGACGATTCCTCGTTTTATACATTTGAGTGAATTTCACTGCTTTTTGTATGATGATAAAACTTCTTTAAGGTGCTTTTCAATGCTGTGCTTGTCTTTCCCAGCAATGCTTCTCTCCCTCCCTGCAAATGTTTGTGAGTAGCAATGGATTGCCTCCGAGCCCGATTCCTAGCCCCACAAGGAGATTTTCAAAGTAAGTCACTATATCTGAGAAAGCTTTTCTTAATAATCCGTTTGACTTCTGTACTGTTAAGTTCTACATAAAACTATGCCTGTGAATGGAACAGATCAGTGTGGATAGGGACCAATGACTTTGAAAATAAATAAATAAAAAAACCGGATTTTTTTTGCTTAAATCGGATTTATTTGTTTTTTAAATCGGATTACAAAGATAGTTTTCTGTTTAAGTGACATTCGAGTCCAAAGGCTATTTATTCGTCAGGAAATCGGGATTATTTTTTTAAAAAAGTTTTCCTTTTTGGAAAATAAATCAATTTTCAGAGTAGTTTTTTACAGTTTTATAAAAAATGACTGATTTGGTTCTACTCTTAGAAATACAGTGGTGCCTCGCTTAACGAATGCCCTGCTTAACAAAATTTCCACTGAACGAAAGGATTTTTCGAGCGGAGGTTGCCTCGCTAGACGAATCCGTTTTACGAAAAGTTCGTCTAGCGAATCGCGATTTCCCATAGGAATGCGTTGAAATTCAATTAATGCGTTCCTAGGGGGGAAAAAAATCAATGCATTCCTATGGGATTCACTAGACGAATTTTCCGTTATAAGAAAAGACCCGTGGAACGCATTAAATTCGTCTACCACTGTGCACTCCAATTGTCTTCCTTAAAGGAACGGTCAAAACGTACAATTTTAGTTTGGGCAAAATTAATTGTCAACAATTTGGCGTCGCATTGGTCGCAAAACTTCCCTAAGGCACGTTTCCAAGCCAACTTTAGTTTGAGAGAGAAGAACAGCATACATTAGAATTGGTACTTTTCTACCACTAGAGAACAATTTCATGGCAGCATGTGATCAGAGAATTCACATAGATGTCGAATAAAGAAGGAGCTAGTAAACATCCTCGTCTCACCCCTCTTTGAACTGGGATTTCTCTAGAAAGTCTGCCGTCCTGCGCAAATCTGATCTGAAGGGTATTATTTTCATGAAAGCTTAATCATCAGAAGTAATAGCCTTCTTTTAATACCCATGTTGGCCAATTTAGACACAGAATCAAATGCTGCCTTTAGGTCCACAAAGGCTGCATACAACATAGCTGTCAAGTTTTCCCTTTTCTCGCGAGGAAGCCTATTCAGCATGAGGGAATTTCCCTTAAAAAAAGGGAGAACTTGACAGCTATGGCATACAATGACTTTTTCCAATGTTTCACGTATTTATATATGAAATAATCTAACACTAAGCAGTGATCAATAGTGGAACGTCCAGATGTAAAGCCTGCTTGTTCAATTTCCAGTAAATCATTATGGTCCAACCATTCACACAATTTTAGGCACAGATGTCCAAAGGCTATTCATCAGGGAATCAGGATTTTTTAAAAAAGGTTTTCGTTTTTTGGAAAATAATCAAATTTCAGAGTAGTTTTTTACAGTTTTATAAAAAATGACTAATTTGGTTCTACTCTTAGAAATACATTGATTGATAATTATGAAATTATTAGTTACAGGTAGGTAGCCGTGTTGGTCTGAGTCGAAACAAAATAAAAAAATTCCTTCAGTAGCACCTTAAAGACCAACTAAGTTTTTATTTTGGTATGAGCTTGAAGTGTGCATGCACACTTTATATAAAATTTATATAAATTTGGGAAGGGAGACCAAAGTGCATCTAAAAATTCATAGAATCCTAGAGTTGGAAGAGACCCCAAGGGCCATCCAGTCCAACCCCCTGCCAAGCAGGAAACACCATCAAAGCATTCTTGACAGATGGTTGTCAAGCCTCTGTTTAAAGACCTCCAAAGAAGGAGACTCCACCACACTCCTTGGTAGCAAATCCCACTGCCGAACAGCTCTTACTGTCAGGAAGTTCTTCCTAATGTTAAGGTGGAATCTTCTTTCTTGTAGTTTGAATCCATTGCTCCGTGTCCGCTTCTCTGGAGCAGCAGAAAACAACCTTTCTCCCTCCTCAAAAAGGCATCCTTTTATATATTTGAACATGGCTATCGTATCACCCCTTAACCTTCTCTTCTCCAGGCTAAACATACCCAGCTCCCTAAGCCGTTATGGCCAAATTAGTATTGAATTTGTCCTCTGTTTATTTCTGTGTTATCCCTTGTCGAATAGCTGCATGAGTCGATTTGGTCTGTGGCCGTTTAATAAACTTTGATTTGATTTGAAAATTAGAAAGATTTTTCCTCTAAAAGCATTTGATTTAAAAAATTTGATTTAAAAAAATCTTGGCAGTTTATTTGCATGTTAACTTAACAAATTATTTGAATGATAAATGGAAACAATAAAAAACGAAGTTAAAAAATAATAATAATAAATTCTGATTTAAATAAAAAAGTTTTTTTTAAAAAAATTCAGATAAAAAACCATTAATTTTGATCCACCCTGATTAGAATCTTTAAAACACAATACAGTAGCTTTGAAGTCATTTGCCTCGTCACCTCGGAAGTTTCCCCGTTCCTAGAAAGACCGTAATTCAGCTTTGATTTTAGCAGGAGGAGCCAGAGTCCGATCAACTGCATCCGGCCCAGCGCTCTTGGTCCCATCAAAAGGAAAGGTACGTCCAGAGGCAGGGGGAGGGGGGCTGCAGTAGGAGCAGGGCACCCTAAGGTGTCACAACTGGGGGGGGTGACAAAATGCTGGGTTGACCTCGGCCCACCCGAGCCACCCGTCTCTCCTGCTCTAGCTCGGGCATAGCCAAACTAGGCCCTGTTTTGGGACTACAACTCCCATCGTCCCTAGCTCGCAGGACCAGTGGTCAGGGACGATGGGCATTGTAGTCCCAAAAGAGCCGGAGGGCCGAGTTTGGCCACCACTGTTCTAGATCAGGCGCGGCCACCCTTGGCCCTCCAGCCCTTTTGGGACTACAACTCCCATCGTCCCTAGCTCACAGGGCCAGCGGTCAGGGACGGTGGGCGTTGTAGTCCCAAAAGAGCTGGAGGGCCGAGTTTGGCCACCACTGTGCTAGGCAGTACCCTTCCACCTTTACCATGGAGCAGGCATGGCCCAACTTGGCCCTCCAGCTCTTTTGGGACTACAACTCCCATCACCCCTCGCTCACAGGACCAGCAGTCAGGGACAATGGGCGTTGTAGTCCCAAAAGAGCGGGAGGGCTGAGTTTGGGGTGCTTGACTTAATTGCTGAAGACAGGCCTGGCCAAACTCGGCCCTCCGGATGTTTTGGGACTACAATTCCCATCACCCCCTAGCTCACAGGACCAGCGGCATTGTAGTCCCAAGACAACAGGAGGGCCACGTTTGCCTATGCCTCCTCTTTGCTCTGCTGAGCTTGTGACTTCTTCCCTCCACCCCTTCACCTGGTTTTTGTATTTTCAGATCTCTCATATATATATATATATATATATATATATATATATATATATATATATATATATATATATATATATAATTTTTATTAAGTTGTATATAAAGAAAAGAATAACATCCACACATTTATACATTGTTATATCATCAATATTCAAAAATACAAAAATAAGAAAGAATTTTTTTAAAAAAACAACAACAACGTATGCATTTTTTCTCACTTTAGTAGGGGACTTCCCCGGTTCATTGCATATTATTCTTGGCAAGTTCTACATCTTATTTTCCAAACTTAATTACAGCATCCGTTTCTTAATTTTACAACTCATTATCATATTCTAACCTATTTTCAATTAGATCTCACTTAATTTCTTAACCTGCAACTTTTGTCTTTTCAGATCTTTGTATCGCCCCTTTAAATAATCGTGTTCTTACCTTCATATCCTTGTAGCCAACTTTGATCTCTTTGGTCTGAAAAGTTTTAAAGTTTCTCATTGCTGGGTTTATTGCAGTCCCGCTAGTGTCTTCACATTTTTTTTACAATTGTTCATACAGTGGTACCTTGGTTTATGAACGCCATTGGTTCCGGAAGTCTGTTCATCAACTGAAGCGTTCATAAACGGAAGCGAACTTTCCCATTGAAAGTAATGGAAAGTGGATTAATCCGTTCCAGGCGGGTCCGCGGAGTACTCAACCCGAAGCATGGGTGTAATTGGTTCCGGACGTCTGTTCATAAACTGAAGCGTTCATAAACTGAATGCCTTATGAGGAACGGCTTAGGGAGCTGGGTATGTTTAGCCTGGAGAAGAGAAGGTTAAGGGGTGATATGATAGCCATGTTCAAATATATAAAAGGATGTCATATAGAGGAGGGAGAAAGATTGTTTTCTGCTGCTCCAGAGAAGCGGACACGGAGCAATGGATTCAAAGTACAAGAAAGAAGATTCCACCTCAACATTAGGAAGAACTTCCTGACAGTATGAGCTGTTCGGCACTGGGATTTGCTGCCAAGGAGTGTGGTGGAGTGAGTCTCCTTCTTTGGAGGTCTTTAAGCAGAGGCTTGACAGGCATATGTCAAGAATGCTTTGATGGTGTTTCCTGCTTGGCAGGGGGTTGGACTGGATGGCCCTTGGGGTCTCTTCCAACTCTGTGATTCTGTGAAGCGAACTTTCCCATTGAAAGTAATGGAAAGTGGATTAATCCGTTCCAGAGGGGTCCGCAGAGTACTCAACTTGAAGCGTACTTAACCCGAAGCATGGGTGTAATTGGTTCCGGAAGTCTGTTCATAAACTGAAGCGTTCATAAACTGAAGCGAACTTTCCCATTGAAAGTAATGGAAAGCGAATTAATCCGTTCCAGATGGGTCCGCGGCGTTCGTAAACTGAGAATTCGTAAACAGGTGTTCATAAACCGAGGTTCCACTGTGTACCAAATAAATTGACTCCAGTCTCTTCGACATTTTGGGTTGTCTTGTTCCAGATTCTAGCGGTGTCAGGAGTATGGGCAGGAGTCAGGCTCTGGGGCCTGTAGTGCTTTGCAGGACTGGGGCCTGCCTCAGCTTGTGCTGGAGAAGCAAGGCGCGGCCACACAGGTGAAGTCCTCAGCTTGTGCTGGAGAGGCAAGGAGTAGTCACCCAGGTGAGGCCACTTGAGATCTCACTACACCTGGTGGCAGGAGCTGGGAGGGATAAAAGCCCAGCATTTCCCTTCAGCTCTTTGCCACAGCAACGCTATCCCTGCCTGGTTGCATCTGGCCTCCTGCTCCTTGGACCCTTGCCTTGTTGCCACCGTGCTTCTTGGACCCCTGCCTCGCCGTCGCCTTGCTCCTCGACCCTTGGACCTTCGCCTTGCTTCTTGCTCCTGGATCCTTCGCCTTGCTCCTTGGACCCTTGCTTCGCCTTCGCCTTGCTCCTGCCCCGTGGACCTTCGCCTTGCTTCTTGTTCCTGGATCCTTCGCCTTGCTCCTTGCTCCTTGGACCTTGCTTCGCCTTGCTCTTGCCCCGTGGACCTTCGCCTTGCTTCTTGTTCCTGGACCCTTGCTTTGCCTTCGCCTTGCTTTGTGCCCCGTGGACCTTCGCCTCTGCCTTGCTCCTCGACCCTGCTTCTTCACCACCATCTTGCCTCTGGTCCTGATGCCCGCCGACCGGACCGTGACAAGCGGTCAGCTTGGCCAATTCTGCATAGTCCAGGCATGGCCAAACGTGGCCTCCTCCAGCAGTTTTGGGACAAGAACTCCCATCGTCCCTAGCTAACAGGACCAGTGGTAAGGGATGATGGGAATTGTAGTCCCCAAACAGCTGGAGGGCCGAAGTTTGGGGGTGCCTGTTTTACATAGCTGCCAAGTCTCCCGTTTTCCCCGGGAATTCCCCGTTTTCCCAGCTGTTCCTAGCTGAAAAAAACGGGGTTTTTTTGTTTTTCCCCGGTTTATTCTGGCGCGGTGGCCATTTTGGAACTGGGCGGAGTTTGGCCCCCCCACTGGCATAGTCCGCCATCTTTGTTCTACCACTCATCAATCGTTGGGAAATGAGGATGCCCCAACACTAAGATAAACCACCGTGACAATCTCCCTGATACGAGATATAGTGTACTAACTTATAACTAGTGAGGGCTATTCCAAAATATTTATCAGGTATCATACTCCCAAAGCCAACGAAGAAACTTAAATGCTTATAAAATAAACTATAAATCAATGCACCCCACGAGGGGCCGGCTATTTTCTCGTTTCATTGGAGCGCTCCTCAGAGGGAAAAGATAAGAGACAGCTTTTTAATATCTTATTGTTTAAAGAATATCCATAGAATCATAGAATCATAGAGTTGGAAGAGACCACAAGGGTCATCCAGTCCAACCCCCTGCCAAGCAGGAAACACCATCCAAGCATTCTTGACATATGCCTGTCAAGCCTCTGCTTAAAGACCTCCAAAGAAGGAGACTCCACCACACGCCTTGGCAGCAAATTCCACTGCCGAACAGCTCTTGCTGTCAGGAAGTTCTTCCTAATGTTGAGGTGGAATCTTCTTTCTTGTAGTTTGAATCCAAAAGAGCCAAACTCTCCACTGCAATTATGCCAAACTTTAACAAAGACTCAATCAAACGGAGCAGTCTGGGAATCCCCCCCCCCAATAAAGGCTAAAGTTATTTCTATGTGAGGTTCGACAACCTACAAAGATATTTAATGAGAAAGAAATTCTCTTCTTCCAAGATTACAACACAGGCTGTCTCCAGCCCTCTAACGATCAGTTTTCAAACCAACATCATTCTGACTGCTGCCGAATGTCCCGAGTTTCTCATTATATTTATTTTTCCTTTAAAAATGATTATGATTCTATGAAATATAACAAACTTCTATGGAACTTCTCTCCAAGCATTTATAAATTGGAAAATGAATTGTGGGATCCTGCCACTCAGTCAATTGCACCTAAACTTTACCATATTCCTACTTCTAGACATATTCATTCCTCTTTTTAAGCATCAAACCCAAAGGACTTGCCTTCTAAGGGGAGATTGAACCAAAACGACCTGTTATAATCCTGATATGTGTGATCTTATCTGTAATACTAATAAACTAAAGAGGTGACTTACAGAAACGGACCAAAGTCAATATTGACATTAAGGCCTGCAGGTGCCAAGGAAGCAAATCTATGAATCCAATAGGTTTCCTTCTGTAATAATTTTTTATGTAATTATATAATCATAGAATCCTAGAGTTGGAAGAGACCCCAAGGGCCATTCAGTCCAACCCCCTGCCAAGCAGGAAACACCATCAAAGCATTCTTGACATATGCCTGTCAAGCCTCTGCTTAAAGACCTCCAAAGAAGGAGACTCCACCACACGCCTTGGCAGCAAATCCCACTGCTGAACAGCTCTTACTGTCAGGAAGTTCTTCCTAATGTTTAGGTTGAATCTTCTTTCTTGTCGTTTGAATGAATCCAATAGGATTGTCATTGTTTATCTTGTTTATCATTGTTTATCTCGAGTGTTTTGACTCTTCCGTCGTTGGCAATTCCAGCCATTTCCACCTCTCGGCTAAGAAGCAAATCTGAAACAAATCTGCTTTCTGATTTTGATAGGCGAAATGGAAACCGAAAGCCAGCCCAAGAGACTTTTCCAAGGAACCACCAACATGCTTTCTCCCGATGCGACGCATCTTTCCGACCTCGGCTCATGGTAAAATTAATCTTTATAATCCATATTACTCATGTTCCCAGAAATGGTTCGCCGTGTCTTTTGATGCTCTAGGCCAGGCATCCCCAAACTGCAGGCCTCCAGATGTTTTGGCCTACAAACTCCCATGATTCCTAGCTAACAGGACCAGTGGTTGGGGAAGATGAGAATTGTAGTCCAAAACATCTGGAGGGCCGAAGTTTGGGGATGCCTGCTCTAGGCTTCCAAAAGAGTT
Organism: Zootoca vivipara; assembly: GCF_963506605.1. Lineage (NCBI taxonomy): Eukaryota > Metazoa > Chordata > Lepidosauria > Squamata > Lacertidae > Zootoca > Zootoca vivipara. The sequence continues at coordinate 3,072,185 of NC_083293.1, forward strand.
TCTACCCTGGGTGGATTAAAAATCAATGATTTTATTTTGATAATTGTAAAGTGTTAATTGTAGTATGGTAAGAATAGATCCGGCATCCCCCCAAACTGCGGCCCTCCAGATGTTTTGAGACTACAACTCCCATGATTCCTAGCTAAGAGGACCAGTGGTCGGGGAAGATGGGAATTATAGTCCAAAACATCTGGAGGGCTGAAGTTTAGGGATGCCTAGAATAGATTGAATTAGGGATTTTTGATGGATGTGAAAAATGGTAGGAAATCATTGTAAATGTTAAGAGTAAGGTATGTAGATTATAAAAGAAAAAGGGGGATAAGTTCAGATTAGGTTGAGAAGTCGGAGGGAAGGGGAGGGGGTTGTCGAGGGAAGGAAATAAGACAACTGCAACACGGTTACGGCTGTAATTTTTGTTTTTATTGATTGTGACGAATGGTAATCGTTGTGATATACAATCGTACCTCTACTTACGAATAACTCGACTTACGAATGTTTCTACTTACGAAAGGAGCTCCGCCCGCCATCTTGGATGCTGTTTATATAGGATTTTTTTCTACTTACGAATTTTTAGATAGGGTTGCTTCGACTTACGAATTTTTTCTCCCATTGCATTCCTATGGGATTTGACTTACAATTTTTTCGACTTACAAATGTGTGTTCAGAACGCATTAAATTCGTAAGTAGAGGTACCACTGTATAATAAAGTTTATTTTTAATAATAATTATAAAAAATCAATGATTTTTTTTAAAAAAATCTCCACACATAGGCAAACTCCAGTGGTCCGGCCTTCCACATTTTTGATTTTTTTTTTTTTAGACTACAACTCCCATCATCCCTGACAACTGCTCCTGTTAGCTAGGGCTGATGGGAGTTGTAGTCCCCAAAACAACTGGAGGGCAATATTCATCAGGAAATAAGGAAGTTTTTTATGGGCGCTAAAAAAACCCACTCGTTTTTGATATAAAACAGTAAAAACTACTCTGAAAATTGACGATTCCCGAACGGAAAGCTTTCTCTGGCTGTCAGTATTAAGAGGATAAATCAAGCCTTTACTGATGAGTTATTGCAGGGGTGGCCAATTCCCAAGAGACTGTGATCTACTCAAAGGGTTAAAAACTGGCAGGGATCTACCCCATTTTGGGGGGTTCAGGTCAAAATTGCTGAGCTTCTTTTTGGGAGCAGGAAGGCCTGTTTTTAGGGGTTCAGGTCAAAATTGCTGAGCTTTTTGGGAGAAGGCCTGATTTTTAAGGGGTTCAGGTCGAAATTGCTGAGCTTCTTTTTGGGAGAAGGAGGGCCTGTTTTTTTTAGGGGTTCGGGTCAAAATTGCTGAGCTTTTTTTAGGGGAGCCAAAGTTGGTGAGCTTCTTTGGGGGGAGCCAGTGATCTACCAGTGATCTACCACAGACGTCCAGTGATCTACCGGTAGATAACGATCTACCTGTTGGACATGCCCGAATTATTGAAATAAAGTCAGACTAAGGATTTAAATCGATTTGATCCGAAATCAAATCTACACTGCCACAAACGCTCCCCCATCTGTAACTGTAAAACAGGCACCCCCAAACTGCGGCCCTCAAGATGTTTTGGCCTACAACTCCCATGATTCCTAGCTAAGAGGACCAGTGGTCAGGGATGATGGGAATTGTAGTCCAAAACATCTGGAGGGCCAAAGTCTGGGGATGTCTGCTGTAAAAGATACTCTGAAAATGGACGATTCCAAAAAATGAAACCTTCTTCCGATTGTCAATCTTTAGAGAGGATGCCGACAAGGCTGAACCTTTCTGTAAAAAAAGGGGAGAAAAAAAAGAGAGAAAGAGAGAATGTTTTTCTTCAAAAAATGAAAGCTGCCTCTGGTTGTCAAAACACCTTTCTTTTAAAAAAAGGAATTTTATTCTTCTGAAAAGGAGACCTTCCTCTTCTTGAGAATATGAAGAGGATCATAGAATCATACATAGAGTTGGAAGAGACCCCAAGGGCCATTCAGTCCAACCCCCTGCCAAGCAGGAAACGCCATCAAAGCATTCTTAACAGATGGCTGTCAAGCCTCTGCTTAAAAGACCTCCAAAGAAGGAGACTCCACCACACTTCTTGGCAGTAAATCCCACTGTCGAACAGCTCTTACTGTCAGGAAGTTCTTCCTAATGTTGAGGTGGAAGCTTCTTTCTTGTAGTTTCATAGAATCATAGAGTTGGAAGAGACCCCAAGGGCCATCCAGTCCAACCCCCTGCCAAGCAGGAAATACCATCAAAGCATTCTTGACAGATGGCTGTCAAGCCTCTGCTTAAAGACCTCCAAAGAAGGAGACTCCACCACATTCCTTGGCAGCAAATTCCACTGTCGAACAGCTCTTACTGTCAGGAAGTTCTTCCTAATGTTGAGGTGGAATCTTCATTCTTGGATGCCAGCAAGGTTAAACCTTTTTGTAAAATTTTTTTTAAAGGATTTAAAATCAAACCTTACTGATGAGTTATTTGAACCGTGATTTCAAGCAACTTGATTTGAACCCAATGTGACCTGAAGAAGTGTGCAGATACATAACTTGGCCCTTGCAGCCGTTTTGGAACGACAACCGTCACCCCTAGCTAACAGGAGCAGTGGTCAGGGCTGATGGGAATTGTAGTCCAAAATTTGGAGATGCCTGTGCTACTGGAACATTTTGTGGTTTTATTTTATGTGCCCTCACTGAAACGTGCGGTTTCCCCTCATCTCCGCAGCCTGCTCTCGGACGCCCTCGACGGCAGCTCCAGCGGCACCAACTCTGACTCCCTGGCCAAAGGCGCCACCGCTTGCGCCCCAGCAGAACCACCGGCCACACAGTCCAAACCCGCTTCCCCATTCGCCTCGATGGACGGACTTTCCCCCAAGTGACTCGCCTTGCTGCCCGCCTGGATGTCTGCTCCTGCCGCCCTTTTGCTATTATGCCCACCTACGGAGAAACCATCGGCATGAAATCCCCGAGGGCATCCGGATCAGGAGCGCCGAGTGCAAAACACCCACGTCAACCTTACTCCTCGGCAATCAATGTCGCCCGGCGTTTTTAAAGCCTCCTTTTAATGGGTTTCCCTTTTCGTCCTTTGGCCAACGTCTGCTGGGTTTTCCTTTTGACGACAAATCCTTTTGCCAACGTGTCCTCGGATCGGGGACTTTCAAAGAGACGACAGCCGCATTTCCTCTGAATTCCCGGAAAAGCACCCAACTTACATTGACATTAAAAATGTCGCCGGGAAACCGGCCGCCGCCGCGATCCCTTCTTTCGAAGGTAAGAATGGAGTTGGAATCAATGAGTTTACTCTAGGTCAGGCCTAGGCAAACTCGGCCCTCCAGCTGTTTGGGGGCTGCAACGGCCATCGTCCCTAGCTAACAGGACCAGTGGTTGGGGACGATGGGAATTGTAGCCCCAAATATCTGGAGGGCACCAGATGGAGCAGGCATGGGCAAACTCCAGCTCTCCAGGTGTTTGGGACTACAATTCCCATCAATGCTGACCACTGGCCCTGTTAGCTAGGGATAAACATCTGGAGGGCTGGAGTTTGCCTATTTCTCGAGATGGAGGAATGCAATGCAAACGATGAAAAGGACGTTCAGTTTGGGGTGCAAGAAACGATCTATTCCAAGCTTCCTCAACCTTGGCCCTCCAGATGTTTTGAGACTACAAAGCGCCTCGTCCCCAACCACTGGTCCTGTTAGCTAGGGATCATGGGAGTTCTCGGCCAAAAACATCTGGAGGGCCGAGGTTGAGGAAGCCCAATTGATTCCTTCTCGCAAGATCCAATCGGGTTAAATTTCTTTCTTTTCTTTTTTTTAAAAAAAGAAGCCACCGATTTGTAATCTACTGTGTCCCGCTATTTATTATTTATAATTCTGTAAAATAATAATAATAATAGTCTGGTAAATTTATTAGAGTATTTTTTTATGACTGAAGCCCTTTCCCCACGTCCGGCGAGCGCTGGCTGATCTGCGTCGACAGGCGACGTTGTGTCCGCTGGATTGGTGCGATTCTGGTTCCCAATGTTTCTTGCCGTTCAGATTTGGGAAACTTTCCATTTCCTTCCTTCCGAAAAAGAGCGCGGAATTTGAAGCGAGTTTGTCCTCGTCTGGCTCAGAAAAAGGGGAGGGGAAAAAAAGGACATTTGGCTTCCCCCTGCCTGGAATTTTCCTTTGGAAAGCATTGGTTTGGACGCAGAGTTAGGCCTCTACATCCATCTGAGTGGATGTAGCAATTTCGTTGTTCCCGCAAGGGGACAATGACAATAAAGATATCTGATCTTATCTTGTTACCTGTATTCCAGTTTTCGCCTGGGAGAGAGTTAAGTTTCCTCGCCTCCAATAAATGTTCATATTGTAAAATGTCGCCCTGAGGTATCTTTATTATTATTATTTTAATTACAATTTTATCCACATGCACATGAAAGCTTCCACCCAGGGCAAACATAGCTGGTCTCTTAAGGGGCTACTGGACCACACACACTGTGCTGTTTTGGCTGGCGTCTCAACTGCCGCTAAATAAAAAAAATAATCCGATTTAAATCCAAGAAATTCGTTTTTTTTTAAAAATAATTTAAAAAAATTAAAATGGGTATGTTTAGCCTGGAGAAGAGAAGGTTAAGGGGTGATATGATAGCCATGTTCAAATATATCAAAGGATGTCATATAGAGGAGGGTGAAAGGTTGTTTTCTGCTGCTCCAGAGAAGCTGTTAAGTCTCGACCTCAAGACGCCCACACGTTTCAACGTTGAAGAGTAGTTTTATTTACAATAACAAAATACAAGCTACAGTCTCAAGCCACGGCTCTCACTCACTTACGACTAGTCTGATGACTCATCTGAGTCCTCGGCATTGTTCCACCTCCCTTTATCCCTCTGTGGGAACCACACCTTCTTCCTTCTATTAAGTGACGTCAGCCTCCCCCTTTCTTGTAATCCAGCCCTCCGTCTCTGCTTCACGCCGGGTGGATTATTAAGAGCTTCGGGAGAGCTGTTTCCTGATATCTCTCTAAACTGTTCACTCTGCTCCCCCTCTGCATTCCCCAATTCTGGGCCACCGTCCAAATCAGTCAGCTGTGAGTGTTCACTTGTTGACCCTATGCTGACAGAAGCGGACACGGGGCAATGGATTCAAACTACAAGAAAGAAGCTTCCACCTAAACATTAGGAAGAACTTCCTGACAGTAAGAGCTGTTCGGCAGTGGGATTTGCTACCAAGGAGTGTGGTGGAGTCTCCTCCTTCTTTGGAGGTCTTTAAGCAGAGGCTTGACAGCCATCTGTCAAGAATGCTTTGATGGTGTTTCCTGCTTGGCAGGGGGTTGTACTGGATGGCCCTTGGGGTCTCTTACAACTCTAGGATTCTATGACAGCCACCTGTCAAGAATGCTTTGATGGGGTTTCCTGCTTGTCAGGGGGTTGGACTGGATGGCCCTTGGGGTCTCTTCCAACTCTAGGATTCTAGGATTTTTATCCACTCTGATCCAGGGACATAGAGGCGAAACCTTTGGCAATGCTCGACACAGCTACCTTTGGACTAGAATGTCACTTTAGTTGAAAACCATCTTTAGAAATATTTTCTCTCCGGAAGTATTGTATTTTAAAAATCTGATTTCAATCCAAAAAAAACCATTTTTCTGGGGGGGTTTTAATATAGAAAAATCATTGATTTTTACCCACCCTGTCATGTGGTCATGCAGTGCTTTCAAACACTTACCTGGGATTGGCCACATAAAAGCCTCAAGTGTTCCTATTTTAAAGAACAAGGAACTGAGGCTAAGCAAGAATGATCTATCGCAGGCCCTCCAGATGTTTTGGACTACAATTCCCATCATCCCTGACCGCTGGTCCTGTTAGCTTGGGATCATGGGAGTTGTAGGCCAAAACATCTGGAGGGCCGGAGTTTGGGGATGCCTGCTTTGGATAGATCAGGCATAGGCAAACTCTGGCCCCCCAGCTGTTTTGGGACTACAATGCCCATCGTCCCTGACCGCTGGTCCTGTGAGCTAGGGACGATGGGAGTTGTAATCCCAAAAGAGCCGGAAAGGAGCAAACCAGGGATATTCTAGGGCAGGCATCTCCAAACTGCGGCCCTCTAGATGTTTTGGCCTACAACTCCCATGATCCCTAGCTAAGAGGACCAGTGGTCGGGGAAGATGGGAATTGTAGTCCAAAACATCTGGAGGGCCGAAGTTTGGGGGATGTCTGATCCAAAGGCTGGATCCAGCACAGCCTTTCCTGAATTGAGGTTTGAATTGAGGTTCCAGTAGTACCATGTCAAACAGGAGCCAATAAGCGCACGGATGTATTTTAAAATCATGATTACTTCTAATAAAATAACAATAAAAATTTTAAAAAATTAAATGATTCATATATAATACAGATTTCCTAAGCTGTAGAGAACATCTGGTGTAATAAATTTTAAATACTGGTATCTTTATTACAGTCCTAGACCAGCAAGAGAGAAAAAGAAAACCGATAATCCATAAAAGAGATAGTTCTTTAATATCCTCTTTGAGCAATACTGTTTCATAATCCTATTTCAAATTAAAATTGGGTTAAAATTTAAGGAGGGATACCGTAGTTCCCTTTAACTATTATCCGTTATCAATAACTTATCCGTTATCAATAACTTCATCATTGTTATTGATGTCACGACGTGTCTTAGTCTTGACGCGTAGTAACAGAATTTAGCCACATTCTTAGTGCGCTCTGGATTAAAATCCGCTAGCAGGGATCTAGTAAGCGTTTCTGTTGAGCGGCCTGGTAAGTTTTTTTAACGAGGGATCAATTATCTCCTTCCTCATGTCTCGATACGGTGTAATAGGTATTGTACTGCTTCGTTGAGCTTAGTGTTGCCAACACTGACTGGCAGATTTTCTGGTGGGTTTCACGCGTGTCTTTTCCCCTGGAGATGTCAGGGAAAGCTGAATAATTATAAATAAAATTATTATTAGAATCATAGAATCGTAGAGTTGGAAGAGACCACAAGGGCCACCCAGTCCAACCCCCTGCCGAGCAGGAAACACCATCAAAGCATTCTTGACATATGCCTGTCAAGCCTCTGCTTAAAGACCTCCAAAGAAGGAGGAGACTCCACCACACTCCCATGGAAAGGAATGGAAAGGGGATTAATCCGTTCCAGACGGTCCGCGGAGTACTTAAACTGAAGCGTTCATCAACTGAAGCGAACTTTCCCATTGAAAGTAATGGAAAGGGGATGAATCCGTTCCAGACGCTCCGCGGAGTACTCAACACGAAGCATGGGTGTACAGTGGTGCCTCGCTAGACGAATTTAATTTAATTTAATTCGTTCCACGGGTGTTTTCTTACAACGAAAAATTCGCCTGGCGAATACCATAGGAACGCATTGAATTTTATTTTTGCCTATAGGAACGCATTAATTGAATTTCAATTTATTCCTATGGGAAACCGCGATTCGCTAGACGAATTCTTCACAAAACGAATTTGTCTAGCGAGGCAACCTCCGCTCGAAAAATCCTTTCGTTAAGTGGAGATTTCGTTAAGCAGGGCATTCATGAAGCGAGGCACTGCTGCAATTGGTTCCGGAAGTCTGCTCATCAACTGAAGCAGGCATCCCCAAACTTTGGCCCTCCAGATGTTTTGGACTACAATTCCCATCATCCCCCGACCACTGGTCCTGTTAGCTAGGGATCATGGGAGTTGTAGGCTGCAGTTTGGGGATGCCTGAACTGAAGCATTCATAAACTGAAGCGAACTTTCCCATGGAAAGTAATGGAAAGCGAATTAATTTGTTCCAGACGGGTCTGCGGCGTTCATAAACCGAAAGTTCGTAAACTGAGGTGTTCGTAAACCGAGGTTCCGCTGCAATGTATTAAGTTTTAAGAAATAAATCTGTGTTGCAGATTTGGTAGCCGAGAATTCATCCGACATAGTTGTATGGTTGCAAAAGCCTGTCCTCTTTCCCCCCCTTTTGTAAAGTCCAGGGGTCAGCAAACTTTTTCAGCAGGGGGGCCGGTCCACTGTCCCTAGGACCTTGTGGTGGGCCGGACTAGATTTCTTTTTTTGGAGGGGGGAATAAACAAATTCCTATGCCCCCCAAATAACCCAGAGATGCATTTTCGATAAAAGGACACATTCGACTCATGTCAAAACACCAGGCAGGCCCCACAAATAACCCAGAGATGCATCCTATATAATAAAGTCCCTGTGTCTCTGCGTCCAGTCCCTGTGTCCGCGCTAATGCGCATGTGCCCCACGGACACAGGGACTGGACAAAGATGCGGGACGTACACACACACACGTTCTCTCCCCCCCCTCAACCCTCTGCCTCCCGTCCCCCTGCAGTGGCGGACCAAGATGGCGGCATCGGGCTCCAGGGCCGCGGCGGCGGGAACCCAGTACGGCTCCCGCCGCGAGCCGCGGCCCCGGAGCCCGATGCCGCCATCTTGGTCCACCGGCGGCGCCCCCTGACAACCCTACCTGGCCCGTGGGAGGAGCGGCGGGGCCGCGGCCTTCCCTCCCTCTCTGCGCTCGGCCGCGGGACACGATGGGAGAGCGCTTTGTTTAATTGGGTTCCCAGCGCACCGAGCGCAGAAAGGGAGGAAAGGCCGCGGCCCCGTCGCACCTCTAGCGCCCGTTTTCTTAACGGGCTGAATGAGACTAGTTTTCAATAAAAGGACACATTCTACTCATGTCAAAACACGCCCATTCCTGGACCGTCTGTGGGCCGGATTGAGAAGGCGATTGGGCCGCATCCGGCCCCCTGGGCCAAGTTTGTCTACCCATGCTCTGGGCCATCCCCCCACCCTGTTTTCTTAAACTGGATTCACCAAAAGTAGACAGGAAAATACGGCAGCTTCTACCATCGGGCGAGTGAGTGGCTTTCTATATTCCGCCATCCTGGCGTTTTCCTCTGTATTTAAATTTGCAATACTTACAGGCCAGTGGAACATTTGCAGACAGAACTGCCGGCTCCTATGGCGGTTAAACACTGAAGTCTGCGTGAATTTTAAAAACATGCAATTTTAAAAAGAAAGCACAAAGGAGATTTTTGCACGGCTAGACGTAGGTAGAAAAGTTTCTCCCAATTCCCTTTTCCTTCAACCATTTCATGGCTGTTGGTCGAAAAGTGCTTCCGAGCGACGAGTCTTTCCAGTGAAAACAGAGTTAAAACTTTCCTTTCCAAAAAAAAAAAAAATCACCAGATGATTTTTGCACCCAAACAGGAGTCAAGAGGCCCATGTTCAGGAGGCAGATTTAAAATACGGTAAAAAAAAAAGGAGAAAAAAATATGGGCATCCAATTGTGTTATTGCTCATGTTCTTAATATGACCATCGTGACGAGACCTGCAAGAATCAGAAGACAGAGTCCACTTATTTCCCAAATAAATGATCTATAAAGAATGAAAGAAAATCTTGAAATATTCATTTAGCAAAAGCCCCAAATCATTTCTCTTAGGAATGCTACCGGACGACATCAAACCCAAGGACAGATGCTGTAAAAATTGGAAGGCTACAAGTGCCCCGAGCAAAGAAGAGTGGCGAGAAAAATTATTTATTTAATTATTATAATCTGGCAAAAAAAACCCGATGAAATTAACAGTACAGTGGTGCCTCGCTAGACAAATTTAATTCGTTCCACGGGTCTTTTCTTATAACGGAAAATTCGTCTAGCGAATCCCATAGGAATGCATTGAAATTCTTTTGAATTTTTTTTTTGCCCATAGGAACGCATTAATTGAATTTCAATGCATTCCTATGGGAAACCGCGATTCGCTAGACGAATTTTTCGTAAAATGAATTCGTCTAGCGAGGCAACCTCTGCTCGAAAAATCCTTTCGTTAAGCAGAAATTTTGTTAAGCAGGGCATTCGTTAAGCGAGGCACCACTGTATAAAAAATGAAGAATCACAAAAGAACTGGAAACCATTCACAAATTATTTACAAAATAAGTTAGAGAAGCCAAATCTCTAAAATAGTAAATTCAAAGAATCAAAGAATCATAGAGTTGGAAGAGACCCCAAGGGCCATCCAGTCCAACCCCCTGCCAAGCAAGAAACACCATCAAAGCATTCCTGACATATGCCTGTCAAGCCTCTGCTTAAAGACTTCCAAAGAAGGAGACTCCACCACACTCATTGGCAGCAAATCCCACTGTCGAACAGCTGTTACTGTCAGGAAGTTCTTCCTCATGTTTAATTTTGAAGCTATGTAATGAAATAAGCAAAACAGGGAAGCTGAGAAACGTTAATAAATTGTCTGAAATTATTGTAATTATTAGATTAAGGTATTTAAAAGGGACCCAGGTGGCGCTGTGGGTTAAACCACTGAGCCTAGGGCTTGCTGATCAGAAGGTCAGCGGTTTGAATCCCTGCGACGGGGTGAGCTCCCGTCGCTCGGTCCCAGCTCCTGCCAACCTAGCAGTTCGAAAGCACGTCAAAATGCAAGTAGATAAATAGGTACCGCTCCAGCAGGAAGGTAAATGGCGTTTCCGTGCGCTGCTCTGGTTCGCCAGAAGCGGCTTTGTCATGCTGGCCACATGACCTGGAAGCTGCACGCCGGCTCCCTCGGCCAATAACGCGAGATGAGTGCCGCAACCCCAGAGTAGGTCACGACTGGACCTAATGGTCAGGGGTCCCTTGACCCTTTACCTTTATGTAGGGTTTACTTGGAATAAATAGGATAAGTTCAGATTTGGTTGAGAAGTCGTAGTTAAGGGAAGGGGGGGAAATATGGGGGGGAGGTCGCTGAGGGAATTGAATAAGACAACTGTACAAAGTTATGGCTGTAAACTTATTTTTATTGTAATGATTGAGTCAAATAATAAAGTTTATTTTAATAATAATAATAATAAAAAGACAGAGTCCAGTTATTTCAGCTTAACTTGAGAAATAACCCGCAGCGAGAGGTTTCTTTTTTTTTTCCTGGTACAAAGAAGGCTTTATTCCATGTTGGTTTTTTTAAAATGATTTTTATTGGTTTTTATACAAACTAGACAGACAAAACATACAATATAAGCTCTGTCCCTTCGATTTCCCCCCAACCACAGGTCCACCTCTGCCACCGGTAGTGCCCATGGGCGTTGAGAACCGAAGGGGTCCATTGTACGCTGGGTTTGGCCTCCCCCCTTCCCTCCTCCCCCCTCATCCCCTCCCTGCCCCTGAGAGGACAGGGATGGAGGATCTCTGAGGCTTGGTTTTCCCCCCAGCTGATTCTTCAACATAACAATCCAATTGACAATAAGACAATAAAAAGAAAAAAGAAAAAAAAGAAAAAGAAAGAAAAAAACATAAATTCCCAAATCTTATTTTCTTAACATTATAATTGTGACTTCCTCGATTCTCTTCCTCCTGGTTTTCCTAACTTCTCTAATTTATTATTCAAAATCTTATTCTTATAATATTAACTTAATCCTCCTCCTTCTTCGTGCTGTCCTCCCACGGGCCCCCTCCTGCCACAAGCGGAACCCGCAGGGTCCAGCACTTCAAAGGTTCCATTTTTGTGTCTGGGTTTCCTTCCACCCCCTCCCCTCCCCCCAGGGCACCCCCTGCCACTGGGTGCCACCAAGCAAAGAGAGGAAGACAGGCAGCTCTCTGCCCAAACACCTATCTAAACATAAACATATTGATATTAATCTAAAAATTCTTTCCTCAGCCACTCTTTTAACTCCCTCCAGAAAACTCCTTAATTTTTAAAACACTCTCCCCCTCCTCTCCCTATGTCCTTTCCCCCAATTGGATCAGCATTTCCTTTAACTAGCCAAGATTTCAAAAACCGTTATTCAGAAACCAAAAAGAAAACCTTTTAACTAAGTTCTCACCCTACTCCAGTTCTTTCCCTCTTCCAACTCCAGGCCCCTGTTCCCCCCTCTCCCTGCCCTTCCCCTCCCTGAATAACTACTCCACATTTCAGTCCTTCCAGGATCTTCCTTTCCATTGATCTTCATTTCCCTTTGCTTCTCATCGTCACTCTGTTCTTCCTTTTCAAATCCTTGTTTTGCCTCATCCACAAAGTATTTTTTGTGGTCCCGTTCACCTTCAAAATTGTCCAAATTGTCATCAGCTTGCTGCTCCTCATATATAGTCTCAGAGTCTGAATTATTTTCTAGATCGTGATCATGAACCTCATTCTCCATTGATGGTATATTAGGATGTTGCCGTTCCTTATAAATGTCCTCCCATGTTTGTAAATAGTTCAACACAGCCTCCTGGAAGGCTCGAGAGTACTTTGTTTTCATATTTCATATTTCTCTTAACCACAAGCAGACAGAAGATGCAAAGGGTGCTGGAAAATTCCTTCCTGTTACATGGTCAGATCCATCTTGGCTGATCTTCTCTTTTGTCTTTAACTCCATCACAAGTCCAATCTTAATTCCATATTTTTTTTCTTCCACAACAATGTAATATATTTTCTTAATCCTTTGACAACTTGACAGCTATTGACAGCTGTCAAAACACTTTTTCCTTGTTAATGCTTAACCTCAAGGGGTGCCGGATTCGGGAGCCGAGAAGGGTTGTAAAAGTCTTTCTTTCTCTCGGGTCCACAGTTCAAAAACTCTTTTTTCCCCCCTTTTCGGCTTGAAAATAATGCGCCTCTCAATTAGCCATTAGGAAGAGATCGACTTCCGTTTTTTTAGATCTCTCCCTATTTTCCAGATTACTAATTTTAAAGTCCAAATGTAGATTTCACTTACTTTATGGAAATCTCTTATTTCTTGGGGATTCCGGTTCCGGGCGCACTAGAGAGCGGAGGGGAAAAAGCGGAGCTCCGTGTTCACGGAGATTAAGACTTACAAAATTAAGACTTACGAGGGTCGGAGGCAAAAACAGGGGGGTGAGCGCTTAATACACCCCCTCCTTATACAACAGCAAAGCACAGGGCTTTGCTGGAGAAAGGAACAGCGGCGTAAGAAGGCAGAACTCCGTGCCGGCACCCCTCTTATTAGTGGTGGTGGAGGCGACGGAGAGGAGCCAAACGCAGATCGCAAACGCAATCAAGTTGCCTATCGACAGAGCGCCCCCGAATCCGCCTAGTAAGCGCCCAGGACTCCCTGATCTGAGAAGAGGGAAAGTAACCGGTTTGGAAACACAGAAAAAAACTAAAGATCAAGGATATTGTAACAAACCGGAGAAGAAAGATCAGGGGATTGTTTGCAACATCACGAAAAGAACCTGCTAAGTATAACTCTACATGTTATTTTTTTAAACGGACTATCTAGTGAGGAGCTCGTCACACTGTAGCATTGGGAGAGACTGAACTGAAAGAAGGATTTTAGACTCCCGCCCCCCCCCCAAAAATCGGGTCTTTAAAATATACTTCAAAGTAGAGAGAACAGGACTTTCGAAAGGAGTGGGGGGGGGAGGAAGAGGCGGAAGCGCCAAAAGAAATTTATAGCGTGCATTAAAGAGAGGAGTAAGGACATTTTGCCTATTCAACTTTGCTTTTTACAACTTTATGCGAGGGGAGACCTGGGAGAAGGGCAAAATGGAGACCTAAAATGTGCTAAGTCACGCAGCCTTCCTTCTTCCGTCTTCTTTACGGAAACAGAGGAGCAAGGAGAGAGCAATTAAAGGAATAAAGTAAAGTGGTCAAAGGGAAAGCAGAGACAGTCAAACAGCGACACCCTGTGGACAGAAAGAACTTTTACAGCTTGTAGTTCGTAATTTTAAACACATTGTGCCTAAAGACCAGCCAATACATAATAGAGAGGGTGCTGCACCTGGTGGACTGAACGTTGTATAAGATGCTAAAGGGAAAATAATGTCTTGCTGAAATTGAGCCAAGGGGGATTCCCAAAATTGAAAGGAGCAAATCAGGACGTGTTTATAAGTGGGGGCAAGGCTTGCATCTCCTTTAAGAAAATATATTGGACTTTGTAAAACATTTCAGGATAGGAGAATGATGTCAACAAGGAATACGAAAGCAGGTGCATCAGGAAATCAAAATAGAAGACAATCGATGACTATAGACAATGATGCATTAGCTGACATAAAGGAGCTGATTACTGAAATGAATAAATCGTTAAATGAAAAATTAGATTCGATGGAAGCTAAAATTGAACAAAAATCTAAAACAATTGAACAAAATTCTAAAATGATGGCTGAAAACTCTAAAGTGATCTCAGAAATGTCGGGTCAGATAAAGGAACTGAGTGGCAAGAATAAGGAATTAGACAAAGCGGTGAAAGAGGTGAATTTAAAAATAAATAAACAGGATGATTCGATAAAGAAGATAATTTTAGAAAATAAAGAAATACAAAAAGTACAAACAGAAGAAGCAAAGGAAAGACAAAGATTGAAGCAGCAGCAAGAAGAGTTGGCAGACCAGATGGCCATGCTGGAAATGAAACAAAAAGCATTAATTCTGCGCGTGAGGGGCGTGCCGGAGGTCCCAAACGAGCAAATAGATGAAAAAATAGTAAAGGAGCTAGCAGCATGGCTAAATGTTAAAGAAGAGGATCTTTGGTTAGATATAGATAAAATCTTCAGAATAAGAACGGATAGGAGGAGAACCGACAAGATGCCAGGCGACTGCTTGATTCATATGAACTCGATGTTGTTGAAGGACAAAATTTTACAGAGGAAAAAACAAACAAATTTGGTAATAGAAGGGAGAACAGTTTCCATCTTTAAAGAAATTCCAAAGAGACTGAGAATGAAAAGACAGAATTACAGAGTATTAACAGACGCCCTGAGTAAAGGGGGAAGTTGGTATGTTTGGGAATTCCCCGAAGGAGTGACATTTTCATTTAAAGGAAGAAGGAAGACAATAAGGTCGGCAGAAGAAGCGGAAAGATTTGCCAAGAGAAACAAGAAGGATCTGAGGGGGGAGGAGGAGGAGGAGAGCAACGAAGAAGAAGAAGGTCAAATTGAGGGATAACCGAAGGTTTAAATGTATTGAATGGTTTCGATAGTGTTGATTGATTTTTTTTTTCCTCTTCTCTCTTTTTCCTTTTTTTTCTTTTTGTATTCTCACTGTTTGAGGTATTTTTAGCTGTGTTAAGACAATTGAATTTAAACTATAGTAAATTATTAACAATTATTAAGATCTATTCAGATTTGAGGGAGGAAATAGGAGGGATCAAACAGATAAAGAAGAAGTTTGAGGAATCATTGATATTTTCTTCGTGTATAAAATTCTTTGCAAATTCGTGAAATTTATTTTAGTACCGTGTTTCTCATATTATAAGACATGTCTTATATTTATTTTTTCCTCAAAAAAACACACTATGGCTTATTTTCAAGGGATGTCTTATTTTTTCCCTCCTCCTCCTGCCGCGGCCGGCATTGCTGCTGCGCCTATCACTATGTCTTATTTTCGGGGTATGGCTTATATTCCTTGAATGCTTAAAAATCCTGCTATGGCTTATTTTATGGGTATGTCTTAAAATATGAGAAACAGGGTAGTTGGGAAAGTGAATATCATCTTAATAAAGGAATGAATCTCAATATTATTTCCTGGAACGTGAACGGTTTAAATAATAAAATTAAAAGGAATAAGATAGAGCATGTGTTGAAAAAAGTCAATGGGATGTGATATGCTTACAAGAAGTTCATGTTGCAAAAAAGCATGAAAGAGTTTTGAAAAACAAAAAATTGGGGGAAGAATTTGTTTCGCTAGACTGGAGAAAGAAGAGAGGGGTAGTAACATATATCAAACATAATATCAAAACAGAAAAGGTATTTCAAGATAAGGAAGGGAGAGTGGTCGGAACGAGACTCTATCTTCCCAACGGTAATGTTATGGTAATAAATATTTATGCGCCAAATGGGGGGAAAACAAATTTTTTCAAGGAATTAAATGATTGGATAGGAGACCATGTGAACGATGAAGAATTAATTCTGGTAGGGGATTTTAACGGGGTGGTGAGACGAGATCTAGATAAATCAAATAATGGGAAAAAGAATAAAGGGAAATTACCAGGCGTGTTTTTCAATATTGTGGAAAACTTTGAATTGGTGGATTGTTGGAGATTGAGAAATGAAAGAGAGAGAAAGTATACATTTTTCTCAGAATCCAAAAAATCAGCGTCAAGAATAGATATTATGTGGGTATCTAAAAATTTAATCCCAAATTTAGTTAAAACTGAAATTATGATAAAGTCCTTGACAGATCACAACCCGGTGATGTTGACGATAAAAGACAATCATAAGAAACTAACCAGATGGCGTCTAGATGAGAGTGTTTTAAACGATGAGAATTTTATAAACAAAATGAAGAAAGAAATAAAGGAATTTTTCCAAATCAATGAAACAGAAGATATGAGCCTAGAAACAGTCTGGGATGCAAGTAAAGCATTTATAAGAGGTATGTATATACAACAAAGAAGCAAAATAAAAAAGGAAAGGGAAAAGAATTTAAACATAATTAAGGGGAAATTAGAGGAAGGAGAAAAAGAATTAGCTAAAAATCCTAAAAATGAGAAAGCAGCAACACAAGTTAAAATTTGGCAAAATGAGTTATCTGTATTAATGGGCCATGAGATAGAAAAGAAAATCAAATGGGCAAAACAGAGAACATTCGAAGCCGGGGGGAAAATTGGGAAATTATTGGCATGGAGGTTAAGGAAACAACAAAGTGGGCAAATAATCACAAATATCAGAAATGGTGGAGAAAATTGGACTAAAAGAGAAGATATACAAAAATGTTTTGTGAAATATTACAAGAAATTATATACAGGGAGGAAAGTAGAGGGGGCGAAAATAGAAGAATATCTAAAAACTTGTAAAGTACCACAGATAAATGAAGAGGAGAAAAGAATTTTAAACAACCCAATATCAGCACAAGAGATTCAGGAAAGCATAGGTAAATTCAAAATAGGGAAATCACCGGGACCCGATGGCCTTTCCAATTTACATTATAAAGTATTTAGATCAGAATTAGAAGAGACGTATCAGAAATTAGTAAATAAAATATTGGAGAAAGGTGCTATTCCAAAAACCTGGCAAGAGGCGTATATAACATTAATACCTAAAGGAGATAAAAGTAACGATCAGGTAGAAAATTTTAGACCCATCTCCCTATTGAATTCAGATTACAAAAATTTTGCCGGAATTTTAGCAAATCGCCTGAAAGGGATTCTCAATAGAATTATAGGAACAGATCAGCAGGGTTTCCTACCAGAAAGGAAGATGAGCAAAAATGTGAGAATATTATTAGATCTTATAGAGTTTTTGGACTGGAACCCTGGGAAAAAAGCAGCGTTTATATTCCTGGACGCAGAGAAAGCTTTTGATAACGTAAATTGGAATTATATGGATAAAATGATGGTGAAAGTAGGAATAGAAGGGAAATTTCTCCAGGGTATAAATGCAATATATAAAAAACAAGTAGCGAAGCTGATCATTAACGGGGAATTATCAGATGAATTCGAAGTGTCAAAGGGGACACGCCAGGGGTGCCCATTGTCACCTCTCCTGTTTGTGTTAGCGATAGAATGCTTGTTAAAAATAATAAAGGAGGATGAGAACATCAAAGGGATTAAAGTTAGGAATAATGTGTTTAAAATCAAAGCATTCGCCGATGATGTAGTGATAATGGTAGAGGATCCAATAGAATCAATAAAAAACATTAAATTGGAGTTACAAAAATATGGAGAGGTGGCAGGGCTAAAGATAAATTGGAAAAAAACTAAAATAATGGTTAAAAATATAAGAGGAAAAGAAGAAGAGGAGATGAAAGCAATAGCAGAGTGGGAAATTGTAAAGAAAGTAAAGTATTTAGGAATTGAAATAACAGCAAATAATATAAATTTATTTGAAAACAATTATGTCAAAATTTGGAAATCTATTAAAAAAGATTTAGAAAGATGGGGAAATTTAAAATTATCATTCTCAGCTAAAATTGCGGCAATCAAGATGTCAGTTTTACCCAAAATGTTATTTCTTTTCCAAATGCTCCCTATTATAGATAAAAAAGAGGTTTTCGAGAATTGGAGAAGGGATTAAGCAAATTTATATGGGAGGGGGGAAAAGCCAGAATTCAATTTAGGTTACTTACTGATATTAAAGAAAGAGGGGGGTGGGGAGTCCCAGATTTAAAGATCTATTATGCTGCGGCAGGCTTGTGTTGGGTCAAGGATTGGATAAAATTGGAAAATAAAGAAATTTTGGATTTGGAAGGGTTTAGAAATTTAGCAGGTTGGCATACATATTTATTAAATGAAAAGAAAGGAAATTTAAAAGAATTCTCAGATCATGTTTTCAAAAAAGCATTATTAAAGATCTGGATGGAGTATAAACACTTGTTGGAATCCAAAGCGCCTTGGTGGATATCACCTTTGGAGATGACAGCTTTAAGTAACAGAACTTACGATAAGAAATGGTTAACGTATGAGGAATTATTAATAAAGGAAAATGGGAAATTAATATTGAAACCGTATCATGAAATCAGGGACAAGTGCTCGAGCTGGCTGCAGTATCATCAAATGCAGAGTCTATTGAACAAACACAGGGAAATTGGTTTTGCAGATAATAAATCTAAGTTACAGGAGATATTATTAGATAATGAAAGTAAACCACTGGCAAAATTATATAGTCATCTGTTAGAGTGGGAAATGAAGGATGAAGAAGTGAAATGTACAATGATGAGATGGGCACAAGATCTAGGAAGACCAATTTATAGAGCGCAGTGGGATAAACTGTGGAGGGAAGGTATGAAATTCACAGCTTGTACAAATATAAAAGAGAACATGATGAAGATAATATATAGATGGCATCTCACACCAGAAAAGCTAGCAAAAATTTATAAGACCAATTCGAAAGAATGTTGGAAATGCAAAGAAAAATTGGGAAATTATTTTCATTGCTGGTGGCAGTGTGATAAAATTTATGAATTTTGGAATAATGTGTATGAGAAGTTAAAAAAGATGTTGAGGTTTACATTTGAGAAAAAACCAGAAATACTTTTATTAAGCATGGTGCCAGACAATTTCCCTAATGATAGGAAAAATATATTATTATATGCATGTGCAGCAGCACGCCTCCTTATAGCAAAGAACTGGAAAGGAGAGAGAGTACCAACAATTGGCGAATGGCAAGAAAAATTAGTGGAATTCATGAATTTGGCAAAGATGACAGCAGCAATTAGAAATATTTCGATACAAAAAAGCAAGGCAGAATGGAAATATGTTGAGGATTATCTTAAAAAAGAAAAGATAAATACAAATTTGGTGATATGCTTCGATTAAAATACATATAGAATGAGCAACAACGGATAATAAATAGAGGAAAGATCAATTTAGCAGATGATATGTGAATAGAGATAAGTAGATACGGATATATTGGTGGGGGTAAAAAAGCTAGAGCAGGATAAGGAAGAATTGATAAAGGGAAGTGATGTTCATACAATAGGAATTGTTTTTTATCTGTACCACATTTTAGTATTTATGTATGTGTTGCAGTTTTGTTTTGTTTTTTTCTCTCTCTCTCTGTGTATGTATGTGTACATATATCTAATACGCGAATGTATGTGTATGTATATATATATATATATATATATATATATATATATATATATATATATACACACACACACACACACACACATACGGTATTTCTCTCTTTTTTGTGCTTTTTATCCCCTTTTCTCTCTTTTTTTTGACTTGGAGGTGTCTTTGTACAATCCAATGTATGAGTTATGATTTATGATTTATGATTTTGATTTATGTTTCCGTTTTGTAATTATAAAATATGAAATAAAGGCTTTTTTAAAATCTAAAAAAAAAAAGGAAATCTCGTATTTCTTGGAAGAATCCGCCGCTTGCCGGGTGAGGACTCGGAGCTTCGCTTCTAGGAGGTAAGTTGGAACCCAAAATGGCTCCCGCGACGCCACTCCGCTGGCTCTCGATCGCTCTACTGAGCTCTCGGGCAGCGGAGGAATCGCGAAACAGAGCACCGCTGGGCAAAATGAGTCACCGGGACGCTCTTCCCGGTGCTTTTACGGGGAGTCCGCTCGCTCTGCGGACTCCCCCCCCCCGCGAGGCCAAGGACTTCGGAGCGCGAAGTCCCTGCGTCCTTCTTCCTCAGCGCGACGAACCGGAAGCCTTAACCCGCAGCGAGAGGTTTCTTAGGTGCGGAGCACACAGAAAAGCTCATTCACTGGGAGCCACATGGATGTTTGTGAATATTTGGGAAACACAGTTTGCATTGTACAAACGCCGAAAGGTCAGGGAGCTCATCTTTGCTTTCGGTTGCAATCAGGGTGGACTGGATTCCAAGCGATTTCAAGAAGGATTTCAATCACTAGTTAGCGAGACTTGATTTGAATCGTATTTTTTCCCTTACAGAAAGGTTCAGCCTCGCTGGCCATCCTCTTCATATTGACAAGCAGGGGAAGCTTTCCTTTGGGGAATCCTTTACAGAAAGGTTCGGCCTCGCTGGCATCCTCTTAATATTGACAACCAGAGGAAGGTTAAATTTTCAGAGTAGTTTTTGCAGTTCTATCAAAAATGACTGTGATTTGGTTCTACTATGAGAGATACATTAGACAGATAACGATGAAATGATGATGAATGATGTTTCATAAGTGAACTGTTTCCATTTGGACAGCTTTTCTGCTGTACGTGAGAAGGAGAAAAAGAATCATTTCCTTCATAACAATATAAACAATTTTTTTAAAAAAATTTAACTTAAGACTGAGTTTCAGCGCAATGGAAAACTAAAAAAAATCATAGAATCCTAGAGTTGGAAGAGACCACAAGGGCCATCCAGTCCAACCCCCTGCCAAGCAGGGAACACCATCAAAGCATTCTTGACATATGCCTGTCAAGCCTCTGCTTAAAGACCTCCAAAGAAGGAGACTCCACCACACTCCTTGGTAGCAAATTCCACTGCCGAACAGCTCTTACTGTCAGGAAGTTCTTCCTCATGTTGAGGTGGAATCTTCTTTCTTGAAGTTTGAATCCATTGCTCCGTGTCCGCTTCTCTGGAGCAGCAGAAAACAATCTTTCTCCCTCCTCCATATGACATCCTTTCATATATTTGAACATGGCTATCATATCACCCCTTAACCTTCTCTTCTCCAGGCTAAACATACCCAGCTCCCTAAGCCAGTGGTTCCCAACAGGTGGTCCGTGGACCCCCAGGGGTCCGCGAGCTATGCCAGAGGGGTCCGCAAGATGCTATTAGAATCACCTGGGTTGGGGGGGGGCGAGGGGCCCTCTCCTCCCTATCTTTCCCTTTTTCCCTCACCTGGGGGGGCCTCCCTCCTTTTCCTCTTCTCCTGGGGCGGCTGGGGTGGCGACGGCTGCGGCGACGAGGCAGGGCCGTCGCGTGGTGGGAGGTCCCGGGCTTCGGAGCTCTTCCCGGCCGCAGGCGGGCTCGCTGGGGGGCTTTAGCGGCTCCCCGCTTGATCCGCCGGGCGATTCCGACGCCCACGCGGCTGCCGCGGACCCCAGGGGTCCGTCAATCCTCCAGCCGGGCGTTTTCGGTGTCGCTCCGGTGGGGTCGCGGGGGGGGGGGGGGCTCCAGCGGCTCCCCGGTCAATCCGCCGGGCTCACTTGGCGCCCGCGTACCGGCGGCGGCAGTTCCGGCGGTCTGGAGGCTAGGCTGGCGGCACGGGCATGCTGGTCGCTCTCAGGAGCTTCGCGCTGCCGTGCCGTGCGCCATCTTGCCTCGCCGGAAGTCCGTCAGCAATGCAAAGCGCCCTTTTCCTCGCCGCACGTCGCGACACACAAGCCGGTGTCTCGTGGCACAGTACTGTGCCGCGGAACACCAGTTGAGAAACGCTGCTCTATATGACATCCTTTGATATATTTGAACATGGCTATAATATCACCCCTGAACCTTCTCTTCTCCAGGCTAAACATACCCAGCTCCCTAAGCCGTTCCTCATAAGGCATCGTTTCCAGGCCTTTGACCATTTTCGTTGCCCTCTTCCGGACACGTTCCAGCTTGTCAGTATCCTTCTTGAACTGTGGTGCCCAGAACTGGACACAGGACTCCAGGTGAGGTCTGACCAGAGCGGAATACAGTGGTCCTATTACTTCCCTTGATCTAGATGCTATACTCCTATTGATGCAGCCCAGAATTGCATTGGCTTTTTGAGCTGCTGCATCACACTGTTGACTCATGTCCAGTTTGACATGACTTCTACCATGTTTCTCCTAAAATAAGACACGTCTGATATTTATTTTTCCTCCAAAAAAACACACCACGGCTTATTTTCGGGGGATTTCTTATTTTTTCGAGCGGGAGCTGGCAACAGCATGCTGCACCGACCCCCGACCCGTTGAGAGTCGGCAGCAGCGCACCGCGCGGGACCCGTTGAGAGCCAGGGAGCAGAAAATAAAAATGGCAAGGCTGCCCTTGTAACAAAGCACAATAATAATACTGCGGAGCTGCGAAGCTCAGCGGGGTTCCGGCCCTCCCATTTGCGTGCTACTGGGGAGCAGAAGAAACGCCGTGATCCAAGGATCCAAATGCGTCGGCGGAGCAGGAAGCAGCCGCGGAGGCGGCTGTGAGAGAAGCGGCGGAGGGACCGGCAAGAGGCCTCTCAGCTGATCGGGCGCCTCTTCGCCACCGCTGCAGCGCTCAGGGCGCTCGCCCCCAGTCACCCACGCAGATCCCGGGCTTCACCTGCAGCCGCAGCTGCCTCTCACCAGGTTCTTCACGCTGCGCTGTGCTCCCCGAAGCGGCTCCCACCCCCGCAAAACACAGTGAGGCGGCCGCGGGGGAAGTGCCGAGAGCGCCCAGGAGCGCGGCTGCAGCGACGGTAATCCCAGGGGCTGCGGAGGTGGCTGTGGGCACGCGCCAAGCCCCAAAGCACGGCGGCGGCGGTGGAGACGGCCACTGCGAGTGGCATGAAAAGAAGAAGGTCGCCAGCAAGCGCGCTGTTGCCTCTTGCCGGCTCTTCCGAAGGCCCTTAAATGCCTTCCTTGCCAGACCTGCTCCCCCACTACGGCTTATTTTGGGGGTATGTCTTATATTTAATCAACTCGTGAAAAGCCTGCCATGTCTTATTTTGAAGGCACGTCTTATATTATGAGAAACACGGAAGATACAAGACTCCTAGATCCTTTTTTTTTTTTTGCCCAAGTGTATTACAGTGGTACCTCAGTTTAAATACACAATTGATTCCGGAAGTCTGTACTTAACCTGAAGCGTACTTAACCTGAAGCAAACTTTCCCATGGAAAGTGGATTAATCCGTTCCAGGTGGTCCGCAGAGTACTTAAACTGAAGCATACTTAACCTGAAGCAAACGTTCCCATTGAAAGTAATGGAAAGTGGATTAATCCGTTCGAGACGGGTCCACGGAGTACCATAGCTGCCAGGTTTTCCCTTTTCTCGCGAGGAAGCCTATTCAGCATAATGGAAAATCCCTTTAAAAAAGGGATAACTTGGCAGCTATGCGGAGTACTCAACCTGAAGCGTACTTAACCCGAAGTATGAATGTAATTGGTTCTGGAAGTCCGTACTTAACCTGAAGCGTACTTAACTTGAAGCGATCTTTCCCATTGAAAGTAATGGAAAGTGGATTAATCCGTTCCAGACAGGTCCGCGGAGTACTTCAACTGAAAGTACTCAAACCGAGGCGTACTTAAACCGAGGTATGACTGTAATCTACATTTCTCCCTGTTAAAATTCATCTTGTTTGCTTTGGCCAAGTTCTCTAATCTGTTAAGGTCATTTTGAAGTGTGATCCTGTCCTCTGAGGTATTAGCTACCCCTCCCAATTTGGTGTCACCTGCAAACTTGCTCAGGATGCCCTCAAGCCCATCATCCAAGTCATTGATGAAGATGTTGAATAAGACTGGGCCCAAGACAGAACCCTGTGGCACCCCACTAGTCACTACTCTCCAGGATGAGGAGGAGCCATTGATGAGCACCCTTTGGGTTCGGTCAGTAAGCCAGTTCCAAATCCACTGAATGGTAGCATTGTCTAGCCCGCATTTGACCAGCTTCTTTACAAGAATATCATGGGGCACCTTGTCAAAGGCCTTGCTGAAACCAAGGCTATATCCACAGCGTTCCCTTCATCTACCAGGCTTGTAATTCTGTCAAAAAATGAGATCAGATTAGTCTGACATGACTTATTTTTCAGAAACCCATGCTGACTTTTAGTGTTCACAACGTTCCTTTCTAGGTGCTCACAGACCGTTTGCTTAATGATCTGCTCTAGAATCTTTGATGTCAGGCTGACTGGGCGGTAATTGTTTGGGTCCTCTCTTTCCCCCTTTTTGAAAATAGGGACCACATTTGCCCCCCTCCAGTCTGCGGGGACTTCGCCTGTTCTCCAGGAATTCTCAAAGATTACTGCCAGTGGTTCTGAAATCACCTCTGCCAGTTCTTTTAATACTCTTAGATGTAGTTCATCTGGCCCTGGAGACTTGAATACATCTAAACTAGCCAAGTATTCTTGTGCTACCTCCTTACTTGTTCGGGGCTGTGTTTCCCCTGCTGAATCATCTGCTCCATATTTTTCTTTTCAGGTCGGGCATTGTTTTCTTTTTTGGAGATGAATTATTTCCTGATGAATAGCCTTTGGACCAGGCTTCCTCAACTTTGGCCCTCCAATTATAGTCTCTTTGGCGTAGAATCATAGAATCATAGAGTTGGAAGAGACCCCAAGGGCCATCCAGTCCAACCCCCTGCCAAGCAGGAAACACCATCAAAGCATTCTTGACATATGTCTGTCAAGCCTCAAACTTGTCCATTACAAGCCTACTTGTCCCATACCAGTGTTTTCCTAATGTTGAGGTGGAAGCTTCTTTCTTGTAGTTTGAATCCATTGCTCCGTGTCCGCTTCTCTGGAGCAGCAGAAAACAATGTAACCTAAGTATAATGTAACCTAAACAGAAAACTATAGAAAAATTCTGCCCCCAAAAGCATTTAATTTCCAAAATCCGATTTAAATAAAAAAAGTTCGATTTAAATCAAAATCCGATTTTTAAAAACTTTCTTTTTTTAAAAAAAAAACATTGATCTTTATCCACCCTGGTTGCAATTTGCTGACATGGGCCTCAAGCAGGGACTCGACTATAGGTTTGTATTTTTTAAAAAACCCATTTATTTACCACAGCTGCCAAGTCTCCCGTATTCCCCGGGAAATCCCTGTTTTTCCAGCTGTTCCTAGCTGAAAAAACGGATTTTTTTTTGTTTCCCCCCGGTTTATTCTGGTGCGGCGGCCATTTTGGAACTGGGCGGAGCATGCTCAGAAGCGACTTTTGGTGCTGCTCTGCCCAGTTCCACAATGGCCGCAGTGCGACTTCTGGCGCGGTGGCCATTTTGGAACTGGGCAAAGCAGCATCCCAAGCCCGCTTCTGAGCATGCTCCGCCCAGTTCCAAAATGGCGGCAGCGCTACTTCCGGCCTGCTACTTCCGGCCAGTCCCTTATTTCTCCGACAGCAACCACTCGGCCAGCGCCAAATCCCAAAACAAAACAACGACCAAAAAAATGCGTACCTAATACATAAGCTGCTACTAACTTTTGATTCACACTTAAGTGGAGGTGGAGGGGCACGAGCGAACCCCCTTCTCCCAGCGTGGGAAGCATGAGAGCCGCAATGCAGACGATTCCGAGGAACACGGTGAGCAAACTCGGCCCCGATGAGGCGATTCTGTTTTCTGGAAAAAGGAAAAGGCATTTGACACTATGGAAAGGGGCAGAATTCCCTTTCCTTCCCTCCCCCCTATTGAATTTAGTAAATAACAAAATATTTTTTTAAATCTTTATTACATTGCAAAGTAAATACATCAAAAGAACTTACCTTCCAAGTCCCGGACTGCAGAATCCGGGACCGGCAGCCGTGTGACGCCGGAAGTTGCGTCGACGTAACTTCCGGTGTCGCTTTGCCCTTCTATGGGCACCAAAAATGGCCGCCGCCGGCTCCAAAAGTCGCTTGTACGCACGTCAGGAAGAACGTCGACGCAACTTCTGGTGTCGTTTCGCCCTTCTATGGGCATCAAAAGTGGCGGCCGCCGACCAGAAGTCGCGTCTATGCACATCCGGACATGCGTAGATGCGACTTTTGAAGCCGGCGGCGGCCATTTTGGATGCCCATAGAAGGGCAAATCGGAAAGGGAAAAAATGGCCGCCGGCAGGAGAAAATAACGGAGAAAAACGGGAGACGAAGTGATACGGGGGAACCACCGGGAAAAGGTAAGTAAAAACGGGGGGTTTCCCGGGGGAAACGGGCTACTTGGCAGCTATGAAAGAAAACCATACATAAAGAATAATAATCCAGTAAAACAGAAAGAAAAAGGAAATAAGAAAAAGGAAAAAAAATGCATGGGAAAGTATACAGGAAAAAAATAAAGAAAAGTATATTTCAATATGATAAACACTATTTTACAAAATAATAACAACACTTCCTTTCACCGTTCATATTTTATCTGCATTTCAGTATTATTTTCAGCTTAATATATAGATATGTATATATAGATGTTTCCCCTTTTCCATTCACCAGGTCATTCTAGACCAGGCATCCCCAAACTTCGGCCCTCCAGATGTTTTGAGACTACAATTCCCATCATGCCTGATCATTGGTCCTGTTAGCTAGGGATCATGGGAGTTGTAGGCAAAACATCTGGAGGGCCGCAGTTTGGGGATGCCTGTTCTAGACACAGCCAGATTTTTACATTTGAACCATGTCTTTCTAAATCAGGCCGAAAACAGACAGCCGGGAGAGGGATGCTCAGAGGGATGCCGGGGGGGGGGGATTTTTTGCCGCAGGCTGCTCCACAGTCCCTTGGACCTTTGGTCGGGCTGGAGAAGCAGCATGGTGGGGGGAGCTGGAAGAAGAGGTGAGGAGGAGGAGAGTAGCCCTCCTCCCCACCCCACAGCCCCAGCCGCTATGCTTACCTTCCTAGAGGCTACTGCCGCCACTTCTCGTGGGCAGGCAGAGCGAGTTCGTCCTCGCTGCTCTCTGGCCCACAGGAGCACCACCAGAAGTTGAGCAGTGCGAATGGGCCGGTTCTCGAGAGGGACTGCTGAAAAATAAGGCTTGGCCAGCTCAGCCCAGCCCACTCTCTCCTCCTCTAGGCAGGGAGAAGCCAGGAGGGAGGAGGGATTTCAATCACGAGTCGGTGAGACTTTATTGAAATCAGATATACAGTGAAGGGGGGGGGAGTATTTGATCCCCTGCGAAATGTGCCCGTTTGCCCTTTGATGGAAGAAAGGACCAGTCCATAAATTCCGGGTTTTTTTCCTGTTGCTATTCTATCTCTTACAGCTACAATAAAACTACCGTTAAAATGATGGACTGGTCATTGCTTCGTCAGAAGGCAAACAAGCAAATTGAGCAGGGGATCGAATACTTTCTCCCCTCACTGTGTGTGTGTGTGTGTGTGTGTGTGTGTGTGTGTGTCCATCTTTGGTGAAATTCCTTGGCAGTTAAAAATATGACGGTCTTTCTTTTCGGGATGAAATCTTGCGAAAGAGGAAGGTTTGCTTTTTGGAATCATAAAATCCCTTTTTTACAGACAGGTTCAATCTTGCCGGCATCATCCAACCCCCTGCCGAACAGGAAACACCATCAAAGCATTCTTGAAATATGGCTGTCAAGACCTCCAAAGAAGGAGACTCCACCACACTTCCTGGCAGCAAATTCCACTGTCGAACAGCTCTTACTGTCAGGAGGTTCATCCTAATGTTGAGGTGGAATCTTCTTTCTTGTAGTTTGAATCCTTTGCTCCGTGTCCACTTCTCTGGAGCAGCAGAAAACAACCTTTCCCCCTCCTCTATATGACATCCTTTTATATATTTGAACATGGCTATCATATCATAGAATCATAGAATCACAGAGTTGGAAGAGACCCCAAGGGCCATCCAGTCCAACCCCCTGCCAAGCAGGAAACACCATCAAAGCATTCTTGACAGATGCCTGTCAAGCCTCTGCTTAAAGACCTCCAAAGAAAGAGACTCCACCACACTTCCTGGCAGCGAATCCCACTGCCGAACAGCTCTTACTGTCAGGAAGTTCTTCCTAATGTTTATTGACAACCAGAGGAAGCAGGGGGAACATAAAATCCTTTTTTTCCTTACAGAAAAGTTCGAACTCGTTGGCATCCTCTTCATATTGACAAGCAGAGGAAGGTCGAGCTTGTAAAGGTGACTTGATGTTACACCGTAATCGTACTATCGAAGCTGCAGCGATAAACGATACGCAGGGGGAACGTGAACTTAAAGCACTCTCAAGGTGACAAGTGCTGGCAGGGGCGAGTCAAATGGGCCTGTTCCTTCATCCTTCCTTTCTGACCCTTTCCCTTTCTTTTCTTTGGTTTTGGGGGGGTGAAGTGTGTGTACCTTATTGTCCATTTGTTTGTAAATATGCTCAAATAAAAGATTAAAAAGTCAAATGGGTGTGGCCCTCTATCCTTTTCTTTCTTTCTTTCTTTCTTTCTTTCTTTTCTTTTCTTTCTTTCTTTCTGACCCTTTCCCTTTACTCTCTTTGGGTTTTTTTTTTGGTTTTCTTAAAAGCAATTTATTAAATTTCTCAAATAAACACATTAAACAAAACAAAACATTCAACAACAAACACAACACACACAATTTTTCCTCTTTTTAATTTTTCCTCTTTTTAACATCTATTCCCCTATCTCGAATTCCCAATGCTCTGCCTAGCTTTGACCTCCCTCCCTCCCCTCATTTGGTTTTCTTATCAACTCTTATCTCGCAGTTCCTTTACTCCTTCTATTTAAAGTCATTTCGTAGGATTTATTTCAGTCCTGCAAGGGTCTTTAAACTTCTACAGTTCCTCTCCATATAGTCCACAAATTTACTCCAGTCTTTTTGGAACTCTGCCTCTCCCTGGTTTCGGATCCTGCTAGTCAGCCTTGCTAATTCCGCATGTTGTTGTTTAGTCGTTTATTCGTGTCCGACTCTTCGTGACCCCATGGACCATAGCACGCCAGGCACTCCTGTCTTCCACTGCCTCCCGCAGTTTGGTCAAACTCATGTTCGTAGCTTCAAGAACACTGTCCAACCATCTTGTCCTCTGTCGTCCCCTTCTCCTAGTGCCCTCAGTCTTTCCCAACATCAGGGTCTTTTCCAAGGATTCTTCTCTTCTCATGAGGTGGCCAAAGTATTGGAGCCTCAGCTTCACGATCTGTCCTTCCAGTGAGCACTCAGGGCTGATTTCCTTCAGAATGGAGAGGTTTGATCTTCTTGCAGTCCATGGGACTCTCAAGAGTCTCCTCCAGCACCATAATTCAAAAGCATCAATTCTTCGGCGATCAGCCTTCTTTATGGTCCAGCTCTCACTTCCATACATCACTACTGGGAAAACCATAGCTTTAACTATACGGACCTTTGTCGGCAAGGTGATGTCTCTGCTTTTTAAGATGCTGTCTAGGTTTGTCATTGCTTTTCTCCCAAGAAGCAGGCGTCTTTTAATTTCGTGACTGCTGTCACCATCTGCAGTGATCAAGGAGCCCAGGAAAGTAAAATCTCTCACTGCCTCCATTTCTTCCCCTTCTATTTGCCAGGAGGTGATGGGAGCAGTGGCCATGATCTTGGTTTTTTTGATGTTGAGCTTCAGACCATATTTTGCGCTCTCCTCTTTCACCCTCATTAAAAGGTTCTTTAATTCCTCCTCGCTTTCTGCCATCAAGGTTGTGTCATCTGCATATCTGAGGTTGTTGATATTTCTTCCAGCAATCTTAATTCCGGCTAGGGATTCATCTAGTCCAGCCTTTCGCATGATGAATTCTGCATATAAGTTAAATAAGCAGGGAGACAATATACAACCTTGTCGTACTCCTTTCCCAATTTTGAACCAATCAGTTGTTCCATATCCAGTTCTAACTGTAGCTTCTTGTCCCACATAGAGATTTCTCAGGAGACAGATGAGGTGATCAGGCACTCCCATTTCTTTAAGAACTTGCCATAGTTTGCTGTGGTCGACACAGTCAAAGGCTTTTGCATAGTCAATGAAGCAGAAGTAGACGTTTTTCTGGAACTCTCTAGCTTTCTCCATAATCCAGCGCATGTTTGCTATTTGGTCTCTGGTTCCTCTGCCCTTTCGAAATCCAGCTTGCACTTCTGGGAGTTCTCGGTCCACATACTGCCTAAGCCTGCCTTGTAGAATTTTAAGCATAACCTTGCTAGCGTGTGAAATGAGCGCAATTGTGCGGTAGTTGCAGCATTCTTTGGCACTGCCCTTCTTTGGAATTGGGATGTAGACTGATCTTCTCCAATCCTCTGGCCATTGCTGAGTTTTCCAAACTTGCTGGCATATTGGGTGTAGCACCTTAACAGCATCATCTTTTAAAATTTTAAACAGTTCAGCTGGAATATCATCACTTCCACTGGCCTTGTTATTAGCAGTGCTTTCTAAGGCCCATTTGACTTCACTCTCCAAGATGTCTGGCTCAAGGTCAGCAACCACACTACCTGGGGTGTACGAGACCTCCATATCTTTCTGGTATAATTCCTCTGTGTATTCCTGCCACCTCTTCTTGATGTCTTCTGCTTCTGTTAGGTCCTTACCACTTTTGTCCTTTATTATGGTAATCTTTGTACGAAATGTTCCTTTCATATTTCCAATTTTCTTGAACAGATCTCTGGTTTTCCCTATTCTATTGTTTTCCTCTATTTCTTTGCATTGCTCATTTAAGAAGACCCTCTTGTCTCTCCTTGCTGTTTTTTGGAAATCTGCATTCAGTTTCCTGTATCTTTCCCTATCTCCCTTGCATTTTGCTTGCCTCCTCTCCTCCGCTATTTGTAAGGCCTCGTTGGACAGCCATTTTGCTTTCTTGCATTTCCTTTTCCTTGGGATGGTTTTCGCTGCTGCCTCCTGTATAATGTTACGAGCCTCCATCCATAGTTCTTCAGGCACTCTGTCCACCAAATCTAAATCCTTAAACCTGTTCCTCACTTCCACTGTGTATTCATAAGGTATTTGATTCAGATTGTATCTTACTGGCCCAGTGGTTTTTCCTACTTTCTTCAGTTTAAGCTGGAATTTTGCTATAAGAAGCTGATGATCTGAGTTACAGTCAGCTCCAGGTCTTGTTTTTGCTGACTGTATAGAGCTTCTCCATCTTTGGCTGCAGAGAATATAATCAATCTGATTTCGATGCTGTCCATTTGGTGATATCCATGTGTAGAGTCGTCTCTTGTGTTGTTGGAAGAGAGTGTTTGTGATGACCAGCTTGTTCTCTTGACAGAACTCTATTAGCCTTTGCCCTGCTTCATTTTGAACTCCAAGGCCAAACTTGCCAGTTGTTCCTTTTATCTCTTGATTCCCTACTTTAGCATTCCAGTCCCCTGTAATGAGAAGAACATCCTTCTTTGGTGTCATTTCTAGAAGGTGTTGTAGGTCTTCATAGAATTGGTCAATTTCACTTTCTTCAGCACCGGTAGTTGGTGCATAAACTTGGATTACTGTGATGTTAAAAGGTCTGCCTTGGATTCGTATCGAGATCATTCTGTCATTTTTGAGATTGCATCCCATTACAGCTTTTGCCACTCTTTTGTTGACTATGAGGGCCACTCCATTTCTGCTACAGGATTCTTGCCCACAGTAGTAGATATGATAGTCATCCGAACTGAATTCGCCCATTCCCTTCCATTTTAGTTCACTGATGCCCAGGATGTCGATATTTATTCTTGTCATCTCATTTTTGACCACATCCAGCTTACCGCCATTCATGGTTCTTACATTCCAGGTTCCTATGCAATATTTTTCTTTACAGCATCGGACTTTCCTTTCGCTTCCAGGCATATCCGCAACTGAGCGTCCTTTCGGCTTTGGCCCAGCCGCTTCATCAGCTCTGAATCTACTTGTACTTGTCCTCCGCTCTTCCTCAGTAGCATGTTGGACGCCTTCCGACCTGAGGGGCTCATCTTCCAGAGTCATAACTTTTATATGCCTGTTGTCTTTGTCCATGGAGTTTTCTTGGCAGGGATACTGGAGTGGCTTGCCAGTTCCTTCTCCAGGTGGATCACGTTTAGTCAAAACTCTCCACTATGACCTGTCCATCTTGGGTGGCCCTGCATGGCATAGCTCATAGCTTCTCTGAGTTATTCAAGCCCCTTCGCCACGACAAGGCATTGATCCATGAAGGGGCTCTTGTCCTATATGACCCAATAAAAAAGCCTCCGTTTTTTTTTTGGAAAAGTCTATTTGAAAATCTTTTTCAATTCATTGTATATCATTTCCCAAAATCTTTGAACTTTTTCGCATGTCCACCACATATGATAAAATTCACCATTCCTCTCTTGACATTTCCAGCATGTTTTACTACTCATCCTAAACATCTTAGCTAATTTTACCATCTATACATAATCTTCAGGACATTCTCTTTGGTTTTGGGGGTTAAGTGCAGGCTTCCGCCACCTCGGCCCTCCCGATGTTTTGAGACTACAATTCCCAGCCTCCCTGACCACTGGTCCTGCTAACTAGGGATCATGGGAGTTGTAGGCCAAAAAACATCGGGAGGTCCAAAGTTGAGGAAGACCGCCTTATTTCCATACTAAATAGACTTACTTCTAAGAGGGAGAAAGGTTGTTTTCTGCTGCTCCAGAGAAGCGGACACGGAGCAATGGATTCAAACTACAAGAAAGAAGATTCCACCTAAACATTAGGAAGAACTTCCTGACAGTAAGAGCTGCTCGGCAGTGGAATTTGCTGCCAAGGAGTGTGGTGGAGTCTCCTTCTTTGGAGGTCTTTAAGCAGAGGCTTGACAGGCATATGTCAAGAATGCTTTGATGGTGTTTCCTGCTTGGCAGGGGGTTGGACTGGATGGCCCTTGGGGTCTCTTCCAACTCTACGATTCTATGACTCTATTCTATGATTTATAAACGGCTCATTTTTTATATATGCACAAGTCATAGAATCATAGAGTTGGAAGAGACCACAAGGGATCATGGGAGTTGTAGGCCAAAAACCTCTGGAGGGCCAAGGTCTGGGAAGCCTGCTTTAAAGGTGAAAACCAGCACCTGAAACCTGAACCTGTCCTCCATAGCCCTGCAAGGAGCCTTGCTGTGGTGTTCTGCGCTCGCTGGGTGTGACGGATTGGTCTGGTTGGCAATAGAACCCCAGGGTGAAAGAGTTAAAACCCCAACCTCCTAGATAAATGACGCATTCCATTCCTGAGGGGCGGGACTGCCAGGAGTTTAAAAGGGATGGGAGGCAGTTAGTTCAGGGGATCAGGAGAGGGTTGTGGGAGTGAAGAGGGAGCGGGGGAGCGTGTAGGAGTAGGAGATCTTAGGGTGTTCTGAGGAGTTTAATTGAATTATATTATCTAGCCATTGTTAAAGGAAACTAAGAATATGATCTAGGAGCCTGTACACGTGAAACCATTACGCATTTAAAAGTCCTCTAGTTTGAATAAAGCTTTCTTGAATGTTATATTAAAAAGTGGATGTGCCTAGTTATTCCAGCTGGGTATCAAAACTCACAGAAGTGGTGGCTCAAGAGGACAAAACTTACCTCGGGAATAGAGGCAACAGTTGGTGTCCTAGAGTTACACTGAGGAGGCTTAGGAGGATAACCTGGGGTGCCACAAAGTAGCCAGAGTGGAAAGGGCAAACTTTTGCAGTGGGGAATCAAACTGAGTGAGACCCTTTACTGTAGGCAAGAGGTTATTCCGTCAAACAGCCTAGAGTTTCTCAAGATACCAGGCCACGTAAGCTGAAAGACTCTCTTTACTAAGAAACCCACAAGTAAAAGGGGTTTATTTTAAGGC
This sequence comes from Zootoca vivipara, assembly GCF_963506605.1. NCBI lineage: Eukaryota > Metazoa > Chordata > Lepidosauria > Squamata > Lacertidae > Zootoca > Zootoca vivipara. The sequence goes on from NC_083293.1 coordinate 3,105,784, forward strand.
GGCAGGAGAAGAGGGAGCGTGGTTTCACACCTGGATTCCTGTGTCGCATTTATAGTAATAGAGAGGGAGGACATTTCGTCACATAATTGGTGGTAGCAGCAAGTTTAGTGACAACGCCGGGACTGGATTTGGCGCATATTAATTGGTGGCAAAGTCCTTGGGTTCGTCGCACTGGGGTTTCTGGGTCGGTTTTGAGGGCGGCCCCTGCGAGGAGCGAGAACTTTCTGACAGTAAGAGCTGTTCGGCAGTGGGATTTGCTGCTAAGGAGTGTGGCGGAATCTCCTTCTTTGGAGGTCTTTAAGCAGAGGCTTGACAGGCATATGTCAAGAATGCTTGGATGGTGTTTCCTGCTCGGCAGGGGGTTGGACTGGATGGCCCTTGTGGTCTCTTCCAACTCTAGGATTCTATGATCTCTGGGTTATTTGTGGGGCATAGGAATTCGTTCTCCACCGCCCCCCCAAGAAAAATATAGTCCGGCCCCCCACAAGGTCTGAGGGACCAGCCTGCGGCAAAACTTTTCCCCAGCCCCCGCCATGGGTAGCCAAACTACAGCCCGGGGGCCAAATCCGGCCCAATTGTTGTCTGACGGTCCGGGAACCAGCATGTTTTTACACAAGTAGAATGTACCCGTTTATTTAAAATGCATCTCTGGCCCCCTGCTGAAAAAAGTTTGAGGACCCCTGGTATATAATGATAATAATATAGATGTAAATGTATTAGAAATTATTAAAGTTTATTTGAAGAAGAATAGTATTGTAATTAAATAGTAAGAAATGGATTTTGAGGTATATTCAATGCTGTAGTTTAAGATTTGGTTTGGTGGTAAAGGAAAATATGAAATACGATCGATAATGGTTTTGTTTGGAATTAAGAATAAGTACAATTTATATAAGGATATAAGGATTATGAAGTAGAAATTGCTAAAGTGGATTAACAGTGAATCGCAGTAAGGAGAATCGGAGGAAGTCGCAGTACAATGAGTAGATAAAAGGTTAAGAATATGAAATTTTGTATGTTTTGTTTTGTTGTTGTTTGTTTTCTTTTTCTTTCTTGGATGTTGTTATTTGTAGTGTTTTGTTTTTACTAGATGTCTTTATAAAAAATAAAAAAATGGGGGAAAAAAGAAATTTATTGGGGAAATAAGACGCAGGATGAATAAATGAAAGGTAAAGAGGAGGAGGGCAGGAAAAAAGGGAAAGTTTTAGAGAGATATTTCATAAAGGATGTATATATTGAAGAAGCCATCAAAACTATTTTTTAAAAAAGTAAATATGCTCCAATAAAACATTTTTAAAAAGAGAAAGAGAGAAAGAGGCAGGTACATTCAACTCACCTGGCTGGCACAAAGCCTGCTCGAAAAAGACGCTGTCTGCCAGGTGCTCCGTGATCCTGCCCTCCTCCTCTTCCTTCGGCTCTTTCGCCGCCGGAAGAAGCGTGGCGATGACCTCTTTCCTCCCCAGCGCTTTCCTCTGGCTCTGCTCGGAGACCTGGAGCCGAAACTTGTCAATCACGCCATAGTGGCAAGGTTGGACGTCTCGGTGGCGGATCACGCTGGAACAAGAGGAGAGTGTGAACAGCCGCGTTATTGCTATTTTTTGTTTAAATATAATGTAAATTAATTTTTCCCCTTTTCCCTTTATAATAGGCATCCCCAAGCCGTGGCCCTCCAGATGTTTTGGCCGACAACTCCCATGATCCCTAGCTAACAGGACCAGGGCCAGGGATGATGGGAATTGTAGTCCAAAACATCTGGAGGGCCAAAGGTTGGGGGTGCCTGATATACACGGATACAATGGTCCCTCGCAAGACGAATACCTCGCGCAAGAAAAACTGGCAAGGCAACCAAATAAAATTTCTTCCTCACATATATCTTTGCTCAAAGGGAGCTTTGACTTCCTCCCGTTCGCCTCAATCACTTTTATCTTCGTATTTCTAAATCACCCTATTTAACTAATCCTCAACCTCGGCTCGGCCCTCCCGATGTTTTGAGACTACAATTCCCATCATCCCTGACCACTGGTCCGGTTAGCTAGGGATCATGGGAGTTGTAGGCCAAAAACATCGGGAGGTCCAAAGTTGAGGAAGCCCGCCTTATCTCCATACTAAATAGACTTGCTTCTAAGATTTATAAACGGCTCATTTTTTATATATGCACAGGTCATAGAATCGTAGAGTTGGAAGAGACCACAAGGGCCACCCAGTCCAACCCCCTGCCGAGCAGGAAACACCATCAAAGCATTCTTGAAATATGCTTAAAGACCTCCAAAGAAGGGGACTCCACCACACATATTGGCAGCAAATCCCACTGTCGAACAGCTCTTACTGTCAGGAACTTACTGCATATTCTCATGGAATATGCAGAATTAGCCAAATGAACAGATAAATTATGTGAGAGGGGTACTTATTTACTATTATTTACTATTGTAAAAAGTGCCACCAGAAGAAGAGCCCACCAGTATTAATTTGATATGATCAATTATATAATAATAATAATAATAATAATTTATTATTTATACCCCGCCCATCTGGCCGGGTTCCCCCAGCCACTCTGGGCGGCTTCCAACAAAACAGAAATTCTAAAATACAGAGATCCATCAAACATTAAAATTCAGAAATCCATGAAACATTAAAAGCTTCCCTAAACAGGGCTGCCTTGAGATGCCTTCTAAAGGTCTGGTAATTGTTGTTCTCTTTGACCTCTAGTGGGAGGGCAATTCAGCTGAGATAGTCATTTCATAGAATCCTAGAGTTGGAAGAGACCCCAAGGGCCATCCAGTCCAACCCCCGGCCGAGCAGGAAACACCATCCAAGCATTCTTGACATATGCCTGTCAAGCCTCTGCTTAAAGACCTCCAAAGAAGGAGACTCCACCACACTCCTTGGCAGCAAATTCCGCTGCCGAACAGCTCTTACTGTCAGGAAGTTCTTCCTAATGTTGAGGTGGAATCTTCTTTCTTGTAGTTTGAATCCATTGCTCCGTGTCCGCTTCTCTGGAGCAGCAGAAAACAATCTTTCTCCCTCCTCTATATGGCATCCTTTGATATATTTGAACATGGCTATCATATCGCCCCTTAACCTTCTCTTCTCCAGGCTAAACATACCCAGCTCCCTAAGCCGTTCCTCATAAGGCATCGTTTCCAGGCCTTTGACCATTTTGGTTGCCCTCCTCTGGACACGTTCCAGCTTGTCAGTATCCTTCTTGAACTGTGGTGCCCAGAACTGGACACAGTATTCCAGGTGAGGTCTGACCAGAGCAGAATACAGTGGTACTATTACTTCCCTTGATCTAGATGCTATACTCCTATTGATGCAGCCCAGAATTGCATTGGCTTTTTGAGCTGCTGCATCACACTGCTGACTCATGTCAAGTTTGTGGTCTACCAAGACTCCTCGATCCTTTTCACATTTACTGCTCTCAAGCCAAGTGTCTCCCATCCTGTATTTGTGCCTTTCATTTTTTTTGCCCAAGTGTAACATTTCTCCTTGTTAAATTTCATCTTGTTTGCTTTGGCCCAGTTGTCTAATTTATTAAGGTCATTTTGAAGCGTGATTCTGTCCTCTGGGGTATTAGCCACCCCTCCCAATTTGGCGTCATCTACAAACTTGCTCAGTATGCCCCCAAAGAAACCAGCTTTTTACTCACATGTCAACGCAACATTGAGGCTTCACCGCGCCCGCCGCATCAACCACGACATATTTATTTGGGGTTGTGCAGAGAACTGGAAGGAAAGAAAAGGGGCCGTCACCGTATGTTGGCCAATTGCAAGGAACTGCCACAGAAGCGAAGCTCAACATCAGGCATGGCCAAACGCCAGTTGTTTTGGGACTACAATTCCCATCATCCCTAGCTAACAGGACCAGGGGTAAGGGATGATAGAAGTTGTAGCCCCCAAACAGCTGGAGGCCCGAGTTTGCTAAGCCTGATCTCGTTTATTTCAATTCCATTCTGACCTTCAGAACAGGCATAGGCCAACGCCGGCCCTCCAGTTGTTTTGGGACTACAATTCCCATCATCCCTAGCTAACAGGACCAGGGATAAGGGATGATAGAAGTTGTAGCCCCCAAACAGCTGGAGGCCCGAGTTTGCTAAGCCTGATCTCGTTGATTTCAAGTCCATTCTGACCTTCAGAACAGGCATAGGCAAACTCCGGCCCTCCAGTTGTATTTGGGACTACAATTCCCATCATTCCTGACCAGTGCTCCTGTTGTCTAGAGATGACGGGAGCCACAGGTTTCCCACCGGCATTTTTAACTTGTCTAAATTGGGTACTTTCCCGAGAATTAAGAGTTAGGATCTGAGCGGGCGTTCGTAAAATAATCGGTAGTTAATGTAAAAGGCAATTCAGCAAACCAGGCTGCATTGTGGGCCTGGTTGTGTCTATTAAAATGAGAATTATTCTTTCTAAGCAAATATCTAGATCAGGCATAGGCAAACTTGGCTTTCCAGATGTTTTGGGACTACAACTCCCATCATCCCTAACTAACAGGACCAGTGGTCAGGGATGATGGGAGCTGTAGTCCCCAAACAGCTGGAGGGCCAAGTTGGGCCATGCCTGATCTGGACTCCCAAAAGGCAGATGAGAAAGCGAATAAAAGGAAGTTGAGACAAAGGTGAAGATACATAAAGGATTTAGAATCATAGAATCATAGAGTTGGAAGAGACCACAAGGGCCATCCAGTCCAACCCCCTGCCGAGCAGGAAACACCATCAAAGCATTCCTGACATATGCCTGTCAAGCCTCTGCTTAAAGACCTCCAAAGGAGGAGACTCCACCACACTCCTTGGCAGCAAATTCCACTGCCGAACAGCTCTTACTGTCAGGAAGTTCTTCCTAATGTTTAGATTTAATAGCCACATCATCAAAAAATCGTTACTGAAGGTATGGGAAAGATGTAAATATTTGATGGAGCCTCAAACCCCAAATTGGCTGTCACCAACAGAGATTATAACAACGGAAAAAATTAAATACGGATGGAAAGTGGGGAAAATATAGAGACTTAATAGAGGTGAAAGGTGGGGTATTTAAGCTAAAAAACTATGAGGAGATTCAACAACATTTAACAGGGTGGATACAATTTCACCAAATGCATAGCAGGTTCAAAGAAAAATAAAAAAATTCCTTCAGTAGCACCTTAAAGACCAACTAAGTTTTTATTTTGGTACGAGCTTTCGTGTGCATGCACACTTCATAAGATACACTTGAAACAGAAGAGTCAGACCCTTATGTATATACAGAGGGTGGGGGAATGGGTGATGGGAGTGGTAAACCTGTAGATCAGGCATCCCCAAATTGTGGCCCTCCAGATGTTTTGGCCTACAACTCCCATGATCCCTAGCTAACAGGACCAGTGGTCGGGGATGATGGGAATTGTAGTCCAAAACATCTGGAGGGCCGAAGTTTGGGGAAGCCTGCTGTAGATGGTGTATGTGGCAGCAAAGTTGGCATCTGGGTTTATTGCAGCTGTATGTGATGACTAGTGGTGTTCTGTTATTTTCCTTTTTGGGTCATACCATCTCAGGACTATTTAATTGCTCATCTTCTAACATTGTGTATGCCATCAAATGCCAACAGTGCCCTTCAGCTCTCTATATTGGACAAACAGGCCAAGCCCTACGCTAAAGGATAAATGGACATAAATCTGACATCAGGAACCGCAAGACAGAGAAACCAGTAGGAGAACACTTCAATCTCCCAGGACATTCTATACAAGATCTCAAAGCCGCTGTTTTATTACAGAGAAATTTCAGGAACAGACTGGAAAGGGAAGTTGCTGAATTGGAACTCATTACCAAGCTTAAAACCATGGAGCCACCTGGGATGAACAAAGACATTGGATTCTTATCTCATTATGCATGATCAAGCTTTCTTTAGCGCCTCGGCCCTTGCTTTCCCCCCCGCAGGACCAATTGCAGTCATCAGCAGTCGTTAACAGCCATCTACAGGTTTACCACTCCCATCAGCCCATCACCCATTCCCACCCCCATCCCCACCCTCTGTATATACATAAGGGTCTGACTTCTGTTTCAAGTGTATCTGAAGAAGTGTGCATGCACACGAAAGCTTGTACCAAAATAAAAACTTAGTTGGTATTTAAGGTGCTACTGAAGGATTTTTTTTTATTTTGCTTCGACTCAGACCAACACGGCTACCTACCTGTAACTAGATTCAAAGATGATATTGCCAAAAAAAAAAAGGTTTTAATAATGAACCATCCTTATTGGAGATCGACCTACTACAGAATACCCGGGAAATTATTTCTAAGATGTATAATACCATTCTGGAGTGGGAGGTTGAAGATGGAGCAGTGAAGGAAACTACGACCAAGTGGGCAATGGAGTTGGGGAAATCTATAGAAATGGACAGATGGGGAAAAAACTCTGGAAAGTATTTTGGAATTTTGCAGCGTCAGAGGGAGTTAAAGAAAACCTAATTTAGATGTTTTATAAGTGGTACCTGACGCCAGTCAAAATCCATAAAATGCTATTAAGAAATTGAATACTATATCAGATTGGCTCACATATAGACAGTTGTTAGAGGAAATCGGGGGGTGAATATAAATTTAAAAAAATATATGAAGATTTAAAATCCTTTGGAATAAGTAATTGGCAATATATACAGCTGTGCAGTATATTCAAGGCAGATAAAAAGAAATGTTTTGCAAGAGATATTTCTAAATTTGAGAAGGAAGTTATCCAAAGTAAAACTAAAATATTATCCAGAGCATATAATCTCCTACTGGAATGGGATTTGATGGATGAAGGCACAACAGAAGCAAGGATTAATTGGTCAAAAGATATCGGGACAACCATACATCTAGAGCAGGCACCCCCAAACTGCGGACCTCCAGATGTTTTGGCCCACAACTCCCATGATCCCTAGCTAACAGGACCAGTGGTAAGGGGTGATGGGAATTGTAGTACAAAACACCTGGAGGGCCGAAGTTTGGGGATGCCTGATCTAGAGCAATGGGAAAAACTATGGAGCCAGGATATCAACTTCACAGCTTCATATAATATAAGAGAAAATTTTGTAAAAATGTACCACAGGTGGTACTTAACACCTACAAAATGGGCTAAAATTTATAGGTTAAAAACGAATCTCTGTCCGGTACCTTTTTCCATATGTGGTGGACATGCGAAGGGATCAAAAAGTTCTGGCTAGCTATTCATGAGGAATTGAAGAAACTCAGGAAAAAATCAATTATCAAAAAACCCCAGAGATTTATTTATTGGGATTGATTAATAACGAAGTATCAAAGGAGAATAAAAAATTTTTTTTTTGCATGCTTGTACAGCAGCCAGGACGTTAATAGCCACATATTGGAAAACCGCAAATATACCAACAGCAGAGCGGCGGATTAACAAACTTTGCGAGTATTTGCCAATGGCCAAATGGACAGCGGTGGCGAGAAGCCAATCGAAGCAAAAATTGAGAAGCGGGTGGAAAAGTTATGATGAATATATGCGGAAATATAGTAAGAAGGAAGATATGCTTACATGCCTAGATTAAAAGGCAGGAAGTTAGATTAAGAGATAAAATTGGAGAGACAGTGGTGCCTCGCTAGACGAATGCCCTGTAAGACGAATTTTCCGCTATGTGAATAGGTTTTGCGATCGGAGGTGGCCTCGCAAGACGATGAGGTTTTTTAGGGCCACCGCTTCGTCTTGCGAAGCGTGGCCATAAAAACCTCCGATTGCAAAACCTAGCGAAAGGGGCATTCGTCTGGCAAAGGGGAACGAGCTGCAGCACAGGAAGAAGGCAAAGGGAGATCAGCTGAGAGGCGCTGACAGCTGTCACCGCCTCTCAGCTGATCTTCCTTTGCCGCCTTCCTCCTTTGTGTTCCGCTGGTCTCCTTCTTCTGGTTCGTCCCCTTCTTCCCGCTGTCGCCAAGCCAGTCCCCGAGCCGAAGGCAGTCAGCAGCGGGGGCTTTTCGTCGTTCCCTTGGGGGAACGCAAACGACGAAAAGCCCCCTCCCGCGCCGCACTTCGGCTCAGGGACTGGCTTGGCGGCAGCGGGAAGAAGGGGAGGAATTCGGCTCCGTCCCCCGATGCGCTTCGGCTCGGGGAAGCAGGCAGGGAGATGGCAAAAGCGCCGGGAAGCTGCGGGCTGTTGCCGTCTCCCTGCCTGCTTCCCCGAGCCGTGGCGCATCGGGGGACGGATCCGAAGATCGGTGGGCGCTGTTTGCCGGGGTCGAGAGCAAGAGAGCAAGCGCCTACCTGCCTGCCTGTCTTCCCCGACGCCAGTCCCCCGGAGCCCATAGGAGCCCATTGATTAAGTCTCAATGCATTCCTATGGGAAACCGGGACTCGCTAGACGAAAGATTCGTTATGCGAATTGACCCGTGGAACGAATTAATTTTGTCTAGCGAGGCACCACTGTAATTAAAAAAATGATTTGGGAAGAGCTAGTAGATGAAAGAATGCACGCAGGGATTAATAATTATAGAGGACATTAGATTAGATTTTGTCAGAAGTATAAATAGATAGAAACAGAAGTCGAGAAAGCAGCGGAGGGAAGTCTGTGGGGGATGGGGATTTTGTATTAGGGATTTTCTATGTATGAAATTGTTGTTGAAATGGATTTTTTGGTATGATGTATTTTTTAAAATTTAATAAAATTTCTTTAAATCCATAAAATGTACAAAACCAAGGACAACCATTGCTGGAGATGCCATAAAGAGGTTAGGGACCTTTTGACATATTTGGTGGCACTGTACTAAAATAAAATGATGTATTGGAGGAATGGAAAAAAAAATACTCAAATACAACATTAAAAAACCTCCAGAATCATTTCTATTGGGCATGGTAGATGAGGGAATAAACAGGACGAAAAAGTATTCCTGTGCTCAGTGACAGTTGCAAGGGTTTCAATCGCTAAATTATGGAAATCACAGGAGACGCCTACAATTAGAGATTGGCAGGGAAAAGGAATCAGTTACATTGATTTGGCCACGAAAGCTCATACCAAAATAAAAACTTAGTTGGTCTTTAAGGTGCTACTGAAGGAATTTTTTTATATTGATTTGGCCAGACTGACAAATGCAATGAGAGGGAGTACCTATAAGAAATGTAGTCATAATTGGGGGAAAATTTGGAGAATATCTGAAAAGACTTGGGTTGACAACAAATATTCTGTACAGATTCCAAAATGAAATTGATTTAAAGCAGTACAAATCAGTATATCTGTAGCACGGGATGAAGACGAGTGGAAGTCAACTGATAAGAAGAAAATGTAAGATTTGTATAACGGCTGAATCATAGAATCATAGAGTTGGAAGAGACCACAAGGGCCATCCACTCCAACCCCCTGCCAAGCAGGAAACACCATCAAAGCATTCTTGACATATGCTTAAAGACCTCAAAAGAAGGAGACTCCACCACACTCCTTGGTAGCAAATCCCACTGCCGAACAGCTCTTACTGTCAGGAAGTTCTTTCTAATGTTGAGGTGGAATCTTCTTTCTTGTAGCTTGAATCCATTGCTCCGTGTCCGCTTCTCTGGAGCAGCAGAAAACAATCTTTCTCCCTCCTCTATATGACATCCTTTGATATATTTGAACATGGCTATCATATCACCCCTTAACCTTCTCTTCTCCAGGCTAAACATACCCAGCTCCCTAAGCCGTTCCTCATTAGGCATCGTTTCCAGGCCTTTGATTTAAAGCAGTACAAATAAGTATATCTGTAGCACGGGATGAAGACGAGTGAAAGTCAACTTATAAGAAGAAAAATGTAAGATTTGTATAACGGCTGATTTGATTTATGTTTTGGTTGTAGTTTTTATTGGTGTGTATTTTATGTATAGTATTGTTTTAATCTCAATAAAGGTTATTTAAAAAATAAAATAAAAGAGAGAGAATCCCTCCTCCCTAAGCAAACCCTTAAAAATTGAATTGTAAGTGAGACGCACCTTTGAATTTCAAGGCAAATTCGTAGGGGTTATAGAGAGTCAGGACCTGTTTGTGGGTCGACTGGTCGTCCGCATAAAAGATCAGCTCCGTGGGGAAGAGGAAGACGGGAAGGTTTCCTCCCACTAACTCTGGCTGCCTTCGTTGCTGCTGCATTGGCCCCGATTCCTCCTCGCTTCTGCGCCTTCTGCTCGCCGGCCGGCTTGGTCTCCCCAAACGTCTCGTCAGGGTGATTTAGGAATCCGAAAGCATCTTGGCAAACCTATAGGCAGAAAGAAAAAAGCGGCAAAGGTCAAGGCTCTGGGGTTTGCCTACTTTTGCAGCCGGGTGGACCATGAATTAATATACAGTGGTACCTCTACTTACGAATTTCATAGAATCATAGAGTTGGAAGAGTTCAAATATATCAAAGGATGTCATATAGAGGAAGGTGCTCCAGAGAAGCGGACACGGAGCAATGGATTCAAACTACAAGAAAGAAGATTCCACCTCAACATTAGGAAGAACTTCCTGACAGTAAGAGCTGTTCGACAGTGGAATTCGCTGCCAAGGAGTGTGGCGGAGTCTCCTTCTTTGGAGGTCTTTAAGCAGAGGCTTGGCAGCCATATGTCAAGAATGCTTTGATGGTGTTTCCTGCTTGGCAGGGGGTTGGACTGGATGGCCCTTGGGGTCTCTTCCAACTCTAGGAGTCTATGAATTCCAAAGAGCCAGGCCCTTCCCGCCCCCCCAGGAAGCCCCGCCCCCATCGGCTAGAGACCCCCGATCGCCCCCTCCCCGTCCAGACCCCGCCAAGTGGAGGGGCTGTGGCGAACCCCCCCCCCCCCCCACAGAGCCGCCCCTTCCCCTCAAGCCCGAGGAGGCCCGCTTTTGTTTCGGGCTGGGGTCGCCTCACAGCTGTTTGGGGACTACAGCTCCCATCATCCCTCACGAGCAGGAGCAAGCGGTGAGGGATGCTGGGAATGGTAGTCCCCAAACAGGCCCCTCGCCCGGAAGGAGAGAGACCCCTCCTAGGCTCCCTGCCTTCACTCACCCCTCGGTCCCGGGTTCTTTCGGTCACCAGCCGCCGCCGAGAAAGCGCCGTCTCTTCGCCTCAGCGGACGTGCGCGCCCATTTCCCCGCCCCTTCCGCATCGCCAGGCGCTAGGGCTGCCGGGAAGGCGGCGGACTCCGCCTCCCTCTCGCTCGGCCGCCTCAGCGAAAGCCCTTTCGCGCCACCTGTCAGCGGACGGGCGCGCCCATTTCCCCGCCCCTTCCGCGTCACTAGGCGCCAAGGCTGCCAGGAAGGCGGCGGACTCCGCCTCCCTCTCTCCCTCGCCCCAGCGGACGTGCGCGCCCCTTTCCCCGCCCCTTTCGCGTCACTAGGCGCTAGGGCTGCCGGGGAGGCGGAGGACTCCGCCTCCCTCTCGCTCGGCCGCCTCAGTCGCTAGGGCTGCCCAAAAGCGGGAAGAGGGCGACGGAGGCGGTGCCTTTTCTCGACGGCAGTGGCGGGGCAATGGGCGGAGCTTTCCCGGCGCGTGCGCAGAGAAGAGGGCCTCGCTGTCTGCTTACGGGAGCAGTGATCGGGGCGATGGGCAACTGGAGGGCCAAGTGGGGCCATCCCTGAAAAGGCCCCGCTTCTTTTTTCTTTTAATAATAATTTTTATTGATTTTACAACAAAAAGAAACAACACCTTATAAAAGTAACAATAAAAGACACGACAATATGAAAACAACAATAAACACAAGAACACTACATTAAAAAAATACGAAATCCAAATGCAAAATCCTTTTCTTTTAACATTGTATTGGGGGGGGGCGACCTTCCTCGAGTTCCCTCCGTCTGCGGTTCATTACTCCTTTATCTTTAGCAATTTCCAATTCGTTATTTAAAACTCCTTATGATTTCAAATCTCTCATACATCAATTTACTTCGCTTAATTCCCAAACCCGCAGTTTCTATAAACTTCTATTTTTTTTAAATGATTTTTATTGATTTTGTAAACGCAAAAGATAAAAAACAAAAGATCAACAGCAACTTAAAAGACAATGAAACACATTAAAATAAAATAACATAACAATAAAGGAAGAAAACAAGCATCTAAATATAAATCCAAATTTCTTTAACATTGTATATAGGGACCTCCTCGAGTTCCCTCCATCTGAGCTTCATTTCATTTTTATCTTTTAGCAATTTCTAATGCATTTTAATATAAATTTCTTAAAATTTCAAATCTATCCTTTCTATATACTTCACTTAGATTTTAAATCCTCAGCTTCTATACAATTCTAAATCTATTCTTGATATACAATTTTAGCATATTTTTCCCCAATAAATTTTGAAATATTTCCAATCTTCTGTCGCTTCTTCTCCCCGGTCGCGGATTCTCCCGGTCATCTCAGCCAGTTCCATATACTCCCATCATTTTCATTTGCCAATCATCCACTGTTGGTAATTCATGGGTCTTCCAGTTCTTGGCTAATAGTACTCTTGCCGCCGTTGTAGCGTACATAAAGAAATTAACATTTCTCCTAGGAATCTCTTTCCCGACTATACCCAATAGAAAGGATTATGGTTTCTTAATAAATGTGTTTTTCAACACTCTCTTTAATTCATTATAAATCTTCTCCCAGAAATCCCTTACTAGTGGGCAAGTCCACCACATATGATAAAATGAGCCTTCCTCTTTCTTACATTTCCAACATTTATTATCCTGATTATGATAAATCTTAGCTAATTTTACTGGTGTTAAGATACCATCTATACATCATTTTCATTATGTTTTCTCTTAAAAGATTACACGCAGTAAATTTTAGCAAAGGACCCGCTTCCTGCGTCCTGTCCCCTCCAGCGTCTCTCTCGCTTAAAGAGATGCCGAGTCTTCCCTCGGCGCTACGCTGCCACCATTCTGCCCGAATCCGTTATAGCAGGAACATCCAACTCCCAATAGATTGCGATCTACTGCAGTATTAAAAAACTGGCAGGGATCTACCCATTGTTGTAAAAAAACTAGGAGTGATCTACCTAAACATTAGGAAGAACTTCCTGACAGTAAGAGCTGTTCGACAGTGGAATTTGCTGCCAAGGAGCGTGGTGGAGTCTCCTTCTTCTTTGGAGGTCTTTAAGGAGAGGCTTGACAGCCATATGTCAATAATGCTTTGATGGTGTTTCCTGCTTGGCCGGGAGTTGGACTGGATGGCCCTTGAGATCTCTTCCAGCTCTAGGATTCTATGATTCTACCCAAAGTTTTTGAGCTTTTTTTGGGAAGCAAAAGTTGTGGAGCTTTTTGAGGAAGCCAAACTTGGGGAGCTTTTTGGAGAAAGGCAAAGTTGTGGTTTGGGTTTTGTGCTTTTTTTTTGCTCTTTTTTTAAGGAGATCACTGGGGGGCCAGAGATCTACCAGGAACACCCCGTGATCTACCTGCTATACTGCATGCTTTCCCCCCCAGAATGTTTGAATTGGTTCTGAATAGAGTTGAAAAAGCTGTTTTTGTACTAAGATAGCTACTGCTCAAAGCATTCTTATCTCTCTATTCTGCAGTGAAAGCTTTGTCAGTACTTGCTTGTTTAAGATATACCCGAGTGGATAAAGGAGGGACATGCACTCAACACATATAAAAGTCTCGCTTTGAGAAGCAGGCACAACCTTCAGCTCTTTAGCTGCTTATTGTCCATAAGAGGGATAACTCTGATCTGCCTCTTGCATTTTGTTCAGTCCTAGAAACCCCGTTCTCTAGGCAGAAAGCATAGTTTTCTTTTGTGCACATTGTCTTTGTTGCTATTGTTTAGTCGTGTCCGACTCTTCGTGACCCCATGGACCAGAGCACGCCAGGCACTCCTGTCTTCCACTGCCTCCCGCAGTTTGGTCAGACTCATGTTCGTAGCTTCGAGAACACTGTCCAACCATCTCATCCTCTGTCGTCCCCTTCTAGTGCCCCCCGTCTTTCCCAACATCAGGGTCTTTTCCAGGGAGTCCCCTTCTCCTTGTGCCCTCCATCTTTCCCAGCATCAGGGTCTTTTCCAGGGAGTCCCCTTCTCCTTGTGCCCTCCATCTTTCCCAACATCAGGGTCTCCTCCAGGGAATCCCCTTCTCCTTGTGCCCTCCATCTTTCCCAACATCAGGCTCTTTTCCAGGGAGTCCCCTTCTCCTTCTGCCCTCCATCTTTCCCAGCATCAGGGTCTTTTCCAAGGATTCTTCTCTTCTCATGAGGTGGCCAAAGTATTGGAGTCTCAGCTTCAGGATCTGTCCTTCCAGTGAGCACTCAGGGCTGATTTCCTTCAGAATGGAGAGGTTTGATCTTCTTGCAGTCCATGGGACTCTCAAGAGTCTCCTCCAGCGCCAGAATTCAAAAGCATAAATTCTTCGGCGATCAGCCTTCTTGATGGTCCAGCTCTCACTTCCATACATCACTACCAGGAAAGCCATAGCTTTAACTATATGGACCTTTGTTGGCAAGGTGATGTCTCTGCTTTTTAAGATGCTGTCTAGGTTTGTCATTGCTTTTCTCCCAAGAAGCAGGCGTCTTTTAATTTCGTGACTGCTGTCACCATCTGCAGTGATCAAGGAGCCCAAGAAAGTAAAATCTCTCCCTGCCTCCATTTCTTCCCCTTCTATTTGCCAGGAGGTGACGGGACCAGTGGCCCTGATCTTGGTGTTTTTTGATGTTGAGCTTCAGACCATATTTTGCGCTCTCCTCTTTCACCCTCATTAAATGGTTCTTTAATTCCTCCTCACTTTCTGCCATCACGGTTGTGTCATCTGCCTATCTGAGGCTGTTGATATTTCTTCCGGCAATCTTAATTCCGGCTTGGGATTCATCTAGTCCAGCCTTTCGCATGATGAATTCTGCATATAAGTTAAATAAGCAGGGAGACAATATACAACCTTGTCGTACTCCTTTCCCAATTTTGAACCAATCAGTTGTTCCATATCCAGTTCTAACTGTAGCTTCTTGTCCCACATAGAGATTTCTCAGGAGACAGATGAGGTGATCAGGCACTCCCATTTCTTTAAGAACTTGCCATTGTTTGCTGTGGTCGACACAGTCAAAGGCTTTTGCATAGTCGATGAAGCAGAAGTAGATGTTTTTCTGGAGCTCTCTAGGTTTCTCCATAATCCAGCACATGTTTGCTATTTGGTCTCTGGTTCCTCTGCCCTTTCGAAATCCAGCTTGCACATCTGGGAGTTCTCAGTCCACATACTGATTAAACCTGCCTTGTAGAATTTTGAGCATAACCTTGCTAGCGTGTGAAATGAGAGCAATTGTGCGGTAGTTGGAGCATTCTTTGGCACTGCCCTTCTTTGGGATTGGGATGTAGACTGATCTTCTCCAATCCTCTGGCCATTGCTGAGTTGGTCTATATACCAACTGGTCTATACCATACTTATGGGGGTTCCAGCAGGCCTCTCAGGAGCTGGCTTGCATTGTCTCTGAACTTTAAGCGGCCTTGAAAAACAGAAATATTCTTTCTCTTCCACCCCCCACCCTCTCTTAAGGATGGAGCCAATTTCTTCTGCTGTTGGAGCGTGATCCGAGTTGTGTCACACATTGAATTCCTGTTCTGATGCAGTGTTGTCAGACTCTATTCTTCTTTGGAGGTCTTTAAGCAGAGGCTTGACAGGCATATGTCAAGAATGCTTTGATGGAGTTTCCTGCTTGGCAGGGGGTTGGACTGGATGACCCTTGGGGTCTCTTCTAACTCTAGGATTGTAGTTTGAATCCATTCCACCTCAACATTAGGAAGAACTTCCTGACAGTAAGAGACAAGACTCCATGGACAAAGACAACAGGCATATTACTCTACAGGTTGCTAAATTCCTAACAGCCGTCCTCTCGTACAAGGGACGGAATGGAATGTTAGCTGATTATTTATAGTTATAAGAATTTTCTATAATGACATCAGATATTGATTTTAGCGTCGTGCCTAAATTTTTAATCATAATCTTAAACTTTTCTTTTTGAATTGTCAATATTTGTCCTCGTGAGCTGTGAATTGTGTTATATTGTTTGTGGCTCGTACGAGTCCGCTGTTTGATTGGATTTATTTTGTTGTGTTGTGTTTTATGATGGGCGTAAAGCCGAAGAAACATCTTTTGTACTTTGTACGGGGAGCCAAGGCAGGTCTCTCAGGACTTGTCTTGGTGGTTCCTGGCGCCGTATTCTGGCTTAGCTGCAATTTTCAGGTCAGCTTCCAAGGTAGCCCCACGCAGAGCGCATGGCAGTAGTCCAAGTGGGAGATAAACCAGAGCATGCACCACTCTGGGCAGAGAGGGTCTCATCCTGCGTCCCAGATGGAGCTGCCAATGCAATTCTGGGCAGCATCAATAGGAGTATAGCGTCTAGATCAAGGGAAGTAATAGTACCACTGTATTCTGCTCTGGTCAGACCTCACCTGGAGTACTGTGTCCAGTTCTGGGCACCACAGTTCAAGAATGATACTGACAAACTGGAATGTGTCCAGAAGAGGGCAACCAAAATGGTCAAAGGCCTGGAAACGATGCCTTATGAGGAACGGCTTAGGGAGCTGGGTATGTTTAGCCTGGAGAAGAGGAGGTTAAGGGGTGATATGATAGCCATGTTCAAATATATAAAAGGATGTCATATAGAGGAGGGAGAAAGGTTGTTTTCTGCTGCTCCAGAGAAGCGGACACGGAGCAATGGATTCAAACTTCAAGAAAGAAGCTTCCACCTGAACATTAGGAAGAACTTCCTGACAGTAAGAGCAGTTCGACAGTGGGATTTGCTGCCAAGGAGTGTGGTGGAGTCTCCTTCTTTGGAGGTCTTTAAGCAGAGGCTTGACAGGCATATGTCAAGAATGCTTGGATGGTGTTTCCTGCTTGGCAGGGGGCTGGATTGGATGGCCCTTGGGGTCTCTTCTAAATCTTGGATTCTATGATTCTATGACCTGCGTCTCCATGGACAGCTATTTTGAATAGCAGCAACTATTGGTTGGCTGAACATTGAATCTCGCTGCCTCCCTCTGTGTGTGCCGAGTTGTCTTCCAAACTCCAGGGAAACTAAGCTCTAAAGTTGGCCCCGGGACAAAAGGGATTAAGGCAATTATTCCGAGTTGGAACGAAAGATTTGCATGTCCTCCCGGGGCTGTTTGGTGGCTCACTGCCCCGTGACTTATTTTAGAACACCCTTTGGCTGGCATTGGGTGCCATGCCAACTATTTACAGGGTAACCTTTCCGCTTAATCCTCCCCACAGGATCTCGACGTTTCGGGCTCTGAAAAAGTTTTCATAGAATCATAGAATCCTAGAGTTGGAAGGGACCACAAGGGCCATCCAGTCCAACCCCCTGCCAAGCAGGAAACACCATGAACAGGACTACAACAAAGACCTCAGTTACGAATACATTAAAGTTATACACAACCGTAACTGGCTATAATAAAATGCATAAACTAATACAGAATGAGTAAGGAAATTTTTGTTATTATGTATGTAAGAACAACCTATGTCAAAGGCGAGGGCACAACCCCAAACTTAAAGTGTTCATGAAGGTCACAGTCCAAACGAATAAGATAATCAAGGAGTACCCCAAGAGAAGAGGTGCAGCAGGTGTAGACCAGGTACTCGTGGATCCAGTTGAGAAAAGGGCGTGGTCAGCCCAGGTCCATGAGATGGCAGCAGATGTATAAATGGTGCCAGGTTCAGCAAAAAGGCACTGTCCATAGGAAAACAAGGTTCCCAGGTATATTCCCTGTTTCGCCCAAGATGGGCTTCTTCAGTTGGTGGCTACATAGTATAAAGAAATATTAACAAAATATCATAGAAACATGCTAATACAAAAGTCAAAAAACAATAATTACAATAAGAAATTATCAGAGGAAAGTACATACCTTGCACAAGTAGATTAATACAAACTTTAAGATTTCAAGTAAACTGCCAAATGATAAATGCGTAGCTCAAAGGATCACAACTGAATATAAAGGTCTTGACTATAGATCAACAGGTGTAAACAATCAAAGGGACTAATCATACATTCTTAAAGAGACAGTCCATGGAAAAAGGCCTAAAGAGTCAACACACTCTAAATTCAGCATTACATAAAAAGGAAGATCACAAAAAGGCACTATAGTCAATGTCAGAATGTTGCTGAGACCAAACATCCTTGACCGGTTGCTGAGTGGTGTTTGGCAAAGAGAGTTTGGCTGGAGGCATAGATCAGCAGCGGCTTCGAATCTTCCTTCAAGCCTTTGCAGTTTCCCTTGTCCCTCTTCTCTCCCTTCTGTTATGCCATGGGCAGGCAAACAGCCTTTGACTGTGTCGACCACAGCAAACTATGGCAAGTTCTTCAAGGAAGTATGGTATAGACCAGTTGGTATATAGACCAACTCAGCAATGGCCAGAGGATTGGAGAAGATCAGTCGACATCCCAATCTCAAGGAAGGCCAGCGCCAAAGGATGCTCCAACTACTGCACAATTGCGCTCATTTCACACCCTAGCAAGGCTATGCTTGAAATTCGACAAGGCAGGCTTAAGCAGTATGTGGACCAAGAACTCCCAGAAGTGCAAGCTGGATTTCGAAGGGGCAGAGGAACCAGAGACCAAATAGCAAACACGCGCTGGATTATGGAGAAACCTAGAGAGCTCCAGAAAAACATCTACTTCTGCTTCATCGACTATGCAAAAGCCTTTGACTGTGTCGACCACAGCAAACAATGGCAAGTTCTTAAAGAAATGGGAGTGCCTGATCACCTCATCTGTCTCCTGAGAAATCTCTATGTGGGACAAGAAGCTACAGTAGTTAGAACTGGATATGGAACAACTGACTGGTTCAAAATTGGGAAAGGAGTACGACAAGGTTGTATATTGTCTCCTTGCTTATTTAACTTATATGCAGAATTCATCATGCGAAAGGCTGGACTCGATGAATCCCAAGACGGAATTAAGATTGCCGGAAGAAATATCAACAACCTCAGATATGCAGATGACACAACCTTGATGGCAGAAAGTGAGGAGGAATTCAAGAACCTTGTAATGAGGGTGAAAGAGGAGAGCGCAAAATATGGTCTGAAGCTCAACATCAAAAAAACCAAGATCATGGCCACTGGTCCCATCACCTCCTGGCAAATAGAAGGGGAAGAAATGGAGGCAGTGAGAGATTTGACTTTCTTGGGCTCCTTGATCACTGCAGATGGTGACAGCAGTCACAAAATTAAAAGACGCCTGCTTCTTGGGAGAAAAGCAATGACAAACCTACACAGCATCTTAAAAAGCAGAGACATCACCTTGCCGACAAAGGTCCGTATAGTTCAAGCTCTGGTTTTCCCAGTAGTGATGTATGGAAGTGAGAGCTGGACCAGAAAGAAGGCTGATCGCCGAAGAATTGATGCTTTTGAATTATGGTGCTGGAGGAGACTCTTGAGAGTCCCATGGACTGCAAGAAGATCAAACCTCTCCATTCTGAAGGAAATCAGCCCTGAGTGCTCACTGGAAGGACAGATCCTGAAGCTGAGGCTCCAATACTTTGGCCACCTCATGAGAAGAGAAGACTCCCTGGAAAAGACCCTGATGTTGGGAAAGATGGAGGGCACTAGGAGAAGGGGACGACAGAGGACAAGATGGTTGAACAGTGTTCTCGAAGCTACGAACATGAGTTTGACCAAACTACGGGAGGCAGTGGAAGAATCATAGAATCATAGAGTTGGAAGAGACCACAAGGGCCATCCAGTCCAACCCCCTGCCAAGCAGAAACACCATCAAAGCATTCTTGACATATGGCTGTCAATCCTCTGCTTAAAGACCTCCAAAGAAGGAAACTCTACCTACAACTGCCATATCCCCTAGCTAGCAGGACCAGTGGTCAGGGGTGATGGGAATTGTAGTCTCAAAACGATCTGGAGGGATGAGGAATATTGTGTATATTAGTTCCTGGCAAGTGTAATAAAACGGAGACAAATGGAGACTTGGCTTGCTTTTCCAAACAGGAACGAAGTATAAGCACGGGGCCTCGGAAGAGGTTTCCAGTGTGTTAGTCATCGGAGAAGCAGCAACAGGGAGAAAGAGCTTTATTTGGAAATGTCGGAGATGTAGGGGCACAAAATGCTTGACTTAATTGCTGAAGACAGGCCTGGCCAAACTCGGCCCTCCGGATGTTTTGGGACTACAATTCCCATCACCCCTAGCTCACAGGACCAGTTGTCAGGGACGATGGGCGTTGTAGTCCCCAAAGAGCTGGAGCGCCGAGTTTGCGATGCTTGACTTAATTCAGGCATCCCCAAACTTCAGCCCTCCAGATGTTTTGGACTACAATTCCCATCATCCCTGTCCACTGGTCCTCTTAGCTAGGGATCATGGGAGTTGTAGGCCAAAACATCTGGAGGGCCGCAGTTTGGGGATGCCTGACTTAATTGCTGCAGACAGGCCTGGCCAAACTCGGCCCTCTGGATGTTTTGGGACTACAATTCCCATCATCCCTGACCACTGGTCCCTGTGAGCTAGGGACGATGGGAGTTGTAGTCCCAAAACATCTGGAGGGCCACGTTTGGCCATGCCTGGCTTAAGAGCTAGGCCAGGGACGTCCAACTCTCAAGAGACTGCGATCTACTCCCGGTATAAAAAAAAACCCCAGCAGTGATCTACCGGTTGCCGTTGTGTGGCTCAAAGTTGTGGAGCTTCTTTTGGGAAGCAAACGAACGAATGGAACTGAGTATATGAATGATTGGAATGGAATATATGAATGAATGGAACAGAATATATATCCTGTATATCCAATATCAGCAGAATCTGATATATCCTATAATAATAATTCTGACAGTAAGAGCTGTTCGGCAGTGGAATTTGCTACCAAGGAGTGTGGTGGAGTCTCCTTCTTTGGAGGTCTTTAAGCGGAGGCTTGACAGGCATATGTCAAGAATGCTTTGATGGTGTTTTCTGCTTGGCAGGGGGTTGGACTGGATGGCCCTTGGGGTCTCTTCCAACTCTAGGATTCTATGATTCTATACCATCCCCACGTATTTCCAGCAGGCCTAGGGCGACCTGCCTCTCCACCTTCTCTCCTATCCTCCTATACTTCCATCCTTCTTTCCTCCTATCCTCCTATCCTTCAATTTCTCTGCTGCTCCAGAGAAGCGGACACAGAGCAATGGATTCAAACTTCAAGAAAGAAGATTCTACACCTAAACATTAGGAAGAACTTCCTGACAGTAAGAGCTGTTCGGCAGTGGGATTTGCTACCAAGAAGTGTGGTGGAGTCTCCTTCTTTGGAGGTCTTGAATCAGAGGCTTGACAGGCATATGTCAAGAATGCTTTGATGGTGTTTCCTGCTTGGCGGGGGGTTGGACTGGATGGCCCTCAGGGTCTCTTCCAACTCTACGATTCTATGATTCTATGAATGTCCTCTTTCACAGATTTTCTAAGGGCCAAGTTCCCCTGAGTAAAAGCAGTCAAAATCTGTGCCAACTCCCTGGTGGATAGCACTGATCCCAGCCTTCGGAGAGCTTTCACTAGGGCCCAGTTTCAAACCTTGCCAACACCATACCTGACCAGTAGATTTTAAACATTAGGAAGAACTTCCTGACAGTAAGAGCTGTTCGGCAGTGGGATTTGCTGCCAAGGAGTGTGGTGGAGTGGGTCTCCTTCTTTGGAGGTCTTTAAGCAGAGGCTTGACAGGCAGAAGTCAAGAATGCTTTGCTGGTGTTTCCTGCTCGGCAGGGGGTTGGACTGGATGGCCCTTGGGGTCTCTTCCAACTCTATGATTCTTTCAAATCGCAACCAGTGAAACTCCTGTGTGCAGTGATGGGCAACCTTTTGAGCTTGGTGTGTCAAAATTCGCCAAAAAACTGAGCATGAATTTTTTTTGGGGGGGGGGCTGTCACTTCGGGAGAAAACCCAAAATTCCACGATATTTATTCTTTAAATGACACCTTTAGAACTGCAATTCGTAAACGGTTCAAGTTGAATTCCTTTCTTGGTGTTAGGAATGGTAAATTACTTTTGTTCCATGGTCAATTTACAAGTGGCACAATGACCGCATTTAAAATGACCTTTGATTGCACTTAACTGAGACGGTTTCTCACCTACCGTGTTTCTCCGAAAATAAGAGACTGTATTATATTTATTTTTCCTGGGGGGAAAACAAAACACTATGATTCATTTTCAGGGGATGTCTTATTTTTTCCTCCTCCTCCTGCCACGGCCTGACAGTAAGAGTTGTTCGACAGTGGAATTTGCTGCCAAGGAGTGTGGCAGAGTCTCCTTCTTTGGAGGTCTTTAAGCAGAGGCTTGACAGCCATCTGTCAGGAATGCTTTGATGTTGTTTCCTGCTTGGCAGGGGGTTGGACTGGATGGCCCTTGTGGTCTCTTCCAACTCTATGATTCTTTGATTCTATGATTCTATGATATGATAGCCATGTTCAAATATATAAAAGGATGTCATATAGAGGAGGGTGAAAGGTTGTTTTCTGCTGCTCCAGAGAAGCGGACACGGAGCAATGGATTCAAACTACAAGAAAGACGCTTCCACCTAAACATTAGGAAGAACTTCCTGACAGTAAGGGCTGTTTGGCAGTGGGATTTGCTGCCAAGGAGTGTGGTGGAGTCTCCTTCTTTGGAGGTCTTTAAGCAGAGGCTTGACAGGCATATGTCAAGAATGCTTGGATGGTGTTTCCTGCTTGGCAGGGGGTTGGACTGGATGGCACTTGTGGTCTCTTCCAACTCTAGGATTCTATGATTCTATGTTTAGGAAGAACTTCCTGACAGTAAGAGCTGTTCGACAGTGGGATTTGCTGCCAAGGAGTGTGGTGGAGTCTCCTTCTTTGGAGGTATTTAAGCAGAGGCGAGACAGCCATCTGTCAGGAATGCTTTGATGGTGTTTCCTGCTTGGCAGGAGGTTGGACTGGATGACCCTTGGGGTCCCTTCCAACTCTAGGAGTCTATGATTCTATGATGCTCAGCCTGAACAATAATAATAATAATAAAATGATAGATCATTTCTGCCCCGCCCATCCAGCTGGCTCTCCCCAGCTGCTCTAAGCTGTTTCCAACAAAAGATTAAAAAGACAGGCGTTCAAAACTTCCCGAAATGATGCACACACACACAAGAGGGCTCAGATTCCTACAAGGGCTACTCAGCGTTTGGGAAATTTTGGGAGACTGAAGTAGCCGGGCAGGTATTTATATCCCGTTGGCGGTGCCCTATTCTTCTCCCCTGAGATCACCTAAAATGGTAAGATGTTTTCCATGGAAGTCCCGGGCAAAGGGGGTGTGGACAATCTCTTGGCCCCCCGCCCCCCAAGATTAATAGTCTCCCTCAACTCTCCAACTGGGACAAGTTCTTATCAGCCGAGTTCCTAAAGGAGGGCTGGTTGGGAACTGGTCCTCGCCGAAGGATGGCTTATCACAGGCACGCAGGTAACCCCTCTGCGCCCCAAATATATGTACAGTATATATATATATGGCATTATTTCGTTGTCTTTTGTGCTTTGGGCAAGAGTTCGGGCTGGCTGGCTGGCTTGCTGTTTCGACAGGATTTCACTGTGCTGGATATTCTTCCTTTGAGCCTCATGATTTTTTGGGGGAGGGGGGTTGGCTTTCTGGCAAATAAGGGGACCCTAGGTACAAGGATATTCCTTCCCGGTAAGGTGCTAAGGGATGGGCAGAAGGGCAGTTGGTAAATAACTTTATCTTTCAAATATATCAAAGGATGTCATATAGAGGAGGGTGAAAGGTGGTTTTCTTCTGCTCCAGAGAAGCGGACACGGAGCAATGGATTCAAACTGCAAGAAGCTTCCACCTAAACATGAGGAACAACTTCCTGACAGTAAGAGCTGTTCGACAGTGGGATTTGCTGCCAAGGAGTGTGGCGGAGTCTCCTTCTTTGGAGGTCTTTAAGCAGAGGCTTGACAGCCATATGTCAAGAATGCTTTGATGGTGTTTCCTGCTTGGCAGGGGGTTGGACTGGATGGCCCTTGGGGTCTCTTCCAATTCTATGATTCTAAGATTCTATTTATTGTATTTTCAACATGCTCTGTATCTGAAAACGAAAGCATTTATTTTAAAAAAAGAGGACTGCACAGCAGCAATCTAGTCTCATCATGTTCAGTGGGACTTATTCCCGAACCGACGGTGCAAACCAAGGCACTCCTTGCTTCTACCTTGTACCTAAAACTCTGCACAAGCCTGCATCAGATTTCCTAAACATTAGGAAGAACTTCCTGACAGTAAGAGCTGTTCGACAGTGGGATTTGCTGCCGAGGAGTGTGGTGGAGTCTCCTTCTTTGGAGGTCTTTAAGCGGAGGCTTGACAGCCATATGTCAAGAATGCTTGGATGGTGTTTCCTGCTTGGCAGGGGGTTGGACTGGATGGCCCTTGTGGTCTCTTCCAACTCTGTGATTCTATGATGCTATGGTTCCGGCCCTCCCATTTGCACGCTGCTGGGGAGCAGAAGAAATGCCGTGATCCACGGAGCACGGCTGCGTCGGCGGAGGGGGGCCCAGCAAGAGGCGGCTGCGCGGGAGCCGCTTCGGGGAGCGCAGCGCAGCGCGAAGAGCCTGGCGAGAGGCAGGTGAAGCCCGTTATCTGCATGGGCGACTGGGGGTTGGGCGCCCTGGGCGCTGATCGTCGGAAAGCCCCCGCCCCAGCAAAACATTAGGAAGAACTTCCTGACAGTAAGAGCTGTTCGACAGTGGGATTTGCTGCCAAGGAGTGTGGTGGAGTCTCCTTCTTTGGAGGTCTTTAAGCAGAGGCTTGACAGGCAGATGTCAAGAATGCTTGGATGGTGTTTCCTGCTTGGCAGGGGGTTGGACTGGATGGCCCTTGTGGTCTCTTCCAATTCTATGATTCTATGATTCTAAGATTCTATTTATTGTATTTTCACCATGCTCTGTATTATCTGAAAACGAAAGCGTTCATTTAAAAAAAGGACTGCCTAGCAGCAATCTAGTCTCATCGTGATCAGTGGGACTTATTCCCGAGCCGACCTTGTACCTAAAACTCTGCACAAGCCTGCATCGGAGAATTGTAGAGCTGAAAGGGATCCCTGAGGGTCATCTAGGCAACCCCCCCGGGGCAATGCAGGAATCTCAACTAGACCATCCCTGATGGATGGCCATCCTTCTTCTGTTTTCCCCCTCCGCCAGGACGCAACAACGGAGACCGGAGGTGGAGGAGGGAAGCCCAGCAGAGGGATGATATAGCTATCTCTGAAATTTCATGCATATCAGTTAATACCAAAATAAAAATTTAGTTGGTCTTTAAGGTGCTACTGAGGGAATTTTTTTATTTTGTTTCGACTGAGACCAACACAGCTACCTACCTGTAGTTAATACCGTGTTTCTCATAAAACAAGACGTACCTACAAAATAAGACATGGCAGGCTTTTCACGAGTTGATTCACTAGAAGACCTACCCCAAAAATAAGCCGCAGTGGGGGAGCAGGTCTGGCAAGGAAAGGAAGGCATTTAAGCACCTTCGGAAGAGCCGGCGGAATAAGTCCCACTGAACACGATGAGACTAGATTGCTGCTGTGCAGTCCTGTTTTCTTAAATGAATGCTTTCCTTTTCAGATAATACAGAGCATGGTGAAAATACAATAAATAGAATCTTAGAATCATAGAATCCTAGAGTTGGAAGAGACCCCAAGGGCCATCCAGTCCAACCCCCTGCCAAGCAGGAAACACCATCAAAGCATTCTTGACATGGCTATCATATCACCCCTTAACCTCCAGGCTAAACATACCCAGCCCCCTAAGCCGTTCCTCATAAAGCATTGTTTCCAGTCCTTTGACCATTTTGGTTGCCCTCTTCTGGACACGTTCCACCTTGTCAGTATCCTTCTTGAACTGAGCTTCAATCCCACTTTGCCAGCTGAGGGGAGGACGGAGGCTGCAGAAATCATTTCGCATCTTTCCAGAAACATTAGCGCACTCTCTCCCCCCCCCCAAAAGCTCTTTGCTTCCCAGTGTACCTCCCTCCCGTTTGTTGAATGTGCTCCGCGCACCGTTGCCACGACCCAAAATAGCCGGACCAAATTCCGGAGAAATGAGTGAAAGGGCAAGCGACTCAGGAAACAATGGGATCATGCGCCTATATTTAGATTAGATTTCGTGCCAGAGACAACATTGCAGAAACAAGTTCGCCATGAACACATTAGCTGTCCTTAGGAGGGAATGCTCTGTGGGGCCCCCTGCTTGCTTGCTCCTCTTGTTCTGAGCTTGTGGGCCTGACCCTGTAGCTGTGAGAGCTTCAGAGAGGAATGGCATAGAATCATAGCAGAACACAGTTTATGCCCTTGCTTCATGAAAATTAAAGAGGATCATAGAATCATAGAGTTGGAAGAGACCACAAGGGCCCTCCAGTCCAACCCCCTGCCAAGCAGGAAACACCATCAAAGCATTCTTGACATATGTCTGTCAAGCCTCTGCTTAAAGACCTCCAAAGAAGGAGACTCCACCACACTATTTGGCAGCAAATTCCACTGTCAAACAGCTCTTACTGTCAGGAAGTTCTTCCTAATGTTGAGGTGGAAGCTTCTTTCTTGTAGTTTGAATCCATTGCTCCGTGTCCGCTTCTCTGGAGCAGCAGAAAACAACCTTTCTCCCTCTTCCATATGACATCCTTTGATATATTTGAACATGGCTATCATATCACCCCTTAACCTTCTCTTCTCCAGGCTAAACATACCCAGCTCCCTAAGCCGTTCCTCATAAGGCATCGTTTCCAGGCCTTTGACCATTTTCGTTACCCTCTTCTGGACACGTTCCAGCTTGTCAGTATCCTTCTTGAACTGTGGTGCCCAGAACTGGACACCGTACTCCAGGTGAGGTCTGACCAGAGCAGAATACAGTGGTACTATTACTTCCCTTGATCTAGACGCTATACTCCTATTGATGCAGCCCAGAATTGCATTGGCTTTTTGAGCTGCTGCATCACACTGTTGACTCATGTCAAGTTTGTGGTCTACCAAGACTCCTAGATCCTTTTCACATGTACTGCTCTCAAGCCAGGTGTCACCCATCCTGTATTTGTGCCTTTCATTTTTTTGCTCAAGTGTAGTACTTTACATTTCTCCCTGTTAAATTTCATCTTGTTTGCTTTGGCCCAGTTGTCTAATCTGTGAAGGTCATTTTGAAGTGTGATCCTGTCCTCTGGGGTATTAGCCACCCCTCCCAATTTGGTGTCATCTGCAAACTTGCTCAGGATGCCCTCAAGCCTATCATCCAAGTCATTGATCAAGATGTTGAATAAGACTGGGCCCAAGACAGAACCCTGTGGCTCTTCCCACTAGTCACTACTCTCCAGGGTGAAGAGGAGCCATTGATCCTGGAGAGTAGTGACTAGTGGGGTGCCACAGATGTCTTTTGTTTTTCTAGCTTGATCAAAATGATCAATTCTTTCATAACAGGTAGATAGTTAAGAGATTAGGTGGCTTCTATGCCCCCAGAATTTGATCCTGTCCTCTGGGGTATTAGCCCCCCCTCCCAATTTGGTGTCGTCTGCAAACTTGCTCAGGATGCCCTCAAGCCCATCATCCAAGTCATTGATGAAGATGTTGCATAAGACTGGGCCCAAGACAGAACCCTGTGGCTCTTCCCACTAGTCACTACTCCCCAGGATGAAGAGGAGCCATCGATGAGCACCCTTTGGGTTCGGTCTTCCTCCCAGAGCTTGGGAAAGGGAACCTTTGTTGCGACCTAGGAAGGTTGCAAATCTCCGACGAGGCGTTGAACTGTTTCAACTCGGGAGCTTGTATGGCATGCTGTCGTTTTCTCTTTGGGGTCCGTCTCGCAGCGAGCTCTCTCTGGCAATCGGCCTGACTTTGTTGAACGTTGAGTTCCAAAACGCCGGGAATCTAGGATACGACGCGGTTGGAAAGACGATCAACTTCCAAAGCCGTTTTGGCCAAGATGGTTTGTCTGTCTCCTGTGTCCTGTCTCTTGATGGATGAGGCGACGGATTAATGGGAGACAACGGGTCAAGGTTAACATAGCTGGAAGTTTTGGCAAGGAGGAGGGGAGACAGCGTTCCAGCCGTTGGAGCAATGTGTTCCTTTGGGGATTATGAAGCAAAACAGGCTGTCCGGCTCTGGGTCAGGTCATGTTATTTTAAAAATCCGCTGCTCCTTTTTCCCTTATGGGGTACCCAATAGCCCCTCTAGAGTCCGTAAGTGGGTTCCCTATCGGTAGGAGAAAATGTGTTGTTGTTTAGCCGTTTAGTCTTGTCCGACTCTTCGTGACCCCATGGACCAGAGCACGCCAGGCACTCCTGTCTTGCACCGCCTCCCGCATTTTGGTCAGACTCATGTTCGTCGCTTCGAGAACACTGTCCGACCATCAGGGTGAAAGGTTGTTTTCTGCTGCTCCGGAGACCTCCATTGTAAAAAGATCATAAAATCAGAGAACATTCAGTTGCCATATTTTTCCATGTATAGCACGCCCCCCCCCCTGTAGATGATGCCCCCTTTTGGGGGGACTCAAAATTAAGGAATACGGGGGCACCTTTTAAAACATTTTTCATAGAATCCTAGAGTTGGAAGAGACCACAAGGGCCATCCAGTCCAACCCCCTGCCAAGCAGGAAGCACCATCAAAGCATTCTGCTTAAAGACCTCCAAAGAAGGAGACTCCACCACACTCCTTGGCAGCAAATCCCACTGCCGAACAGCTCTTACTGTCAGGAAGTTCTTCCTAATGTTGAGGTGGAATCTTCTTTCTTGTAGCTTGAATCCATTGCTCTGTGTCCGCTTCTCTGGAGCAGCAGAAAACAACCTTTCTCCCTCCCTTTTAAAGTAAAAAACACCTAGTCTTATACACAGAAAAGTACGGTACCTTGGCGATGGATTCTTTGGCTCCTGAACAACCAGGACTTCTTAGAAAGAGATAGAAAAGTTCACGGACAAACAAAACAGCAGAGTTTGCATATTTCAAGCCTTTTCCCTTGTTTTGGAGGAGAGAATCATAGAATCATAGAGTTGGAAGAAACCACAAGGGCCATCCAGTCCAACCCCCTGCCAAGCAGGAAACACCATCAAAGCATTCTTGACATATGCCTGTCAAGCCTCTGCTTAAAGACCTCCCAAGAAGGAGACTCCACCACACTCCTTGGCAGCAAATTCCACTGTCGAACAGCTCTTACTGTCAGGAAGTTCTTCCTAATGTTTAGGTGGAAGGCTTGACTCAATTCCAGGCAGCTTCCCACGCCCCGTGCTGGATCTCAAACGCTGTCTTTCGAAATGTGGGGTATCAAAGATCTTTTCCCGTGTCCGAGTGGGCCTCCTAGCTGGTTTTTTTTATTTAAAAAAACTTGGGGTTTTCTGGTCTCTGCTGTGATGGTCTCCTTGTCAAGAATCACCCACTTAGGTGTTTATTGGTCTGTGTAACATTGGGAAATGTCAATCACTTCTCCTACCTGGGCAGTCCTCTTTCCACAAGGGCCGACGTCGATGCCGAAATCCAGCACTGCCCGACTGAAGGGCAGAGTGTTTGAGAACTGGGGCATTTGCAGGGAAACCCAAATTTGCTATGGTATTACCAACCTGACTGCCTGCTTGCGAAACACGGACCCCTTATCAATGCCGTCTCCAACTCCTTGAAAGATTCCATCCATGGGGTCTCCAAAAACTTTGGGGAGACACAGGAGAACTAATGGGCTTGAGGGCATCCTGAGCAAGTTTGCAGATGACACCAAATTGCGTATTTAAATATGCGTATTTAATTTTATTATTTTTATTTTACTATATATCGTACTTGTATTTTCTATCTGTACAGTGGTACCTCTACTTATGAATAACTCTACTTACAAATGTTTCTACTTACGAATGGAGCTCCGTCCGCCATCTTGGATGCGGTTTAGATAGGATTTTTTCTACTTACGAATTTTTAGATAGGGTTGCTTCGACTTATGAATTTTTTCTCCCAATGAATTCCTATGGGATTCGACTTACAATTTTTTTCTACTTACGAATGTGTGTTCGGAGCGCATTAAATTCGTAAGTAGAGGTACCACTGTATGTCCAGTAAAGATTTCTAATTTGTTGTTGTGGGTTTGTTTCCTTCTGTGAGTAATTTCTTATTTAAGATGTTTTTTTGTTTCAACTATCTTATCTATATATGCTATAAATTTCCCCCCATTCTTTCATGTACACCTCGCTGCCTTGCTGTCTTATTCTCGATGTTAGTTTTGCAATTTCCATATATTCCACCGTTTTCCTTCTCCAGTCTTCTACTGATTGAATTGCCGTATATTCCGGCGTATAAGACGACTGGGCATATAAGACGACCCCCAACTTTTCGAGAGTTTGGGATACACTCGCTGTATAAGAAATATGACCCGGCGTATAAGATGACTCCTGACTATTGAGAAGATTTTCCTGGGTTAAAAAGTAGTCTTATACGCAGGAATATGCAGACCTGAGCTAGAATTACCCTCGCTCCTGTAGTCGCATATAGGAACATATGCAATCAACGGGTTATTTTTTTTTGTCGTTGTCTTCTTACTGCCGCAGGGCCTGCCAGCTACACGGTGGGCACCATGTCGGAGCGCTTCGACTGCCACTATTGCCGCGACAACTTGCACGGGAAGAAGTACGTGCACAAGGAAGGCCGCCATTGCTGCGTCAAGTGCTTCGAGAAGTTCTGCGCCAACACCTGTGCCGAGTGCAGGAAGCCGATCGGAGCTGATTCCAAGGTGGTTATTTGAACAGTTTGCTTCTTTGCTGAATGGATCTTTCCATCCCATGCTTCACCCCCCCCCCCAAAAAAAAATAAGTGTGGGGATGTTCAGGGTGGCGGGAGAGGACAAAGGCAATTTTGTCCCTCCAGCTGTTTGGGGACTTCATCATCCCTAGCTAGCAGGACCAGTGCTCAGGGAATTGGAGTCCCCAAAAAGTACCCATGATAAACTTGAAACTTATTTCCTGATGAATAGACTACAAACTTGGTAGACCACCAACTTGACAATGCTACCATTCAGTGGATTTGTAACTGGCTGACTGACCGAACCCAAAGGGTGCTCATCAATGGCTCCTCCTCATCCTGGAGAGTAGTGACTAGTGGGGTGCCACAGGGTTCTGTCTTGGGCCCAGTCTTATTCAACATCTGGATGATGGGCTTGAGGGCATCCTGAGCAAGTTTGCAGACGACACCAAATTGGGAGGGGTAGCTAATACCCCAGAGGACAGGATCACACTTCAAAATGACCTTAACAGATTAGACAACTGGGCCAAAGCAAACAAGATGAATTTTAACAGGGAGAAATGTAAAGTACTACACTTGGGCAAAGAAAATGAAACACACAAATACAGGATGGGTGACACATGACTTGAGAGCAGTACATGTGAAAAGGATCTAGGAGTCCTGGTAGACCACAAACTTGACATGAGTCAACAGTGTGATGCAGTAGCTAAAAAAAGCCAATGCAATTCTGGGCTGCATCAATAGGAGTGTAGCGTCTAGATCAAGGGAAGTAATAGTACCACTGTATTCTGCTCTGGTCAGACCTCACCTGGAGTACTGTGTCCAGTTCTGGGCACCACAGTTCAAGAAGGATACTGACAAGCTGGAATGTGTCCAGAGGAGGGCAACCAAAATGGTCAAAGGCCTGGAAACGATGCCTTATGAGGAACGGCTTAGGGAGCTGGGTATGTTTAGCCTGGAGAAGAGAAGGTTAAGGGGTGATATGATAGCCATGTTCAAATATATAAAAGGATGTCATATAGAGGAGGGGGGAAGGTTGCTATACTCCTATTGATGCAGCCCAGAATTGCATTGGCTTTTTGAGCTGCTGCATCACATTGTTGACTCATGTCAAGTTTGTGGTCTACCAAGACTCCTAGATCCTTTTCACATGTACTGCTCTCAAGCCAGGTGTCTCCCATCCTGTATTTGTGCCTTTCATTTTTTTTGCCCAAGTGTAGTACTTTACATTTATCCTTGTTCAAATTCATCTTGTTTGCTTTGGCCCAGTTATCTAATCTGTTAAGGTCATTTTGAAGTGTGATCCTGTCCTCTGGGGTATTAGCCACCCCTCCCAATTTGGTGTCATCTGCAAACTTGCTCAGGATGCCCTCAAGCCCACCATCCAAGTCATTGATAAAGATCACATTGATAAACATCACAGTCTCTTGGGAGTTGGGACATGCCTGAATATGACACAGCCTCCTCGTGACTGTTATCCTGCACCCGCTCCCTGGATCGAGAGAAGCAATGGAAAAAATCGGGCTGGGAACTGCCGGATAAGAACCAATCGATGGCCTTGCTAAAAAAAACCAAAAACGTGAATGTGCAAAACTTATTGGGCCGCTTTCCCTAGGTAGTTACAGGCTCTTGCCTTTAAATGGGAAGCAGTGAAAATCGTCGGGCGGAGGAGGGGAAAATGTGCAGAGAAATGGGAACGGCTGTCAGATAGATAAGATAGATAGATAGGCAGGTAGGTAGATAGATAGGATAGATAGACAGATACAGATAGATAAGATAGATAGATAGATAGATAGATAGATAGATAGACAGACAGACAGACAGACAGACAGACAGACAGACAGACAGACAGACAGACAGATAGGATAGGTAGGTAGGTAGGTACATGGTTTATTAGATAGAAAAATGATAGATCAAGCTTCCCCAAACTAAGGCCCGGGGGCCGGATGCGGCCCACAAGGCTTTCTTATGCGGCCCCCGGCACCCCCCCTCGCTGCCCACTGCTGCCGCGTGCTCTTGACGGCGCGGCTGCCCACTTCCGGGTCGCCGGAGCATCAGAAATAGCTTGCGCACATGCACAAAGTGTCATTTCCGGCGCACTTCTGGGTCGGAGGAGGCCCGTGCGCACGTGCACACGCTCTTTCTGCTGTTTCGGTGACCCGGAAGTGCGCTGGAAATCGCTCCCACGTGCTCCGGCCCCCAGCGCAATTGGCGCTGGCGGCACCAGCCCTCGGCAACGTAAGTTTGGGGACCCCTGTGATAGATGATCGGCATGCCTGCCAAGTTGCTGTCGCGGAAATAAGGGACCACGCGGAAGTAGCAGACCGGAAGTAGCGCTGCCGCCATTTTGGAACTGGGCGGAACATGCTCAGAAGTGACTTTTGATGCTGCTTTGATGTGCCAGAAGTTGCACTGCAGCCGTTTTGGAACTGGGCAGAACAGCATCAAAAGTCGCTTCTGCGCATGCTCGGCCCAATTCCAAAATGGCCGCCGCGCCAGAATACACTGGGGGAAAACAAAAAAAAAATCTGTTTTTTCAGCTAGGAACAGCTGGAAAACCGGGGATTTCCCGGGGAATACGGGAGACTTGGCAGCTATGATGATCGGTAGAGATAGATAGATTAGATCGACAGATATAAGAGCTAGATAAGTTGACAGGTTAAATAGAGAGATGGATGGATAGGAGATAGATAGTAGATCGATCGATCAGGATCAGGGAGTCCCCCCCGACCCGAAAAACAGGACTTCTGTCAGGATTCAACCTCAATTCTGCTGCCTTCCTCCCCTCCTCCCTCCCTCCCTCCAGGAGTTGCATTTTAAGAACCGCTACTGGCACGAAAACTGTTTCCGCTGCTTCAAGTGCTCCACGTCGCTGGTCAATGAGCCCTTCATGCTGAAGGAGCACAACAAAGTCTGGTGCAGCAAGTGCACTATGGATCAAGGCCCGCACTGCAAGGGCTGCCAAAAGCCCATTGTGGCAGGTAGGTCTCTTCCCGGCTGCCTCGCACCCCCTTATTGCAAAGATCTGACATCATTAAAATACATTCATATGTGTCACAGTGGCCTGGGTGGGCTACTTCAGAGAAACGACTCCACACAGCTCTGCATTTTATTGTTTTATTGGTGCTGTGTATTTACAGTGCTAAAAGCAGTGCTATTTACAGAGATTAACACATCTTATCGGTCTTCTTCAGAACCTCCGAATGGAGGTTGGCGCGTTCTCCTCCAGCATAAAAGCTTGGGGAGACCCAGCCTCTTCCCCCGAAGTTTCTTGCGCAATTCCGGAGTCGGTGGGATTGGCCTTCCCCCCTTGCTCCCCCCTTCCTGTCCCACCTTGGGCAGTGGCTCTGCTACCTTGCCTGAGCCTCGGACACCACTTCCTGCTTCTCCACTTGAGTCGGAACTCTCCCTGCTTTCCCCAGCGCTCGGAGATGGGCTGGATCTCAAGATGGGAGGGACCTCCCGATATCCCCTGTCCCTCACATCCACCCCCCTCCCAAGCCCTCCTTCTCCCCTCCCTAGGGGCCCCGAGGGTGCCGGGGACGACTGAAAACCTAAGAAATCCGTGTCGTCGGAGCCTGTGGGTGTGAAAACCTCCCCCCAATCCAGCGAGTTTCCTCCTTCCCCCTGAGAAGACGGAAAGCCCAAAAAGTCCGTGGCATCAGAGCTGGTGGGAGTAAAAATCTGTTGCCAGTCCTCCCCTGCCTCTGACGTGGTGGACCTCGGAGAAACCCACACCTCTTCCTCAGGATCCTCAAACTCCGCTTCCCACCTCCATGGAGAACTGCTCTCTGCGACCTCTTCCTCCGGCCCCTCCCCCTCTCCGTCCCTTTCCATGTGCCAGGGCTTGGGCCTGTGGGGGAAAAGGGCGTGGAATTCTTCCACTAAGAATTCCTCCTGAATTTCCGTGGCTGGTACCCATTCATTCTGGGACGGCGGGGCATCCTCCCACGCCATGAGGTACTCCAGGCCCCCCACCCCTCTTCGTGAATCAAGGATGGCCGTGGCTTCATTGAATTGCTCCCTGACTCCCCTCTCCCCCCCTCCCTCGGGGGGCTGTTCGCTGCCTTGGAACCGGCTGCTTTCCCTGTACGGCGACAGCAGCGATCTATGAAATACTGGGTGCACCCTCATGTCTTCCGGCAGTTCCAGCCTGAAGGCTACCGGGTTGACCTGTTGTGTGACCGTGAAGGGGCCCAACCTTCTGGGCGCCAATTTTTTGCACCGCCCTCTGGTGGGAAGGCCCTCAGAGGACAACCACACCTTGTCCCCCACCCTGATGACCTCCCCCTGTCGCCTGTGGCGATCTGCCCCCTTCTTGTACGCTTCCTTGGCCCTCTCCAAGTGCTCTCTGAGTTGCTGGTGCACCGTCTTCAGTTCCTCCGCCCAATCCTCTGCCTGTGGGCCCTCCTCCTCCTCCTCCCTCTCCCTCTCTGGGAAAGATCTGAGGTTGCGCCCGTAGTTGGCCTTAAAGGGTGACACCCCTGTGGAGACGTGCACTGCATTGTTGTAGGCAAATTCTGCCAGTGGCAGGCGATCCACCCAGTCAGTTTGCCTCTGGCTGACGTAGCATCTCAGGTACTGCTGCAAAATGGCGTTGACCCTCTCCGCCTGTCCATTGGTCTGCGGATGCCGGGCCGTCGACAAGCTGACCTCCACCTGCTGGAGGTTCTTGAGCCGCCGCCAGAACCTGGAAACAAATTGGCGGCCTCAGTCCGAAATAACCCTTAAGGGTAATCCATGCAGTCTGAATACATGGTCAACGAACAGTTTGGCCGTCTCTTCTGCAGAGACCGCCCTGGCACACGGTATAAAATGGCACATTTTGGACATGAGGTCCACCACCACCAACACTGCGGTCTTGCCCCTGGAAGAAGGCAGGTCTGTGATGAAGTCCATGGACACTACTTCCCACGGCCTGTGCGGTGTGGCTAATGGCTCCAGCAACCCTGCTGGTGCTGTTCTGACTACTTTTGCTCGCTGGCAGGTGTCACAGCCCCTTACATAGTCCCGAACATCCTCCCGCACCCCTGGCCACCAGAAGTGTCTCATGACTAAGTGAGTGGTCTTGTCCCTTCCAAAATGACCCGCCGTTGGGTTGTCGTGCATCTGCTTGAGGACCTTACCTCTGAGCTGGGTGGTAGGCAGGTACAGGGCTCCCCTGTAAAAAAGCAACCCCCTCCTTTCCTCAAAGCCTTTGGCTTGCTTCCTCCCCCCTCGCAGATCTCTGAAGATGCGGGTGGCGAACTCATCTGCTGCCGTTAGTGCTGTGAGTTCTGCCTCGCTCACCACTGCTGCTCCGCAGGACCATGCCGACGGGGGAAACACGTGTCGGGGTGCTGGTGGCAATTCCTCCTCCATGTACTCTGGCTTGCGGGAGAGGGCATCCGCCCTGACATTCTGCTCTCCCGGTATGTAGTGGATGGAGAAGTTGAAGTGCGAGAAGAACTCTGCCCACCGTATCTGCCGCTGGTTGAGCACCCTGGCTGTTCTCCAGAACTCCAGGTTCTTGTGGTCCGTGCACACCTGAATGGGGTGCTTGGCGCCCACCAGGAAGTGTCTCCAGTGTCGAAACGCAGAATGGATCGCCAAAAGTTCCTTATCAAACACCGTGTAGTTGCGTTCTGGCTGTGTCAGCTTTCTGGAGAAAAAGGCGCAGGGTCTCCACTCTCTGTTGGCATCCAGTTGCAGTAAGACCGCGCCCACCGCTCGGTCCAAAGCATCAGTCTCGACGCGTAGGGGCGCGTCCTGTACCACGTGGAACAGGTTCTGGTCTGAGGCGAACACTCTCTTGAGGCCTTCGAACGCTGCTTGCGCCTCCGGTGTCCACCTGAACTTCTGCTTGCCTCTCAGGCAGTCAGTGATGGGAGCCGTAACACGATAGAAGTTCTTGATGAACTTCCTGTAGAAGTTGGTGAAGCCTAGTAAGCGTTGGGCATCTTTGCGCGTCCTGGGGCTGTGCCAGTCCAGGATGGCCTGCACCTTGTCCTTGTCCATTGCTAGCCCCTTGTCTGACAGCTTGTAGCCCAGGAAGTCCACTTCCTTGGTGTGAAACTTGCACTTCTCCAGCTTCACATACAGGTGGTGCTCCTTCAGACGCTGCAAGACCTCCCTGACATCCTTCACATGCTGCACTGGGTCATTGGAGTAAATAAGGATGTCGTCTAAAAAGACCAAGCAGTTCTTGAAGAGGAGGGACCCCAGTACGTGATGCATGAAGGCCTGGAAGCATGCTGAGCCCCCTTGCAAACCGAAGGGCATCACCAGATATTCAAAAGAGCCCAGAGGCGTGAACATCGTGGTCTTCCACTCATCGCCTTCCCTGATCCTGATCAAGTTGTACACCCCCCTCAGGTCGAGCTTGGTGAAGATCTTGCCCCTGCGTGCCGCTGTCAGCAGATCGTCCACTCTGGGCATTGGGAAAGCCACCGGTTCCGTCATGCTGTTCAGCCTTCTGAAATCAACCACCAGACGGCGCTGTTGCGTGTCTTTCTTGTCCACCCAGAAGACCGGGCTGCCCCCTGCTGCCTTGCTTTCTCTGATGAACCCCCTCTTGAGGTTCTTGTCGATGAACGCACGCAGATCATCCAGTTCCTGATCTGACATGGAGTACAGCTTGGCTGGGGGTAGCGTGGCCCCTGGCACCAGGTTGATCTGGCAGTCAAACGACCTGTGGGGGGGTAGGTGGTCGGATTCCGCTTCGCTGAAGACCTCCTGTAGGTCCCAATATGGTTTGGGAATCGCCTCTCCCCCCTTGATGTGCATGGTGGCCACCGTGGCTATCGGTGGCCCCTCCCCTGGTTGGCGCTGCATGCAATGTTCCAGACAAAAGTCCGATACAAACGTGATGCATCTCTGGTGCCAACTGATGGAGGGGTCATGGCACGCCAGCCAGCTCATGCCCAAGACGATGGGGGGGGGGTCTGAGATGGTGGTGACGTTGAATGCCAGCGTCTCCGAGTGCCTTCCCACCGTCGTTCTCATGGCGGGGATTTGGTGGGTGATGGCCCCTCCCCGCAACTCCCTGCCGTCAATGGTGGAGACGTGCAGGGGAAAGTCCAGCTGCAGAAGTTGGATCTGGTGCGCTTCTGCAAATTCTCTCAAAAAAAAGTTCGCTGACGCTCCCGAATCTATTAGACCCAGGACGGTCAGGGGGTACCCATTTGGGAGCGTTAGCGTCACTTCTAGAACCACCCCTGCTCTGGGGGGGGGGCTGGCACTGCTCCTCGCTGCGCGGGTGGGTGGGCTGGGGCTGTTGTCTGCCGATTGCGCCTGGCTGCTGCCCCTTGTCTCCTGCAGCCAGGCTGTCTCGTTTCCCTGCTGTGGTGCTGCGTCAGTGGCGGTGGGGGCAGTTTCTGATGAGATGCTGAGGGGAGTTGCAGAGGAAGCAGTTCCCGCCCCTTCCCTCTTTGCGTCTTGGCGCCGCTGGGGTTTGAAAAGCCCGCGTGCGCACGCTATCAATTTGCATGGGTTCCTGGTCTGCCCCGGCCCCAGGCGTGGCCTGGGATGGCTGTTGGGGGAGTGGCTTCTGCTGCAACCGTGGGAACCAAGGCCGTGTTGCGCGCGTTGTTTGCTTGTCGTTCCACCGAGATTCCTGCCTCACCCCCACCGCCAGAGCCGCTTTACTCAACTCATCCATATTACTGGGCTTCGGACCTCTCGAGAGCTCATCCTTCACATCCTCATGCAGTCCCAAATAGAACGCAGCTTCCATCGGAGGCGAGTGAAGCTCCCACCCCAGCTTGTGCACCAGCATGGTGAATTTAGCCCAATATTCGCGAACTGTCATTTTTCCCTGGCGTAAATTATGAAGCTCCTCCTTGGTATGGTCCATATGACTGTCACTCGCATACATTACTTTTAAAGCTTCTAGAAATAATTTGACATTCTTCATGCAAGGGTTTTTTGCCGCGATTAACGGTCTGAGCCACTCCCTTGCTGGTCCGGTAAGATGTTCGACTATAAACGCTACTCTGTGCGCATCATCAGGGAACTCATCATTGTGGAGCTCAAGGGCATATAATATCTCAGTCTCAAAGCCCTGATATTCCCTTGGGTCCCCATTGAACTTGCTTACTAGGGTCCCCGCTCTCCTTCCTGGCAGTACTTGGAGTTGCCCCCCCCCCGCCGCCGCCCTTGTTCTTCTCTGCATCCAACTTGTTTTGGAGCTCCACCGCTAGCGTTCTTAGCTGCTGCTCTTTATCCTGTAGCGATCTCACCTGGTCAATGAGATTCTGCCTGTCCTCCTGGCTTTTCCGCGTTTCCTCTTTGGCCGCTTTTAATTCTCCCTGTGCCTGCAACGCCAGTTGCTGCAGCTCCTGCTGGGCTTGCTCCGTGAGCTGCCGCCATTTCTCCGCCTCTTGCGCGCTCATTCCGGCACTCCAAAGTAGCCCAAAAAAAAGATTCGGAGGTTGCTGTCACAGTGGCCTGGGTGGGCTACTTCAGAGAAACGACTCCACACAGCTCTGCATTTTATTGTTTTATTGGTGCTGTGTATTTACAGTGCTAAAAGCAGTGCTATTTACAGAGATTAACACATCTTATCGGTCTTCTTCAGAACCTCCGAATGGAGGTTGGCGCGTTCTCCTCCAGCATAAAAGCTTGGGGAGACCCAGCCTCTTCCCCCGAAGTTTCTTGCGCAATTCCGGAGTCGGTGGGATTGGCCTTCCCCCCTTGCTCCCCCCTTCCTGTCCCACCTTGGGCAGTGGCTCTGCTACCTTGCCTGAGCCTCGGACACCACTTCCTGCTTCTCCACTTGAGTCGGAACTCTCCCTGCTTTCCCCAGCGCTCGGAGATGGGCTGGATCTCAAGATGGGAGGGACCTCCCGATATCCCCTGTCCCTCACAATATGAATCATAGAATCCTAGAGTTGGAAGAGACCCCAAGGGCCATCCAGTCCAACCCCCTGCCAAGCAGGAAACACCATCAAAGCATTCTTGACATATGAGCCTATGATCATCATCATCATGTCAAGAATCCTGT
Source organism: Zootoca vivipara (assembly GCF_963506605.1). Classification (NCBI taxonomy): domain Eukaryota; kingdom Metazoa; phylum Chordata; class Lepidosauria; order Squamata; family Lacertidae; genus Zootoca; species Zootoca vivipara. Next base: position 3,145,290 of record NC_083293.1, read on the forward strand.
ATTTGTGCCTTTCATTATTATTTTTGCCCAAGTGTAGTACTTTACATTTCTCCTTGTTCAAATTCATCTTGTTTGCTTTGGCCCAGTTGCCTAATCTGTGAAGGTCATTCTGAAGCATTATTCTTATATTTATATCTTTATCTTTTTCTTATCTTTATTCTTATTTTTTCTTATTTATTCTTATCTTTATATTTTTTAAAATATTTTTATGTCATTTTATATTTTTATACTTTTCTCTTTGTATTGAGAAATGTCTCTCTTTCTGACTATCGGTCGAAGGTTTTCTCAGCGCCATGAATTTGAACCGATCTAGCAGCGAGCGCCACCTCCTTCCCCCCCCCTCTCTCTTTGCAGGTGACCAGAATGTGGAATACAAGAAGACGGTTTGGCACAAGGAGTGTTTCACCTGCAGCCAATGCAAGCAGGTGATTGGCACCGCCAGCTTCTTCCCCAAGGACGACGAGATTTATTGCACCTCCTGCCATGAGCAGAAATTCGCCAAGACCTGCGTGAAATGCAAGCAGGTGAGTCGGGCCGACCCCGCCCCCCCGCCCCCCGCTTACCTGGATCCCATTCGGATCCTGGCTTTCCTTCAATGGGCTCGGAGCTGTGCCAACATCATCAGCTTCCTGAGACGTATTCTTGGACTCCCAACTGTTATCAAATACTTACCTTCCGAGTCGCGGACTGCAGAATCCGGGACCGGCAGCCGTGTGACGCCGGACGTTGCGTCGACGTAACTTCCGGTGTCCCTTTGCCCATCTATGGGCACCAAAAATGGCCGCCGCCGACACCGGGAGTCACTTCTATGCACTTCCGGACATGCGTAGGTGCGACTTTTGAAGCCGCCGCCGGCCATTTTTGGTGCCAACAGAAGGGCAAATCGGAAAGGAAAAAAATGGCCGCCGGCAGGAGAAAAACGGGAGACGAAGTGATACGGGGGACCACCGGGAAGAGGTAAGTAAAAACGGGGGTTTCCCGGGGAAAACGGGGTACTTGGCAGCTATGATCAAATATGAAACAACTAGTATCTTGAAGCCCGTTAAATTAACGGATGCTAGAACATGCGGTTCCCCCGCCCATTCCCGCTCTCTCTCTCTCCCCCTCCCTTATTTTCTCCACCCACACGCACCGGGACTCTCCTGGGCTGCCACTGGCGGTGCTCCCCCGTCGCTGCTACGCGTCCTCCTCCTCCTCCTCCGCGGTCCATGCCTACGCAGGGGAGGGGAGAAGGAAGGGGCGGCCAGGGCCCTCTTTCCTTCCTGCCCTCCCCCTGGGCTCGAGCCCCCTCCAGCGGCTGCTCCCATCGACACTCTCCCTGTCATTCGCCCCCCCCTCGGCCGCCGCCGGCGGGACGAATGGTTCCCCGGGAGTCCAAGCAGCGCTTGACCTCTGACCTCCGTCCCCATGCCAGGCCATCACCTGCGGAGGGGTCGCCTACCAGGAGAAGCTGTACCACGCCGAGTGCTTCGTCTGCTCCACTTGCTCCAAGAAACTCGGAGGGCAACGCTTCACGGCCGTGGAGGACCATTTCTACTGCGTCGATTGCTACAAGTCCTTTGTGGCCAAAAAATGCAGAGGTTGCCAGAACCCCATCACAGGTGGGTCAGGGATGGGTCCGGGGCGGGTGCCTGGAGGCAGGTGGAGGACGGGTGGCAGCTCACGGGTTGAGGTCGGATCCTGGCAAGGCAGCATAAACATTAGGAAGAACTTCCTGACAGTAAGAGCTGTTCGGCAGTGGGATTTGCTGCCAAGGAGTGTGGTGGAGTCTCCCTTCTTTGGAGGTCTTTAAGCAGAGGCTTGACAGGCATATGTCAAGAATGCTTTGATGGTGTTTCCTGCTCGGCAGGGGGTTGGACTGGATGGCCCTTGTGGTCTCTTCCAACTCTACGATTCTATGGCAGCTAACGGGGTTGAGGTCGGATCCTGGCAAGGGAGCGGTACCTGTCCTGGTACTGAATGGGGCAACTGTGCCCCTGAAGGACCAGCTGCCCAGCCCATTTTGGACCCATGGAGGCGCAGGTTCCTTCTGGGTCCATCTGGGACGCAGGATGAGACCCTTCACTGCCCAGAGTGGTGCATGCTCTGGTTATCTCCCGCCTGGACTACTGCAGTGGTGGCCAAACTTGGCCCCCTAGCTGTTTTGGGACTACAATGCCCATCGTCCCTGACCGCTGGTCCTGTGAGCTAGGGACGATGGGAGTTGTAGTCCCAAAAGGCCTGGAGGGACAAGTGTGGCCACACCTGATCTAGAACAGTGGTGGCCAAACTCAGCCCCCCAGCTGTTTTGGGACTACAGCGCCCATCGTCCCTGACCTGGTCCTCTGAGCTAGGGGTGATGGGAGTTGTAATCCCAAAAGGGGTGGAGGGCCAAGTGTGGCCACGCCTGATCTAGCACAGTGGTGGCCAAACTCGGCCCCCCAGCTGTTTTGGGACTACAATGCCCATCGTCCCTGACCGCTGGTCCTGCTAGCTAAGGATCATGGGAGTTGTAGGCCGAGTTTGAGGAAGCCTGCGAGTCTTGGGAGACCTGAGGGGGACCCGTCCCCAAACTCCCCCACCCCTTCTTCCAGGCCTAGGCAAACTCGGCCCTCCAGCTGTTTTGGGACTACATTGTCCATCGTCCCTGACCGCTGGTCCTGTGAGCTAGGGGTGATGGGAGTTGTAATCCCAAAAGAGCTGGAGGGCCAAGTGTGGCCATGCCTGATCTAGTGCAGTGGGGGCCAAACTCTGCCCCCCAGCTGTTTTGGGACTACAATGCCCATCGTCCCTGACCGCTGGTCCTGTGAGCTTGCCTGTTATGCCCGGAGGAAGTCCTTTTTAACCCTTTCCTTCCCCGCTCCTCCTCTGAACCCACAGGCTTCGGGAAAGGCACCAACGTGGTGAGCCACGAAGGCCACTCCTGGCACGACTACTGTTTCAACTGCAAAAAGTGCTCCGTCCCGCTGGCCAACAAGCCCTTCGTCTTCCACGCCGAGCAAGTCTACTGCCCCACCTGCGCGAAGAAGCTGTAAGGGGAGGAGCCGGGGGCAAGGGGGCCTCGCCTCTCCCCTGGAGGGGTTCGATCCTGCGACTCGCCTGCCCGCGTCGTAAGCTTTCCCATCCCCGTCCTTACGAAGTGCCCGGCATCTCCCCAACTACCCAGCTGACAGGCGGCGTTCAATAAAAGCTCTGCCTTAGCATCCTAAGTAGCGCTAACCTTGCTTAAACGTCCTGACAGTAAGAGCTGTTCGACAGTGGGATTTGCTGCCAAACTAACCTCGCTTTAACTTCCTGACAGTAAGAGCTGTTCGACAGTGGGATTTGCTGCCAAGGAGTGTGGTGGAGTCTCCTTCTTTGGAGGTCTTTAAGCAGAGGCTTGACAGGCATATGTCAAGAATGCTTTCGTGGTGTTTCCTGCTTGGCAGGGGGTTGGACTGGATGGCCCTTGTGGTCTCTTCCAACTCTAGGATTCTATGATTCTAACTTCAAGAAAGAAGATTCCACCTAAACATTAGGAAGAACTTCCTGACAGTAAGAGCTGTTCGGCAGTGGGATTTGCTGCCAAGGAGTGTGGTGGAGTCTCCTTCTTTGGAGGTCTTTAAGCAGAGGCTTGACAGGCATATGTCAAGAATGCTTTCGTGGTGTTTCCTGCTTGGCAGGGGGTTGGACTGGATGGCCCTTGTGGTCTCTTCCAACTCTAGGATTCTATGAAAAGCTCAACAACTCTGAGTTCAACCCCCTAAAAAAATTGGTGGTTATTAAATAGTGGGTGGACGACACAGCGATTCTTCAAGAAGCTCTTTATTCGGGAGCCAGAACAGAACTGAACTGCATTGCCGAGCTGGCCTGCTTTTATAGAGGCTGGCTCAAACAATGTATCAAAGGAGGCTTTCATGGTGTTTCCTGCTTGGCAGGGGGTTGGACTGGGTGGCCCTTGGGGTCTCTTCCAACTCTATGATTCTACGTCTTTTAAAAGCAGGATAGTTGCTGATTTCCTTGACATCTCATGGCGCCACCACCAAAAAAGCCCTCTGCTTGTATTACACTGAATCCTAGAGTGGGGTGGGGGCAAAATGCTTGTGTGCTCTTCCATCATGTCACAAATCCCACGAAAGCCAGGAAAAAACAGAGGAGGGTGAAAGGTTGTTTTCTGCTGCTCCAGAGAAGCGGACACGGAGCAATGGATTCAAACTACAAGAAAGAAGATTCCACCTCAACATTAGGAAGAACTTCCTGACAGTAAGAGCTGTTCGGCAGTGGAATTTGCTGCCAAGTCTCCTTCTTTGGAGGTATTTAAGCAGAGGCTTGACAGGCATATGTCAAGAATGCTTTGATGGTGTTTCGGGAGGGGCCCAGTCCACTGTCCCCCAGACCCTGTGGGGGGCTGGACTGTATTTTTTTGGGGGGGGGGAAAGGGATGAACAAATTCCTATGCCCCACAAATTAATAAAAGGACCCATTCTACTCACGTGAAAACAAGCCCTAGGTCAGGCATCCCCAAACTTTGGCCCTCCAGATGTTTTGGACTACATTTCCCATCTTCCCCGACCACTGGTCCTGTTAGCTAGGGATCATGGGAGTTGTAGGCCAAAACATCTGGAGGACCGCAGTTTGGGGATGCCTGCCCTAGGTGATAGTATGTCAATATGCAGACCTTGTGTGTATATTTTTTTGGGGGGGGGGAACAAATCCCTACGCCCCACAAATCACTCAGAGGTTCATTTTAAAGAAAAGGACCCATTCGACTCACGTGAAAACAAGCTAGTATGTGAAGACGCAGGTCTGATCAAAACCACACAGACACGTCTCCAGAAAACCTCGCCTTCGCAGATTAACGGAACATAAATGCATCAATGTGCATTAAGGAATCAAATGCAAACGTTTATGGCACGCCGTTTCTCCCGCCCATTCTTCCCCGATACTTGTACCTGTTATCACATCCCTTCCGGTGGAGTGTCTCAAGGGGGGATTAAGGGAAGGGGCGTTACGGGAAGCAACACTGTATAAAAAGTAATAAACGTCTCCCGTTTGGGGGGTCTTCTCCTTTCCTCCTCGGGGAGACTGGCTTCGACCCTGCTGCCGCAGAAATCTCAAATAAAGATCCAGCTTTGCTTCAACTCGCCTGGCTTTGTATTTCGTTTTGGCCGACCGCGGGTACCGTCGCGGGTTCCCCTACGGACAGGAGTCCCGTTATCTTTCCCCGTTCCTGGAAACCTCGCGTGGGAACCTCAAACCATTGATGGACAAAGGAGGACAAACTGGTAACAGGGAAAAAACTTGGTATGGGTGAAAATGAGATCCTAAGTATGGAGATATGGTCAATAGGGACCCAGGTGGCGCTGTGGGTTAAACCACTGAGCCTAGGGCTTGCTGATCAGAAGGTCGGCGGTTCGAATCCCTGCGACGGGGTGAGCTCCCGTTGCTCGGTCCCAGCTCCTGCCAACCTAGCAGTTCGAAAGCACGTCAAAATGCAAGTAGATAAATAGGAACCGCTCCGGCGGGAAGGTAAACGGCGTTTCCGTGCGCTGCTCTGGTTCGCCAGAAGCGGCTTTGTCATGCTGGCCACATGACCTGGAAGCTATACGCCGGCTCCCTCGGCCAATAATGCGAGATGAGCGCGCAACCCCACAGTCGGTCACGACTGGACCTGATGGTCAGGGGTCCCTTTACCTTTACCTTTATGGTCAACAGGGCGATTCATAAATGCTCAAATAAAAGTGATCACATCTGGAAGTCAGGGAGGGGAACAGGAGGAGGTCAAGGCTCAATTTGAGCAAAGATCTATGGGATGAAGGAATTTCATTCGGTTGTTATAAAGCATGTCCAACAGGTAGATCGTGACGGGGGGGGGGGGCTAATACCCCAGAGGACAGGATCACACTTCAAAATGACCTTAACAGATTAGACAACGGGGCCAAAGCAAACAAGATGAATTGAATGACCGAACCCAAAGGGTGCTCATCGATGGCTCCTCCTCATCCTGGCCCTCCAAATCCAATATATCGGTTCTTTTTCATTGGATCCACTCCCCCAGCCAAGCTAAGCTCGCTGCTGCATGGTAGAATTCTACATCAGGCAGTGCGAATCCTCCCCTTGTTCTTCTATCTGTTAAAAGTTGGTGCTTTATTTCTAGGTTTCTTGCCGTTCCACACGAATATTGCTAAGAAAAGCTCCACAACTTTGCTTTTCCAAAAAGGCTCAGATTAAGGTCCACTATCAGAGTGCAGATTCAGGACGCTCAACTGCTACCATTCAGTGGATTTGTAACTGGCTGGCTGACCAAACCCAAAGGGTGCTCATCAATGGCTCCTCCTCATCCTGGAGAGTAGTGACTAGTGGGAAGAACCACAGGGTTCTGTCTTGGGCCCAGTCTTATCCAACATCTTGATCAATGACTTGGATGATGGGCTTGAGGGCATCCTGAGCAAGCTTGCAGGTGACACCAAATTGGGAGGGGTGGCTAATACCCCAGAGGACAAGAACACACTTCAAAATGACCTTAACAGATTAGACAACTGGGCCAAAGCCAACAAGATGAATTTCAACAAGGAGAAATGTAAAGTACTACACTTGGGCAAAAATAATAATAATGAAAGGCACAAATACAGGATGGGAGACACCTGCCTTGAGAGGAGTACATGTGAAAAGGATCTAGGAGTCCTGGTATACCACAAACTTGACATGAGTCAGCAGTGTGATGCAGCAGGTCAAAAAGCCAATGCAATTCTGGGCTCCATCAATAGGAGTATAGCATCTAGATCAAGGAAAGTAATAGTACCACTGTATTCTGCTCTGGTCAGACCTCCCAGCGGCTTAGGGAGCTGGGTATGTTTAGCCTGGAGAAGAGAAGGTTAAGGGGTGATATGATAGCCATGTTCAAATATATAAAAGGATGTCATATAGAGGAGGGTGATAGGTTGTTTTCTGCTGCTCCAGAGAAGCGGACACGGAGCAATGGATTCAAACTTCAAGAAAGAAGATTCCACCTCAACATTAGGAAGAACTTCCTGATAGTAAGAGCTGTTCGGCAGTGGGATTTGCTGCCAAGGTGTGTGGTGGAGTCTCCTTCTTTGGAGGTCTTTAAGCAGAGGTTTGACAGGCATATGTCAAGAATGCTTTGATGGTGTTTCCTGCTTGGCAGGGGGTTGGACTGGATGGCCCTTGTGGTCTCTTCCAACTCTACGATTGTATGATTCTAATCAGGTATAACCCCCCCTTTGGTGATTTAGTGATGATGTAACAATGATGTAGCGATGATGCTTAATGAACTGTCTGCTGCGATAAGACAGAATCTTCTAAAAGTTCTTTTCGCCCCATTCTCGGGGTTCAAATTCCTCTTTGAACCCTGTTGCGCAATAAACTTCCGTCTACAGCTACCCTGTTTCGCAAAAAAAAAAAGACGTAGCCGTAAAATAAGCCGTCGCGGGACTTTAAAGCATTCAAGGCAGTTCTCTTTCTTAGCCACAGACTTCATCCCTTTATGCCAGTGGTGGCCAAACTCGAACCTCCAGCTCTTTGGGGACTACAATCCCCATCATCCCTGACCAGTGGTCCTGTTAGCTAGGGATGATGGGAATTGTAGTCCCAAAACAGCTGGGGGGCCGAGTTTGGCCACCACTGTTCTAGATCAGGCCTGGCCACACTTGGCCCTCCAGCCCTTTTGGGATTACAACTCCCATCACCCCTAGCTCACAGGACCAGCAGTCAGGGACGATGGGCATTGTAGTCCCCAAACAGCTGGAGGGCCGAGTTTGCCTAGGCCTGGAAGAAGGGGTGGGGGAGTTTGGGGACGGGTCCCCCTCAGGTCTCCCGAGACTCGCAGGCTTCCTCAAACTCGGCCTACAACTCCCATGATCCTTAGCTAGCAGGACCAGCGGTCAGGGACGATGGGAATTGTAGCCCCCAAACAACTGGAGGGCTAAGTTAGAATAATAGAATCCTAGAGTTGGAAGAGACCCCAAGGGCCATCCAGTCCAACCCCCTGCCGAGCAGGAAACACCATCAAAGCATTCTTGACATATGGCTGTCAAGCCTCTGCTTAAAGACCTCCCAAGAAGGAGACTCCACCACACTCCTTGGCAGCAAATCCCACTGTCGAACAGCTCTTACTGTCAGGAAGTTCTTCCTATGTTGGGCCACCACTGCTTGACACAAACAGCAGAGGCAAGCAGCGAGGTCAAACGAAGATAATGAATGAAGACAAAACACACACACACAACCTCGGGTTCGAGACTGCTTTTACGCACAAGACTGATGTGTGAATATCAACTTCATTCAGGCCCCCCCAAATTTGGCTCTCCGGCTGTTTTGGGATTACAACTCCCATCACCCCTAGCTCACAGGACCGGTGGTCAGGGACGATGGGCATTGTAGTCCGAGTCTGGGGATGCCTGACTTAAATACATGTTGATGTTGTTTTTAAACCTCTTTGAAGCACAAGCAATGGCAAGCACACAATGCAAAGCACTGGACAGGGGCACGACTGCTGTGGGGCTGGCGCTTGCTTCAATGGGGCTCGGCCCCAAACCTGGGACAACAATTCCCACCACCCCAGCTAACAGGAGCAGTGGGTCAGGGACGATGGGGATTGTAGTCCCAAAACATCTGGAAGGCTGGAGTTTGCCTATGCCTCGTTTAAAGGTAAATAAGGGAATCAATAGGAGTATAGCGTCTAGACCAGGCATCCCCAAACTGCGGCCCTCCAGATGTTTTGGCCTACAACTCCCATGATCCCTAGCTAAGAGGACCAGTGGTCAGGGATGATGGGAATTGTAGTCCAAAACATCTGGAGGGCCGAAGTTTGGGGGTGCCTGGTCTAGATCCAGGGAAGTAATAGAATCACTGTATTCTGCTCTGGTCAGACTTCACCGGGAGTACTGTGTCCAGTTCTGGGCACCACAGTTCAAGAAGGATACTGAAAAGCTGGAACGTGTCCAGAGGAGGGCAACCAAAATGGTCAAAGGCCTGGAAACGATGCCTTATGAGGAACGGCTTAGGGAGCTGGGTATGTTTAGCCTGGAGAAGAGAAGGTTAAGGGGTGATATGATAGCCATGTTCAAATATGTCATATAGAGGAGGGTGAAAGGTTGTTTTCTGCTGCTCCAGAGAAGCGGACACGGAGCAATTTCCACTGCCGAACAGCTCTTACTGTCAGGAAGTTCTTTCTAATGTTGAGGTGGAATCTTCTTTCTTTGTAGTTTGAATCCATTGCTCCGTGTCCGCTTCTCTGGAGCAGCAGAAAACAACCTTTCACCCTCCTCTATATGACATATTTGAACATGGCTATCATATCACCCCTTAACCTTCTCTTCTCCAGGCTAAACATACCCAGCTCCCTAAGCCGTTCCTCATAAGGCATTGTTTCCTACGCATGTGCCCCATGGACACAGGGATTGGACGCAGATACGGGGCAGCAAATATGATGCACAGTCGGGGGCATGCCGACCCTCCCGAGAGTGCCGCTGTCCGCGCAAATACGCCCGGCGTGTGCCACCCCCCCACTGTGATTGTGCCCATCGCAGAAATCTGCCCACCACCAGGCTGATCAGCCCAGGGGGGTTTTGTCACATCCCCTCCCAGGCATGTTTGCAGCCCCGACAACACACTGCACCACACTGCAAAGACGGCACTCGATCATGGTTGGCGATCTCACCAAAATACCGCATTTTCCTCTATGCAAGACTAGGTTGGGACGCAGGGGGCGCTGTGGGTTGAACCACAGAGCCTAGGGCTTGGTGATCGGGAGGTCGGCGGTTTGAATCCCTGCGACGGGGTGAGCTCCCGTTGCTCGGCCCCAGCTCCTGCCAACCTAGCGGTTCGAAAGCGCGTCAAAGTGCAAGTAGATAAATAGGGGAAGGTAAACGGCGTTTCCGTGTGCTGCTCTGGTTCGCCAGAAGCGGCTTTGTCATGCTGGCCACATGACCTGGAAGCTATACGCCAGCTCCCTCGGCCAATAACGCGAGATGAGCGCCGCAACCCCAGAGTCGGTCACGATTGGACCTAATGGTCAGGGGTCCCTTTACCTTTAGACTAGGTTACCCCCTGTTGGGACCCAGGTGGCGCAGTGGTTAAACCACTGAGCCTAGGGCTTGCTGACCAGAAGGTCGGCGGTTCGAATCCCTGTGACGGGGTGAGCTCCCATTGCTTGGTCCCAGCTCCTGCCAACCTAGCAGTTCGAAAGCACATCAAAATGCAAGTAGATAAATAGGAACCGCTACAGCGGGAAGGTAAACGGCGTTTCCATGTGCTGCTCTGGTTTGCCAGAAGCGGCTTTGTCATGCTGGCCACATGACCTGGAAGCTATACGCCGGCTCCCTCGGCCAATAATGCGAGATGAGCGCGCAACCCCAGAGTCGGTCACGACTGGACCTATTGGTCAGGGGTCCCTTTACCTTTACCTTAGGTTACCCCCTGTTAGGGAATTTTATTGGGGGGGGGCACCCAAACGAGGCTTCATTTGGGAATCAAGATTGGCACCAATGCCCTCAAGGGGACCCCGTCTGATCCTACAACACCACTCTAGTATCGCACCAACACGAACCCCTCAGGATCAAGCCCTGTGTAATAAAGGCTCCCTTTTCCTACCCTTTCTCTGTTGCCTGAGACTCTATGTAACCATCTGTCACGGTCCGGTCGGGGGCGTCAGGACCAGAGGCAAGATGGTGGTGTAGAAGCAGGAACAGGTGCAGGGCTGAGGGTCCAGCAGCAGGCAGTCAGAGGGTCAAGGAGCAAGGCAGAGGCGAAGGTCTGGGAGTGAAGGAGCAAGGCGTCGGCAAGGCAAGGGTCCAAGGAGCAAGGAGCAAGGAGAAGGCTCAAGGAACAAGAAGCACGGCGAAGGTTCAAGGAACAAGAAGCAAGGCGAAGGTACAAGGGTCGAGGGTCAAGACGTCGGCAAGGCAAGGATCCACGGAGCAAGAATCAAGACGTCGGCAAGGCAAGGGTCCAAGGAGCAAGGATCAAGGCGTCGGCAAGGCAAGGGTCCAAGGAGCAAGGATCAAGGCGTCGGCAAGGCAAGGGTCCAAGGAGCAAGGATCAAGAGGCCAGATGCAACCAGGCATGGATTGAGTTGCTGTGGCAAAGAGCTGAAGGGAAAATGCTGGGCTTTTATCCCTCCCAGCTCCTGCCACCAGGTGCAGTGAGATCTCAAGTGGCCTCACCTGGGTGATTACTCCTTGTCTCTCCAGCACAAGCTGAGGCATGCCCCAGTCCTGCAAAGCACTACAGGCCCCAGAGCCTGACTCCTGCCCATACTCCTGACAGTACTCCCCCCCATAGGGAAAACGGGGTTCCACCCCCGGTCATGGCCCAGGCTATCTGGGAACTTCCGATGGAAAACCCGAACCTCATCCCCAACCTGGAACGCAGGTCCTTGCCACCGCCGTCGATCTGCTTGCACCTTATAGTCCGCTTTGGCCCCCTCTAGGTGCTGTACCAGGTCGGCTCATGTCCCCTGGATGTGGGAGACCCGATCATTGGCGGAAGGCACGAGAGAAGCCGCGGGGGTGCAGGGATGATTGCATGGGTGGTACTCTCGGGGGGCCCCAAGTTCAGGGGCTGACAAGGCATAAATGCGGCCAAAGGGTATCTCTGCTCCCGGCTGCAGGTCAATGGGACAATCATAAGTCCGATGGGGGGGTAGTGGATGGAGGAGCCCCACGCTCCCCCCTGAATTTATCTGGCACTGGGACAGGGAGAGTCCATTCGGCTGGGGCCGCAGCAGGGGCTGCTTGAAGTGCTCACACCTCCCCCTGGAGCGTAGCTACCTGCATGCAGAGGTGCTGCAGCACAGTGGCGAGGTCCATAGGCTGGGCTCTGTCCATCTCGCACCCTGGCCGGGACGTGGGTAGGCCACAGCAAACTGTCACGGTCCGGTCGGCGGGCGTCAGGACCAGAGGCAAGATGGTGGTGCAGAAGCAGGAACAGGTGCAGGGCTGAGGGTCCAGCAGCAGGCAGTTGCAGGGTCAAGGAGCAAGGCAGAGGCGAAGGTCTGGGAGTCAAGGAGCAAGGCGTCAGCAAGGCAAAGGTCCAAGGAGTAAGGAGCAAGGTGAAGGAACAAGGAACAAGAAGCAAGGCGAAGGTCCAAGGGTCAAGGATTCAGGCGTCGACAAGGCGAGGGTCCAAGGAGCAGGATCAAGGCGTCGGCAAGGCAAGGGTCCAAGGAGCAAGGATCAAGGCGTCGGCAAGGCAAGGGTCCAAGGAGCAAGGATCAAGGCGTCGGCAAGGCAAGGGTCCAAGGAGCAAGGATCAAGAGGCCAGATGCAACCAGGCATGGATTGCGTTGCTGTGGCAAAGAGCTGAAGGGAAAATGCTGGGCTTTTATCCCTCCCAGCTCCTGCCACCAGGTGCAGTGAGATGTCAACATAGCTGCCAAGTTATCCCTTATTTTAAGGGATTTTCTCTTATGCTGAATAGGCTTCCTCGCGAGAAAAGGGAAAACTTGGCAGCTATGGATGTCAAGTGGCTGGGTGACTACTCCTTGCTTCTCCAGCACAAGCTGAGGCAGGCCCCAGTCCTGCAAGGCACTACAGGCCCCAGAGCCTGACTCCTGCCCATACTCCTGACACCATCTTTCTTTATGAATGAATACCGTGTATCTGTATTTCTAAATGAAACCCCCTTTTACGACTCTGGCCAAGGGCTCTCAGGGATGCAGGGAACAGCCATCATCCTTTAAGCGAGAGGTCACGTAGCCAGGGTGGTGCTCCCCTGCATATCCATAATGCGTTCAGGCACCATCTCCTGCCATTCCCGACCCTCCGAAGCCAGAGGCAATACACACACCTGGACCCATTGTTTTGCCCCGCCAGGTACTCAAGGATCCCCTCCCAGATACTTACTGGTACTTGCTTATCAATGTCCTGACCTGGGACATCGTGCATTGTTACCTTATGTTAATCCTGTTTACCTCCTTGCCCCTTCCCCTTTTCTGACGTTTTACCCTGTCACAAGTGATGTATGTATGATACTTTCGATGTGCATTATGGGGTGGTGGTGGGAACTTTTAAAAGTTCCTGCAGCCCTGTTCACGGTGTTCAGTCTGGCATTGAACCTGCTGCGCAGTAATAAACCTTGCTGTTTGCTCCGGATCGTGGCTCCTTCCTTTTATACTCCGCAACGTGGCTGAGCTGGGTGGCCGAGCATTCTCGCACCCAGAATTCTGCCCTAACACCCCCCCTTATAATCTTGAAAATTAGGGGGGACTCTTATACACGGATACATCTCCCCCCATTCTCTTAAATCTGAGTCCCCCAAAATAGGGGGGGCGTCTTATACACGAGAGCCTCTTATAGATGGGAAAATACGTAAGTCGCCACTTGCCATGAAACAAAGCTCTTTCGATAACAAACAAAGCTCTTTCGATTGAAACAAAGCTCTTTCGATAACAAAGCAGGGGCGCGAAGCCAGTGAAGACGAGGACAAGGCGGGGTTTTTTTGCTTTCAATAAAGGTTTAGGTTTCGTTTTATTAGGCTGGTTTATTAGGCTGCGCGACAACATTTGGAAAATCTCCAATACAAGCTACTAACAGAAGAATGGACAACTCGCAGAAGGGGAAACATCTCCTTCCCGTCCCTTCGAGAAACCGGCGTTCAAAAAGTCCCGCTGGCAAAAAAACTCCAAACAGCAACAAGAGTCTACCTGGAAGGCTTCCAAAGTTAGGTGGGGTAGACTCAATTTCTTTTCCAGCGCCAAACTTGCTTTCAACAAGCAGCTTTTCCAAAGCAGGGCCTTCATATGACTGGGGGGGGGGACCCCGAATTCCTACAGCAGAGAATCGGGAGTCTTTCAAGGGTCCTTGTGTTCACAGTTCTGTTCAAAAGTGAGAGAGAAGGAAAGAACTCAAAAAAACGGAAGACAGGGGGGGTTTTCATTGCAATTAGTTACTGTCTTTTTCCCCTGTGTGTAAAACTAGGTTTCCCCCCCCCCCCTAAAGAATAATGTCCAAAATTTGGTTTCCCCAGCCACTCTGGGCAGCTTCCAACAGAAGAATGAAATAATCGATTACAGATTAAAAGCCTCCCTAAACAGGGATGCCTTCAGATGTCTTCTAAAAATCTGGTAGTTGTGTTTCTCTTTCTCTGGTTGGAGGGCGTTCCACAGGGCAGGCGCCACCACCGAGAAGGCCCTCTGTCTGGTTCCCTATAACTTGGCTTCTCGCAACGAGGGAACCGCCAGGAGGCCCTCGGCACTGGACCTCAGTGTCTGGGTGGAACGATGGGGGTGGAGACGCTCCTTCAGGTATACTGGACCGAGGCCATTCAGGGCTTTCAAGGTCAGCACCAACACTTTGAACTGTGCTCGGAAACGTACTGGGAGCCAATGGAGATCTTTCAAGACCGGTGTTATGTGGTCTCGGCGGCCGCTCCCAGTCACCGGTCTAGCTGCTGCATTCTGCTGCATACTAGGTGCCCCATGATATTCTTGTAAAGAAGCTGGTAAAATGCGGGCTAGACAATGCTACCATTCAGTGGATTCGGCTGACTGACCGAACCCCAAGGGTGCTCATCAATGTCCCCTCCTCATCCTGGAGAGTAGTGACTAGTGGGAAGAACCACAGGGTTCTGCCTTGGGCCCAGTCTTATTCAACATCTTTATCAATGACTTGGATGATGGGCTTGAGGGCATCCTGAGCAAGTTTGCAGATGACACCAAATTGGGAGGGGTGGCTAATGTTAGCATAAATCCCAAGTCCTATAATGCTATTGCAGCCCAGCTGGGGGCACAAGACCCTCAGCAAATGACTGCAGCAGGAATTTATGCTTCATTGCTTAATGAGGAGGACAGGACCCGCGCACAGGCGGAGGCCAACGGGGAGCGCGTCTCACCCTCACCTGGTGCATCTGCAGAGACTGCACAAGCCCTTAAAGCTGTAATCAGATGCCAGATTTGCAATATTCTTGGGCACACAGCCAAGACATGCAGACGACTCCAGAAGGACTCAGAAAGCCAACAGCAGGCTTCTGGGCCTAAGGGGAAAGGCAAAGGCAGCAGCGGCAGCGGCAGCGGAAGCAGCAGTAGCACCAGCACCAAGGGCCCTACAGCACGCAAGATGCTTGTAATGCTCACTCAGCTTGACGACCAAGACGACGACGGGTCTTATCTGATCATAGATTCTGGATCTTCCCACCATCTGGTCAACGACAAGAGACTGTTCCAGACTTTTGAGAAACTGGACTCCGTCGTATCACAGGCAAATGGCAATTCTTTGAAATCCATTGGAAAAGGAACTATTTTTCTGAAATCTCTAAATTTGAGTATCAGCAATGTGTATCTTGTTCCAGAGCTGAAGCAAAACCTTTTCAGTGTTTCTCAAATTGATGAGAAGGGGTTTGAGCTGTGTTTTCACAGGGGCACCTGTGTGATTTCTAAAGATGGAGAAGTTCTTTTGACGGGACACAGAGACAAAGATAACCTTTTCAGATTATCTTATGATAAAAGTGATGCATGTTTTAATGTTGTTGATGATTGTTTAACAGGTCCAGAGGAGCCTAAGCAGACACAGAAGCAACCAAGCAAGAAAGGTCTAACACGTTGTTTCCAGATCATTTCTGCTCATGTTTTTGGTCCTATGCCAGAGTCCCTTGGCAAGGCAAAATTTTATCTTCTGATAACTGACCACTTCTCTAAGTATACGTGGTTTTATCCTCTGCAAAAGCCTCAGCAGGCTATTGTGAAATTTTCTGAATTTCATGCTAAGGTTGAACTGAAACATGGTTGTAAAATTGAATGTTTATTGACCAATGACATTCCTCTTTTTACTTCACAGGAGTTTCAAGTTTTTTTTGATGACAAAGGCATTCACCACAAGTTTGCCAAAACCCAGGCAGCTTGGGACAAAAGCTTATGTGTTAAGGTTAACACTGAGTTAGAAGCAAGCATGCAAGCGCAACTGCTGAGTTCAGGATTGTCTGAACAACTGTGGGCTGAAAGCATCTCATTTTTCCTTTACCAGTGGCTCAGACAGGTTCCTAAAGGACAGAAGCGTTCTCCTTATGAGATTCTGTTCCAACATAAGCCTGATGTGAGCAACACTAAGGTTTTTGGAACCAAAATGTGGGTGGCTTCGCTTGAGGGCAAGCCAGTCCAAGGCATTCTATTGGGTTTTGAGGAAGGTCAATACAGAGTTATGTTGTCTTCTTCCAATGAGGTGATTCTTACTCAAGAGGTAGAACACACTCCTACGCCACAAGAAACATATGTTCTTGATGAATTTCCCATAGGTGCCAATGATTTTTATGATTCCTACACTGACACAAGTGGTAGTGATAATGATTCCTTTGCTGAAGGCTCTACCCCGAGTAACTCTGACACAGGGGAGACAGTCATACACAAAGGAACTCATGCTGTTTTTAACAGACCTTCATCGGATGATGAAAAAGTGCTAGAAGCACTTGACCCACTGTTTACCATTGGTATGAGTTCTCCCAAAAGTCCTGAAGGGGAGAATCTCAGTAAACAGGTAGCAATTGCAAATTTAGCTGTGCTTAGAACTCCAAAACAGGCAGCAGTCACACAGGCTAAGCCACAACAACAGGTTGTCAAACGCAACACTGTTTCTGTCAACAGAGCAACTGCTCTGGTCCCCTGGAAGCCAAAGCTGGTCAATCCAGTCTCAGAGAGTTCCACAGCAGGAAAGTCCTACTTTGTTTATGACAACTGTCTGTTCACTTCTCTTAATGATGCTCTCACATTTGCATCTTTTTCCATTTCAGGATTCAGGGGAGATGTTAGCATAAATCCTCTGCATGGCACAGATGCTGCATGTGGCTGAATGTTTACTTTATATGATTGCTGTAACTTTCCCACACAGGAGCTCAAGCTGTAACCTGATCTCCTGTCATGTGATGTTCTTTGTCCTGTTTCTACTTTCACTTTCTTCTAACTGGAGAGTGATGGCTGAACACACACTCTCTGAATAAACGTAGATTAACAACTACGATTGTTTGCTGTCTTCTTTACCGAAGCCAGTGGCAGTAGTAAGAATATTGGTGATTTACACCCCAATATTCTAACAGCTAATACCCCAGAGGACAGGATCACACTTCAGAATGACCTTAACAGATTAGACAACTGGGCCAAAGCAAACGAGATGAATTTTAACAGGGAGAAATGTAAAGTACTACACTTGGGCAAAAAAAAAAAAAAAAGAAAGGCACAAATACAGAATGGGAGACACCTGGCTTGAGAGCAGTACATGTGAAAAGGATCTAGGAGTCTTGGTAGACCACAAACTTGACATGAGTCAACAGTGTGATGCAGCAGCTCAAAAAGCCAATGCAATTCTGGGCTGCATCAAGGAGTATAGCATCTAGACCTAGGGAAGTAATAGTACCACTGTATTCTGCTCTGGTCAGACCTCACCTGGAGTACTGTGTCCAGTTCTGGGCACCACAGTTCAAGAAGGATACGGAGAAGCTGGAACGTGTCCAGATGAGGGCAACCAAAATGGTCAAAGGCCTGGAAACGATGCCTTATGAGGAACCCCCTGCCAAGCAGGAAACGCCATCAAAGCATTCTTGACATATGCCTGTCAAGCCTCTGCTTAAAGACCTCCAAAGAAGGAGACTCCACCGCACTCCTTGGTAGCAAATTCCACTGCCGAACAGCTCTTACTGTCAGGAAGTTCTTCCTAATGTTGAGGTGGAATCTTCTTTCTTGTAGTTAGAATCCATTGCTCCGTGTCCGCTTCTCTGGAGCAGAAGAAAACAACCTTTCTCCCTCCTCCATATGACATCCTTTCATATATTTGAACATGGCTATCATATCACCCCTTAACCTTCTCTTCGCCAGGCTAAACATACCCAGCTCCCTAAGCTGTTCCTCATAAGGCATCGTTTCCAGGCCTTTGACCATTTTATTATTATTTTTCTGTCGATGCCGCCCAGGTGGGCGGGGTAGAAATAAACAAATAAATCATCGCTATCCTCATATCTATCGGATTGGTGAAGGAATTCCTGGGACTTCTTTCTTCAAAAGCCAGCCTGGGACTCGCAGGTACAACAGCGGCGTCTTTCAAGCTCTGGGCGGCTTTCTCCGCAGCAATGGTTGTCTTGGGGTGGATGCCGAGGTCAATGATTTCTTCAAATTTCCACGCGGTAGAGTTCCCATTCAGGTTGGACAGAAATCCAGCGGAGCGATCCGCTTCGTTGACGCGCAAGATTTCGGAGTTCTCGGCGACCATGTCCTTTGCTGGGGGGCTGAGAAAAGAGCAGGGTGGATTAAAAGCAATGGTTTTTTAAAAATAAAAAATAAAATTAAAAAAATAAATCAGATTTTTTTAAAAATTTAAATTGGATTTTTAAAAATAAGATGCTTTTGGAGGGAAAAAATTTCTATGATATGATAGCCATGTTCAAATATATAAAAGGATGTCATATAGAGGAGGGTGAAAGGTTGTTTTCTGCTGCTCCAGAGAAGCGGACACGGAGCAATGGATTCAAACTACAAGAAGGAAGATTCCACCTCAACATTAGGAAGAACTTCCTGACAGTAAGAGCTGTTCGACAGTGGGATTTGCTGCCAAGAAGTATGGTGGAGTCTCCTTCTTTGGAGGTCTTTAAGCAGAGGCTTGACAGCCATATGTCAAGAAAGCTTTGATGGCGTTTCCTGCTTGGCAGGGGGTTGGACTGGATGGCCCTTGGGGTCTCTTCCAACTCTAGGATTCTATGATTGCTTTCATTCTATGGTTCGATGGTCTCGTCAGAGAGTAAAATTAATGTTAAACTGCTGCTTTTAAAAGTCTGGAACGGATTCATCCCTTTTGCATGAACTTGGTTTTGGAATGCTTTGATTTTGGAACGGACCTCCGGAATGGGTTATGTTTGAGAACCAAGGGACCACTGTACAGGGCTGGTTTTTTTGGGGGGGGGCAGGAGTGGGGTCACAACGTACAGTCATACCTCGGTTTGAGTACTTTCAGTTTAAGTACACCGTGGACCCTTACCTTCCAAGTGCCGGACTGCAGAATCTGGGACCGGCAGCCGCGTGACACCGGACGTTGCGTCGACGTAACTTCCGGTGTCGCTTTGCCCTTCTATGGGCACCAAAAATGGCCGCCGCCGGCTTCGAAAGTCGCTTGTGCGCATGTCAGGAAGTGCGTCGACGCAACTTCTGGACATGCGTAGATGCGACTTTTGAAGCCGGCGGCGGCCATTTTTGGTGCCCATAGAAGGGCAAATCGGAAAGGGGAAAAATGGCCGCCGGCAGGAGAAAATAACGGAGAAAAATGGGAGACGAAGTGATACGGGGGACCACCGGGAAAAGGTAAGTAAAAACGGGGGTTTCCCGGGAAAAACGGGGCAATTGGCAGCTATGAGCTTACCTGGCTTCTTTTCCCTGAGTCAAATACATCGAATTCCCACCACCATTGTTCCTCCGGTCAACCTCCTCCTGCTCATCCCCATTTACAAAGACACCATCCGGTTCCATTTTTGATCTCTCTTCTTCTGACGCGGTCCAATCACACACAGCCTCCGGACCATCTTTGAGGGAGGAGTCATATTTTGCTTTTTCTGAAATAGTAGTAGTAATAATAATTATAATAAAAAGAATAAGTACGACAAGGTTGTATATTGGAGTACGACAAGGTTGTACTTGTTCCAGAAAAAACGTCTACTTCTGCTTCATTGACTATGCAAAAGGCTTTGACTGTGTCGACCACAGCAAACTATGGCAAGTTCTTAAAGAAATGGGAGTGCCTGATCACCTCATCTGTCTCCTAAGAAATCTCTATGTGGGACAAGAAGCTACAATTAGAACTGGATTTGGAACAACTGACTGGTTCAAAATTGGGAAAGGAGTACGACAAGGTTGTATATTGTCTCCCTGCTTATTTAACTTATATGCAGAATTCATCATGCGAAAGGCTGGACTGGATGAATCCCAAGCCGGAATTAAGATTGCTGGAAGAAATATCAACAACCTCAGATATGCAGATGACACAACCTTGATGGCAGAAAGTGAGGAGGAATTAAAGAACCTTGTAATGAGGGTGAAAGAGGAGAGCGCAAAATATGGTCTGAAGCTCAGCATCAAAAAAACCAAGATCATGGCCACTGGTCCCATCACCTCCTGGCAAATAGAAGGGGAAGAAATGGAGGCAGTGAGAGATTTGACTTTCTTGGGCTCCTTGATCACTGCAGATGGTGACAGCAGTCACAAAATTAAATGACGCCTGCTTCTCGGGAGAAAAGCAATGATAAACCTAGACAGCATCTTAAAAAGCAGAGACATCACCTTGCTGACAAAGGTCCGTATAGTTAAAGCTATGGTTTTCCCAGTAGTGATGTATGGAAGTGAGAGCTGGACCATCAAGAAGGCTGATCGCCGAAGAATTTATGCTTTTGAATTCTGGCGCTGGAGGAGACTCTTGAGAGTCCCATGGACTGCAAGAAGATCAAACCTCTCCATTCTGAAGGAAATCAGCCCTGAGTGCTCACTGGAAGGACAGATCCTGAAGCTGAGGCTCCAATACTTTGGCCACCTCATGAGAAGAGAAGACTCCCTGGAAAAGACTCTGATGTTGGGAAAGATGGAGGGCAGAAGGAGAAGGGGACTCCCTGGAAAAGCCCCTGATGTTGGGAAAGATGGAGGGCAGAAGGAGAAGGGGACTCCCTGGAAAAGACCCTGATGTTGGGAAAGATGGAGGGCACAAGGAGAAGGGGACTCCCTGGAAAAGACCCTGATGTTGGGAAAGATGGAGGGCACAAGGAGAAGGGGACTCCCTGGAAAAGACCCTGATGTTGGGAAAGATGGAGGGCACAAGGAGATGGGGACGACAGAGGACGAGATGGCTGGACATGGACAGTGTTCTCGAAGCCACCAACATGAGTTTGACCAAACTGCGGGAGGCAGTGGAAGACAGGAGTGCCTGGCGTGCTCTGGTCCATGGGGTCACGAAGAGTCGGACACGACTAAACGACTCAACAACAACAACAAAAGTAAGGTCGAACCTTATCGATTCAACTGAAATCAAAGCCCCTTACCAGGCTGATCTTGCTTTTCGAGGCCCAGCTCGTCGTCTTCCTCGACGCCTTCGTCCTCCTCCTCATTGGACTTGTCCTCGTTCTGCATGAGAGGAAGCAGAAAGAATCAGTTGCGAGATGAGCTGCTGGTTATAGAATAGCCCTGTGCCCAGCTGGCATCTGAAGAGCATTAAAAGCCATAGGAAACCTTCCTCGAGTTGTCATTCTTGAGAGGAATGGCAGCAAGGTTCAACCTTTCTGTAAAATAAAGGATTTAAAACAAGTCTGATTGAGGGCCATATGACACTGGTCCTGAAAGACCAGTGAAGGAGGAACGCCATCCCTCTCCCCTGGCACTTCCCTCCCTGCGAGAAGCAAAGTTACAGGGAACCAGGCAGAGGGAACGCCCTCCCAGCAGATGTCAAAGAAATAATAATAATAATAATAATAATAATAATAATAATAATAATAATAATAATATATTATTTATACCCTGCCCATCTGGCTGGGTTCCCCCAGCCACTCTGGGCGGCTTCCAACAAAAAATCCATCAAACATTAAAAGCTTCCCTAAACAGGGCTGCCTTGAGATGCCTTCTAAAGGTCTGGTAGTTGTTGTTCTCTTTGACCTCTAGTGGGAGGGCGTTCCACAGGGTGGGCGCCACCACCGAGAAGGCCCTCTGCCTGGTTCCCTGCAACTTGGCTTCTCGTAGCGAGGGAACCGCCAGAAGGCCCTCGGAGCTGGACCTCAGTGTCCGGGCAGAACGATGGGGGTGGAGACGCTCCTTCAGGTATACTGGACCGAGGCCGTTTAGGGCTTTCTAGGTCAGCACCAACACTTTGAATTGTGCTCGGAAACGTACTGGGAGCCAATGTAGGTCTTTCAAGACCGATGTTATGTGGTCTCGGCGGCCGCTCCCAGTCACCAGTCTAGCTGCCACATTCTGGATTAGTTGTAGTTTCCGGGTCACCTTCAAAGTTAGCCCCATGTAGAGCGCATTGCAGTAGTCCAAGTGGGAGATAACTAGAGCATGCACCACTCTGGCGAGACAGTCTGCAGGCAGGTAGGGTCTCAGCCTGCGTACCAGATGGAGCTGATAGACAGCTGCCCTGGACACAGAACTGACCTGTGCCTCCATGGACAGCTGTGAGTCCAAAATGACTCCCAGGCTGCGCACCTGGTCCTTCAGGGGCACAGTTACCCCATTCAGGACCAGGGAGTCCTCCACACCTGCCCGCCTCCTGTCCCCCCAAAACAGTACTTCTGTCTTGTCAGGATTCAACCTCAATCTGTTAGCCGCCATCCATCCTCCAACCGTCTCCAGGCACTCACACAGGACCTTCACCGCCTTCACTGGTTCTGATTGGAAAGAGAGGTAGAGCTGGGTATCATCCGCATACTGATGAACACCCAGCCCAAACCCCCTGATGATCTCTTCCAGCGGCCGCATGTAGATGTTAAAAAGCATGGGGGAGAGGACAGAGCCCTGAGGCACCCCACAAGTGAGAGCCCAGGGGTCTGAACACTCATCCCCCATCACCACTTTCTGAACACGGCCCAGGAGGAAGGAGCGGAACCACTGTATGACAGTGCCCCCAGCTCCCAGCCCCTCTAGACGGTCCAGAAGGACGCTATGGTCGATGGTGTCAAAAGCCGCTGAGAGATCCAGCAGGAGTAGGAAGCAGCTCTCCCCTTTGTCCCTAGCTCTCCGGAGATCATCAACCAGTGCGACCAAGGCCGTTTCAGTCCCGTGATGAGGCCTGAATCCCGACTGGAAGGGATCCAAATGGTCCGCTTCTTCCAGGCGTGCCTGGAGTTGTTCAGCAACCACTCGCTCAATCAATCACCTTGCCCAGGAATGGAAGATTTGAGACTGGGCGATAGTTGGCCATACGGGCCGCATCTAAAGATGGTTTTTTAAAGAAGCGGTTTAATAACCGCCTCTTTCAGCGGGTCTGGGAAGGCTCCCTCGCAGAGAGAAGTATTCACCAACCCGCGAAGCCCATCACCCAGCCGTTCCCGGCTCGCTTTTATAAGCCAGGATGGGCAAGGGTCAAGGAGACAGGTGGTTGGTTTCGCTCGCCCAAGCAGCCTGTCCACATCCTCGGAGGATGTTATTGGAATTGATCCCACACAACCTGATTAGACAGGACTCTAGCACTCCCCTGCCCCGGCCCTGCTCCCACGGTGGAGTCTACCTCTACCCGAATCTGAGCGACTTTATCTGCAAAAAACTTTGCGAAATCATTGCAGGAGATCTTGGGCCCCGATGGAGCAGGTGGTTCCGCTAAATTGCGAACCACCTGAAAGAGTCTCCTGCTGCTGTTTTCCGCAGATGCAACAGAGGCGGTGAAGAAAGTCTTCTTCGCCGTCGCTACCGCCACTTGGTAGGCTCGACATTGAGCTCTAACCGTATCTGCTTCTCTGGAGCAGCAGAAAACAACCTTTCACCCTCCTCTATATGGCATCCTTTCATATATTTGAACATGGCTATCATATCACCCCTTAACCTTCTCTTCTCCAGGCTAAACATACCCAGCTCCCTAAGCCGTTCCTCATAAGGCATCGTTTCCAGGCCTTTGACCATTTTCATTGCCCTCTTCTGGACACGTTCCAGCTTGTCAGTATCCTTCTTGAACTGTGGTGCCCAGAACCGGACACAGTACTCCGGGTGAGGTCTGACCAGAGCAGAATACAGTGGTACTATTACTTCCCTTGATCTAGATGCTATACTCCTATTGATGCAGCCCAGAATTGCATTGGCTTTTTGAACTGCTGCATCACACTGTTGACTCATGTCAAGTTTGTGGTCTACCAAGACTCCTAGATCCTTTTCACATGTACTGCTCTCAAGCCAGGTGTCTCCCATCCTGTATTTGTGCCTTTTTTTGCCCAAGTGTAGTACTTTACATTTCTCCTTGTTCAAATTCATCTTGTTTGCTTTGGCCCAGTTGTCTAATCTGTTAAGGTCATTTTGAAGTATGATTCTGTCCTCTGGGGTATTAGCCACCCCTCCCAATTTGGATTATTAGCCACCCCTCCCAATTTGGTGTCGTCTGCACACTTGCTCAGGGTGCCCTCAATGATGGGAATTGTAGTCCCAAGCAGAGGCTTGACAGCCATATGTCAAGAATGCTTTGATGGTGTTTCCTGCTCGGCAGGGGGTTGGACTGGATGGCCCTTGGGGTCTCTTCCAACTCTATGATTCTATAATTCTATGATCTGGAGGGCAGGAGTTTGCCTGTGCCTGCAATACAAGGCAAGTATTTGTGCAAAAGCGGAGCCAAATGTTTCATTTCTTTTTGCAGGCTGTGATGCTTTGTATGAAAATATGTGTAAAATAAATAATAGAAATTCTAATGAAATGAAATGAGATCAGGGCACGGCTGTGGGAGGTCAGAGAAAACAACGTTCTCCTTGCACACTGGCAACAGAAATCAGGGGCCTTAGCCGACGTTGGAAGACATTTACCTTGGTGTCGTTCTGCTCTGCCTTCCGGGTCCTCCTCATTATTTCTTCTATTCTCTGTCAAAGAAAAGTCACACCACTTAGATAACATCAAGACTCAGTTAATAATAATAGTAATAGTAATAGTAATAGTAATAATAATAATAATAATAATAATAATGTATTATTATTATTGTGACCATGCCCATCTGGCCCTTTCCTTTCGCAGCTTCGAGACCCTTGAATGCCAGCAGGGACTAGAAGACCTCCAAAGAAGGAGACTCCACCACCCGCCTTGGCCGCAAATTCCACTGCCGAACAGCTCTTACTGTCAGGAAGTTCTTCCTAATGTTGAGGTGGAATCTTCTTTCTTGTAGTTTGAATCATAGAATCATAGAATCGTAGAGTTGGAAGAGACCCCAAGGGCCATCCAGTCCAACCCGCTGCCGAGCAGGAAACACCATCCAAGCATTCTTGACATATGCCAGCCAAGCCTCCGCTTAAAGACCTCCAAAGGAGGAGACTCCACCACACTCCTTGGCAGCAAATTCCACTGCCGAACAGCTCTTACTGTCAGGAAGTTCTTCCTAATGTTGAGGTGGAATCTTCTTTCTTGTAGTTTGAATCCATTGCTCCGTGTCCGCTTCTCTGGAGCAGCAGAAAACAACCTTTCTCCCTCCTCTATATGACATCCTTTTATATATTTGAACATGGCTATCATATCATAGAAATATTTCCCCTCCAAAAGCATCTGTCAGAGATGCCGATGCGGCTACTCTAGAGTAACGACTCCTCACAGCATTGTCCTTTTAGGCTTTTATTAAGTGCTGATTATTTACAGTGCTCGGAGCGATCTATATACATGTTGTCAGTCAGGTGTCAGTACCTCCGAATGGAGGTTGGCGCATTTTCTTCCAGCAAAGAAGTTTGGGAAGACCTAATCTCCTCCCACGACGTTTCTTGCGTAATTCCGGGGTCGGCGGGATCGGCCTTCCCCCCTTGCTCCCCCCTTCCTGTCCCACCTTATGCATGGGCTCCGCTACCTTGCCGGAGCCTCGGTCACCACTTCCTGAGTCTCCGCTTGAGGCGGAACTCTCCCTGCTTTCCCCAGCGCTTGGCGATGAGCTGGTACTTAAGATGGGAGGGACCTCCCGGTATCCCCTGTCCCTCACATCCACCCCCCTTCCAGGCCCCCCTTCCCCCCTCCCTAGGGGCTCCGAGGGTGCCGGGGACGACTGGAAACCTAAAAAATCCGTGTTGTCAGAGCCAGTGGGTGTGAAGATCTCCCCCCAATCCGGCGAGCGTTCTCCTTCCCCCTGAGAAGACGGAAAGCCCAAAAAGTCTGTGGCGTCAGAGCTGGTGGGGGTAAAAATCTGCTTCCAGTCTTCCCCTGACTCTGACGTTCCGGACTCCGGGTGAACCCACACCTCTTCCTCAGGTTCCTCAAACTCCGCTTCCCACCTCCATGGAGAGCTGCTCCCTGAGACCCCTTCCTCAGACCCCTCCCCCTCTCCTTCCCTGTCCATGTGCCAGGGCTTGGGCCTGTGGGGGAAAAGGGCGTGGAATTCTTCCACTAAGAATTCCTCCTGTATTTCCGTGGCCGGTACCCACTCGTTGTGGGATGCCGGAGTGTCTTCCCATGCCATGAGATACTCCAGCCCTCTCACACCTCTCCTGGAATCCAGAATCTCAGTGGCCACATTGAGTTGCTGGGTGCCTCCCCGTTCCTCCCCTCCCTCTGTGGGCTGGTTGCTGTCGGTGAACCTGGTGCTTTCCTTATAGGGCGACAGCAACAACCTGTGGAACACTGGGTGTACCCTCATGGATTCCGGCAACTCCAGTCTGAAAGCCACCTGATTGACCTGCTGCGTGACCTTAAAGGGTCCCAGCCGTCTGGGTGCTAACTTCTTACACCTCCCCCTGGTTGGAAGCCCCGATGAGGACAGCCACACCCTATCGCCCACCCTGATGACCTCCCCTGGTCTCCGATGGCGATCCGCCCCCTCCTTGTACGCCGCCTTAGCCCTGTCCAGGTGTTCTCTGAGTTGCTGGTGCACCGTCTCCAGATCGTCCGCCCAATCCTCAGCTGCGGGACCCTCCTCCTCCTCCTCCCATTACCTCCCCGGGAACGATCTGAGATCCCGCCCATAGTTGGCCTTGAAAGGTGACACCCCTGTGGAGACGTGCACTGCATTGTTGTAGGCGAACTCCGCCAGTGGCAGGCGATCTACCCAGTCCGTTTGTTGCTGGCTGACATAACATCTCAGGTACTGCTGAAGAATGGCGTTGGCCCGCTCCGCCTGTCCGTTGGTCTGCGGGTGCCTTGCCGTGGATAGGCTGACCTCCACCTGCAGGAGGTTCATGAGCCTGCGCCAGAACCTGGAGACAAATTGGCGCCCCCTATCTGATATAACCCTTAAAGGCAAACCGTGCAGCCGAAACACGTGGTCCACGAACAATTTGGCCGTCTCTTCCGCCGAGACCGCCCTTGCACAGGGTATGAAGTGGCACATTTTGGAGAAGAGGTCCACCACCACCAGCACTGCCGTCTTGCCCCTGGACGAAGGCAGGTTGGTGATGAAGTCCATGGAGAGAACCTCCCACGGCTTGTGGGGGGTGGGTAGGGGTTCCAGTAATCCTGCTGGCGCTGCCATGACCACCTTGGCCCTCTGGCAGGTGTCGCAGCCCCATACGTAATCCTGAATGTCCTCCCTCACCCCCGGCCACCAAAAGTGTCTCATGACTAAGTGTGTGGTCTTGTCCCTACCAAAGTGGCCGGCCGTCGGGTTGTCATGCATCTGCTTGAGGACCTTACCTCTGAGCTGGGCGGTAGGCAGGTATAGGGCTCCCTTGTAAAAGAGTAGCCCCCTACGCTCCTCAAAGTCCTTGGCTTGCCCCCTCCCCCCTTGTAGCTCTCTGAAGATGCGGGTGGCGAACTCATCTCCTGCCGTTAGGGCTGTGAGTTCTGCCTCACTCACTACTGCTGCCTCACATGTCCAAGCTGATGGTGGGAAAATGTGCCTGGGTGCTGGTGGCAACTCCTCCTCCATGTACTCTGGCTTGCGGGAGAGGGCATCCGCCCTGACGTTCTGCTCCCCCGGTATGTAGTGGATGGAGAAGTTGAAGTGCGAGAAGAACTCTGCCCACCGTATCTGCCATTGGTTGAGCACCCTGGCCGTTCTCCAGAACTCCAGGTTCTTATGGTCCGTGTACACCTGTATGGGGTGCTTAGCGCCCACCAGGAAGCGTCTCCAGTGTTTAAACACAGCGTGTATTGCCAAAAGTTCCTTGTCGAAAACCGTGTAGTTGCGCTCCGGCTGGGTCAGCTTCCTGGAGAAAAAGGCGCAGGGTCTCCACTCTCTGTTGGCATCCAGTTGTAGTAGGACCGCGCCCACAGCTCAGTCCGACGCGTCGGTCTCTACGCGCAGGGGTGCATCCTGCACCACGTGGAACAAGTTCTGGTCTGAGGCGAACACTCTCTTGAGGCCCTCGAACGCTGCTTGCGCCTCCGGTGTCCACCTGAACTTCTGCTTGCCTCTCAGGCAGTCCGTGATGGGAGCTGTGACGCGAGAGAAATTCTTGATGAACTTCCTGTAGAAGTTGGCGAAGCCTAGTAGGCGTTGGGCATTCTCGCGAGTCCTGGGGCTGTGCCAGTCCAGGATGGCCTGCACCTTGTCCTTGTCCATCGCTAGTCCCTTGTCGGACAGCTTGTAGCCCAGG
The DNA here is from genome assembly GCF_963506605.1 of Zootoca vivipara. Classification (NCBI taxonomy): domain Eukaryota; kingdom Metazoa; phylum Chordata; class Lepidosauria; order Squamata; family Lacertidae; genus Zootoca; species Zootoca vivipara. The sequence continues at coordinate 3,173,400 of NC_083293.1, forward strand.
AAGTCCACCTCCTTGGCGTGAAACCTGCACTTCTCCAGCTTCACATACAGGTGGTGCTCCTTCAGACGCTGCAAGACCTCCCTGACATCCTTCACATGCTGTACGGGGTCATTGGAGTAGATAAGGATGTCATCTAGAAAGACCAAACAGTTCTTGAAGAGGAGGGAGCCCAGGACGTGGTGCATGAAGGCCTGGAAGCATGCTGAGCCCCCTTGCAAACCAAAGGGCATCACCCGATATTCAAAAGAGCCCAGAGGCGTGAACATCGTGGTCTTCCACTCATCGCCTTCCCGGATCCTGATCAAGTTGTACGCTCCCCGCAGATCGAGCTTGGTGAAGATCTTGCCCCTGCGCGCTGCTGTCAGCAGATCGTCCACTCTGGGCATTGGGAAAGCCACCGGTTCCGTCATACTGTACGGGCGCCTAAAGTGCACCACCAGGCGGCGCTGTTGCGTGTCTTTCTTGTCCACCCAGAAGACCGGGCTGCCCCCTGCTGCCTTGCTTTCTCTGATGAACCCCCTCTTGAGGTTCTTGTCGATGAACACACGCAGATCCTCCAGTTCCTGGTCTGACATGGAGTACAGCTTGGCTGGGGGTAGCGTGGCCCCTGGCACCAGGTTGATCTGACAGTCAAAGGACCTGTGCGGGGGCAGGTGGTCGGACTCCGCTTCGCTAAAGTCCTCCTGCAGGTCCCAATACGGTTTGGGTATCGCCTCTCCCCCCTTGACGTGCATGGTGGCCACCGTGGCTATCGGTGGCCCCTCCCCTGGTTGGCGCTGCATGCAATGTTCCAGACAAAAGTCAGACCCAAACGTGATGCATCTCTGGTGCCAACTGATGGACGGGTCGTGGCGTGCCAGTCAGCTCATTCCCAGCACGATGGGGGGCGGTCTGATATGGTGGTGACATTGAATGCCAGCGTCTCTGAATGCCTTCCCACCGTCATTTTCATGGGGGGGGGGGTCTGGTGGGTGATGGCCCCTCCCAGCAACTCCCTGCCGTCAATGGTGGAGACGTGCAGGGGAAAGTCCAGCTGCAAAAGTTGGATCTGGTGCAAAATCCCTCGAAAAAAAGTTGGCAGACGCTCCGCTGTCGATTAGCGCTAAAACCGCCAGGGGGTACCCATTAGGGAGTGTCAGAGTCACTTCTAGAACCACCCCTGCTCTGGGGGGTGTGGGCTGGCGCTGCTCCTCTGTGGAAGGGAGGGTGGGAGGGGGCTGGTTTCCGTTGGTTGCGCCTGGCTGCTGCCCCTTGTCTCCTGCAGCCAGGCTGTCTCATTTCCCTGTGGTTGCGTTGAGTCTGTGGGGGCGGGCATAACAGTTCCCGCCCTTCCCTGCCATTCCCTGCGATGAGGGCAATTCTTGACGAGGTGGCTGGGGGAGTTGCACAAAAAACAGTTCCCTCCCCTTCCCTCCTTGCGTTTCTGCGCCGCCGGGGTTTGAAAAGCCCGCGCGCGCGCTCCTCCGATTTCCATCGGTTCCTAGTCTGGGACGGGTCTGGGCGGGGCTTGGGGCGGGCCCTGGGGTGAGGTTTGGTGATGTGGTCTGTCCTGTGAGCGTGGGAACCAAGGTCGGACTGCGCGCGTCGCCTGTTTGTCGTTCCATCTGGATTCCTGTCTCACCCCCACCGCCAGCGCTGCTTTACTCAACTCATCCATATTCCGCGGTTTCGGACCTCTCGAAAGCTCATCCTTCAGGTCTGCGTGCAAGCCCAGATAGAAAGCGGATTTCACTGGGTCACTGTGCAGATCCCACCCCAGTTTGTGCACCAGCATGGTGAATTTCGCCCAGGATTCTCTGACCGTTAATTTCCCTTGTGTTAAATGGTGAAGCTCCTCTTTGGTCGCCTCCATCTCACTGTCGCTTGCCTACATTACTTTTAAAGCTTCTAGAAATAATTTTACGTTCTTCATGCACTGATTTTTTGACGCGATTAGTGGTCTGACCCATTCGCGTGCGGCACCGGTCAAATGTTCCACGATAAAGGAGACTCTGTGCGCATCATCTGGGAATTCCGCATCATGCAATTCCAGCGCGTAATTTATTTCCGTCTCAAATCCTAGGTACTCTCTAGGGTCTCCGCTAAATTTGGTGACTAGGGTCTGCCCCCTCCTCACTTGGACCAGCTGCTGTTGGGGCGCCCCCCCCACCTCTCGCGGCCTTCTCCTCATCCAATTTTTTCTGTAGCTCCAACACCATTAGCCTTAGCTGCTTCTCGGTCTCATCTTTCGTTCTCACCTGCTCCACCAGCTTGTTCAGCTCCTCCCTTGTTCCGCGCGCTTCCTCCTGAGCGGCAAGCAATTGCTGCTGGGTCTGCGCTGTCAGGTTCCGTATCTCCTGCATCGCTGCTTCGGCCTCCAGCCCCCAACGCTCCGCGTCTTGCGCGCTCATCGCGGCAACTCCAAAGTAGCCAGAAAGATTCGGAGGTAGCTGTCAGAGATGCCGATGCGGCTACTCTAGAGTAACGACTCCTCACAGCATTGTCCTTTTAGGCTTTTATTAAGTGCTGATTATTTACAGTGCTCGGAGCGATCTATATACATGTTGTCAGTCAGGTGTCAGTACCTCCGAATGGAGGTTGGCACGTTTTCTTCCAGCAAAGAAGTTTGGGAAGACCTAATCTCCTCCCACGACGTTTCTTGCGTAATTCCGGGGTCGGCGGGATCGGCCTTCCCCCCTTGCTCCCCCCTTCCTGTCCCACCTTGTGCCTGGGCTCCGCTACCTTGCCGGAGCCTCGGTCACCACTTCCTGAGTCTCCGCTTGAGGCGGAACTCTCCCTGCTTTCCCCAGCGCTTGGCGATGAGCTGGTACTTAAGATGGGAGGGACCTCCCGGTATCCCGTCCCTCACAGCATCTTATTTTAAAATGCCGAGGGAAAGTCGGGCCAGCATAAATGCCCTATGTTGGGCTGGGATTATTAGCTTTGTAACATAGTTGACCCTATTATCTAAGATATTTAAATCACAGAACATGCGGGAGCAAACTCTATTTGCAGCTGCCACAATGTTTTCATCAAAGCATTCCTGACAGATGGCTGTCAAGACTCTGCTTAAAGACCTCCAAAGGAGGAGAGTCCACCACACTCCTTGGCAGCAAATTCCACTGCCGAATAGCTCTTACTGCCTTTGACCATTTTGGTTGCCCTCCTCTAGACACGTTCCAGCTTGTCAGGATCCTTCTTGAACTGTGGTGCCCAGAACTGGACACAGTACTCCAGGTGAGGTCTGACCAGAGCAGAATACAGTGGTTAAGGGGTGATATGATAGCCATGTTAAAATATACCGTATAAAAGGATGTCAAATAGAGGAGGGAGAAAGGTTGTTTTCTGCTGCTCCAGAGAAGCGGACACGGAGCAATGGATTCAAACTAGAAGAAAGAAGATTCCAATATATAAAAGGATGTCATATAGAGGAGGGTAAAAGGTTGTTTTCTGCTGCAAATCAGAAAGAAAAAAAAGGGGGGGGAAATGGCCGCCGGCGGTTGAAAATAACGGAGAAAAACGGGAGACGAAGTGATACGGGGGACCACCGGGAAAAGGTCAGTAAAAACGGGGGGTTTCCCGGGGAAAACAGGGTACTTGGCAGCTATGCACCCAGCAGCTGCATGTGGAGGAGCGGAGAGGCGAACCCGGTTCCCCAGATTACGAGTCTACCGCTCTTAACCGCTACACCACACTGGCTCTTAACCACTACATCACACTGAAGGAAAGGATTGAGAGCAGAAGAGGCAGGAGTCTCACCTTTTTCCTCTGCAGCCGCTCTTGCTTGTTCTGCTGCACGATCCACTCCTGTTCCCGACACTGTTTCTCGACTTCCTTCAGAGCTTTTGCCTCCGCCTCTTCTCGCTAAAGTTGGGGGGGGGGGAGAGAGAAAGAGGAATCACTGCCGGAACCCTTCCGTTCCCAAAACCCCACCCGAATGGAAACAGCAAAACAGGAACAGCTCTCCAAACTGCAAGATGTCCAGCGCGTCGCAAGAGATTCCGTCAACGGGGTCTCCGGAAAATCTGGCACGTCGCTCGGGAAGACAGGCGAACTAATGCCAGTGTGTACTTCAAGAAGCAAAGATCGCCAGCGTCGAAGCGACAATCCTTTGGAACGGTCATGTTGTGCATCGCCTTCCGAAGCAACGCCTCTCTTCCAAACTTAAAAATGGAAAGCGGGCTAGACAATGCTACCATTCAGTGGATTTGTAACTGGCTGGCTGACCGAACCCAAAGGGTGCTCATCAGTGGCTCCTCCTCATCCTGGGGAGTAGTGACTAGTGGGGTGCCACAGGGTTCTGTCTTGGGCCCAGTCTTATTCAACATCTTTATCAATGACTTGGATGATGGGCTTGAGGGCATCCTGAGCAAGTTTGCAGACGACACCAAATTGGGAGGGGTGGCTAACACCCAGAGGACAGGATCACACTTCAAAAATGACCTTAATATATTAGACAACTGGGCCAAAGCAAACAAGATGAATTTGAACAAGGAGAAATGTAAGGTACTACACTTGGGCAAAAAAAATGAAAGGCACAAATACAGGATGGGAGACGCCTGGCTTGAGAGCAGTACATGTGAAAAGGATCTAGGAGTCTTGGTAGACCACAAACTTGACATGAGTCAACAGTGTGATGCAGCAGCTCAAAAAGCCAATGCAATTCTGGGCTGCATCAATAGGAGTATAGCATCTACATCAAGGGAAGTAATAGTACCACTGTATTCTGCTCTGGTCAGACCTCACCTGGAGTACTGTGTCCAGTTCTGGGCACCACAGTTCCAGAAGGATACTGACAAGCTGGAACGTGTCCAGAGGAGGGCAACCAAAATGGTCAAAGGCCTGGAAATGATGCCTTATGAGGAACGGCTTAGGGAGGAACCTGGGTATGTTTAGCCTGGAGAAGAGAAGGTTAAGGGGTCATATGTCCAACCCCCTGCCAAGCAGGAAACACCATCAAAGCATTCTTGACATATGCCTGTCAAGCCTCTGCTTAAAGACCTCCAAAAAAGGAGGAGACTCCACCACACTCCTTGGCAGCAAATTCCACTGCCGAACAGCTCTTACTGTCAGGAAGTTATTCCTAATGTTTAGGTGGAATCTTCCTTCTTGTAGTTTGAATCCATTGCTCCGTGTCCGCTTCTCTGGAGCAGCAGAAAACAACCTTTCACCCTCCTCTATATGACATCCTTTTATATATTTGAACATGGCTATCATATCATGATTGATTGCTTGTTTATATGTATATTATTAATATGTTAGCCGCTCTGAGCCCAGCTCTGGCAGGGGAGGGCGGGATACAAATAATAATAATAACAATAAACGTATTTTTAATCTCCTGTCGGAAGTCGCCCAGAGTGGCTGGGGAAAAAATCATCATCGTCATCATCATTAAGGGCAGGAATCACCAAAACGCCCCCCACCCCACCCCAAGATTTAAATACATGGAAATTAACCCACCAATGGGGATTATTGTAGTAAGAGGTCCCAAATCACTTGACCGGTGTATAGTTTTAAAAACGGATCTTGGCATGCATTTAAGAAGCCTAAAATGAAATGGTTGGACTCCCTGGAAAAGACCCTGATGTTGGGAAAGATGGAGGGCACAAGGAGAAGGGGACTCCCTGGAAAAGACCCTGATGTTGGGAAAGATGGAGGGCACTAGGAGAAGGGGACTCCCTGGAAAAGACCCTGATGTTGGGGAAGATGGAGGGCAAAAGGAGAAGGGGACGACAGAGGACGAGATGGTTGGACAGTGTTCTCGAAGCTACCAACATGAGTTTGACCAAACTGTGGGAGGCAGTGCAAGACAGGAGTGCCTGGCGTGCTCCGGTCCAGGAGGTCACAAAGTGTCGGACACGACTAAACGGCTAAACAACAACAACAAAATGAAAATTAAGATCCATTGGATCATGGGACAGCTGCTGTCAATCCCCCAAAGGGTGCTCTTTGCATATTGCTGAGCATCCCAGAGACCGAAAATATTTCCCAGTATCTAGCCTCTTTCCACTCTGCCGTGAGTCCAAACCTGAAGTTGGAGCTCGGCCATCTTCTCCTGCTCCTCCTGCCTTTGTGGCTCCTCTTCCCCTGCCCTCCTCTCATCTTCCGGTTCCCGAAGGGCCTCTTCCAGCTGGGCCTGCTTCTCAACTTCTTCCTTTCTGATCCTGTTCCAAATAAATCGACAGCAGCTCAGATCCTTCCTTTTACACAGGGTGGATAAAAATCAATGCTTTTAAAATCATCATCATCATCATATTTGTAAAATTTAAATCAGACCCTTTTGATTCAAATCTATTTTTATAAAGGTTTTAAATTTTCTTTTGGAGGAATAAAGATTTTCCCTTTAAGTTACATTCTAGTCAACCACCATTCAAGGATCTAGGAGTCTCGGCAGACCACAAACTTGACATGAGTCAGCAGTGTGATGCAGCAGCTAAAAAAGCTACACTTGGCTAAAAAAGTACTACACTTGGGCAAAAAAATGGAAGGCACAAATACAGGATGGGAGACACCTGGCTTGAGAGCAGTACATGTGAAAAGGATCTAGGAGTCTTGGTAGACCACAAACTTGACATGAGTCAACAGTGTGATGCAGCAGCTAAAAAAGCCAATGCAATTATGGGCTGCATCAATAGGAGTATAGCGTCTAGATCAAGGGAAGTAATAGTACCACTGTATTCTGCTCTGGTCAGACCTCCCCTGGAGTACTGTGTCCAGTTCTGGGCACCACAGTTCAAGAAGGATACTGACAAGCTGGAACATGTCTAGAGGAGGGCAACCAAAATGGTCAAAGGCCTGGAAACGATGCCTTTTCTGCTGCTCCAGAGAAGCGGACACGGAGTAATGGATTCAAGCTACAAGAAAGAAGATTCCACCTAAACATTAGGAAGAACTTCCTGACAGTAAGAGCTGTTCGACAGTGGGATTTGCTGCCAAGGAGTGTGGTGGAGTGAGTCTCCTTCTTTGTAGGTTTTTAAGCAGAGGCTTGACAGACATATGTCAAGAATGCTTTGATGGTGTTTCCTGATTGGCAGGGGGTTGGACTGGATGGCCCTCGTGGTCTCTTCCAACTCTACGATTCTATGATTCTATGAATCATTTCCTGCTTTTAGCTTTAAATAAATAATCAAAAAAGATTGTCCAGCTTCTGGTCCAAAGGTAATTTTTCACAGCAAGGCACAGGAGCCCATTTACAGAGAACATGAGTGTGGAGAATTATTCTGGTAACTATCACATGATTTCTTGATAAAAAGTTGTTATGCTCAATAACTTTTTTCAATAATAATAATAATAATAATAATAATAATAAAATGCATACCAGAGATTGAGTTGGAAAACCATTAGTCGAGGAGGAGGGAAGTCTTAGGCTGAAAGAGCCAAATGGTTTTCTAATTTGTATACAAGGCAGCCCTGTTCAGGGAGGCTTTTTTTTTTTAATAACAAACTTTATTGTCTAAAAAGAAGATTCCACCTAAACATTAGGAAGAACTTCCTGAGAGTAAGAGCTGTTCGGCAGTGGGATTTGCTGCCAAGGAGTGTGGTGGAGTGAGTCTCCTACTTGGGAGGTCTTTAAGCAGAGGCTTGACAGCCATATGTCAGGAATGCTTTGATGGTGTTTCCTGCTTGGCAGGGGGTTGGACTGGATGGCCCTTGTGGTCTCTTCCAACTCTAGGATTCTATGATTCTAAGTTTGTACAGATTGTCTTCAATATACAGAATGTTTTCCGATTCAGCAAATTCAGGGAGGCTTTTAATGTTTAATAGATCACTGTGTTTTATTTTTCTGCTGGAAGCCGCCCAGAGTGGCTGGGGAAACCCAGCCAGGTGGGCGGGGTATAAATAATAAATTATTATTATTAATTATTATTATTATTAGGGGCCCAGGTGGCGCTGTGTGTTAAACCACAGAGTCTCTAGGGCTTGCTGATCAGAAGGTCGGCGGTTCGAATCCCTGCGACGGGGTGAGCTCCCGTCGCTCGGTCCCAGCTCCTGCCCACCTAGCAGTTCGGAAGCACCTCAAAGTGCAAGTAGATAAATAGGGGAAGGTAAACGGCGTTTCCGTGCTCTGCTCTGGTTCGCCAGAAGCGGCTTAGTCATGCTGGCCACATGACCCGGAAGCTGTCTGCAGACAAACGCCAGCTCCCTCGGCCTATAGAGCGAGGTGAGCGCCGCAACCCCAGAGTCGGACACGACTGGACCTGATGGTCAGGGGCCCCTTTGCCTTTATTATTATTATTATTATTATTACCAATCAATCAACCAAAATTTTATTGCATTAGCCGGTTGGCCATAGCACATAACACACAAAACATTAATAATAATAATAATAATAATAATAATAATAATAATAATAATAATAGCGGTAAAGGTAAAGGTAAAGGGACCTGTCACAGTGGCCGGCGTGGGCTACTTCAGAGTAACGACGCTACGCAGCTCTGCATTTTATTCTTTTATTGGTGCTGCGTATTTACAGTGCTGAAGTCATTGCTATTTACACGGAGTGATGTGGTCAGTCGGTTCCAGAACCTCCGAATGGCTTTTGGCGCGTCTTTCTCCAACACAAAAGCTTTGGCAGACCCATCCTCTTTCCCCTCCTCTTTCTGCGTAATTCCGGAGTTGGGGGGATGGGTCTCCCCCCCTTATTCGCCCCTTCCTGTCCCACCTGGGACCCTGGCTCCTCTACCTTGCCTGAGCCTCGGACACGACTTCCTGCTTCCCCATTGGAATCGGAACTCTCTCTGCTTTCCCCTGTGCTCGGGGATGGGCTTGAACTCAGGAGGGGAGGGACTTCGCGATATCCCCTGTCCCTCACAGGACCCCTGACCATTAGGTCCAGTCGTGACCGACTCTGGGGTTGCGCGCTCATCTCGCATTATTGGCCAAGGGAGCCGGCGTATAGCTTCCAGGTCATGTGGCCAGCATGACAAAGCCACTTCTGGCAAACCAGAGCAGCACATGGAAACGCCGTTTACCTTCCCGCTATAGCGGTTCCTATTTATCTACTTGCATTTTGATGTGCTTTCGAACTGCTAGGTTGGCAGGAGCTGGGACCAAGCAACGGGAGCTCACCCCGTCACAGGGATTCGAACCGCCGACCTTCTGATCAGCAAGCCCTAGGCTCAGTGGTTTAGCCCACGGTGCCACCTGGGTCCCTTATATTAGCGGTAACCTACCGCTATTATACAGAACCTATAAAACACTTACAAAACGTGGGATATAAAAACATGCGATATAAAACAGAATTTGGTAAAAACTAGGACGCATCATGTGTGTTTTGTCCACTGGGGAAGGTTTAGTGAAATCCGCGTCTAGAGAAAGTTAGCCAGTCGAGAGAGCTCTGAGTTTCAGGGCCTGCAAGATATAGATGGGGCCTGCAAGATATTATTATGACAAGATGGATGTTTGGTTGGAAAATATTTGGAGAAACCAATAAAAATTACACACACAGACAGACACACACACGTACCTTTCTGCCTCTTCTCTTTGAGCTCTCTCCTGGTCTTCCCGCTCCCTCTGTTCCCCTGCAAGACGGCGCTTCTCGGCCAAGATTCTCGCCGCCTCTTCGGCCGTCATGGTTGCCAGAGCGGTTTTGCTACTTGCATCTGGAAAAAGAAGGGGTCCGAATGAAAAGGGTGCCTTGTATTAAGTCCTGCATCCTGTCTAGGCTGCGACAGCCAAAGGTTTGTTATGTTGTATCAGATGGGATGTTTGGAAAACATTTGCAAAAACCAATATATATACACACACACACACACACACGTACACTCCTGCCAACCTAGCAGTTTGAAAGCATGTCGTGCAAGTAGATAAATAGGTACCGCTCCGGCGGGAAGGTAAACGGCGTTTCCGCGCGCTGCTCTGGTTCGCCAGAAGCGGCTTAGTCACGCTGGCCACATGACCTGAAAGCTATATGCCAACTCCCTCGGCCAGTAAAGCGAGATGAGCGCCACAACCCCAGTCGTCCGCGACTGGACTTAATGGTCAGGGGTCCCTTTACCTAAACATTAGGAAGAACTTCCTGACAGTAAGAGCTGTTCGGCAGTGGGATTTGCTGCCAAGGAGTGTGGTGGAGTCTCCTTCTTTGGAGGTCTTTAATCAGAGGCTTGACAGGCATATGTCAAGAATGCTTTGATGGTGTTTCCTGCTTGGCAGGGGGTTGGACTGGATGGCCCTTGTGGTCTCTTCCAACTCTAGGATTCTATGATTCTACCTGTGTGTGTGTGTGTGTGTGTGTGTGTGTGTGTGTATTTTTGCACGTTTTCCAAACATAACATCCTGTTTCCTGCCGTGGGAAATGGCTGCCTCCCATGAGTTACAGAGGACAGAATCACACTTCAGAATGAGCTTAACAGATTAGACAACTGGGCCAAAGCAAACAACAGAGAGAAATGTAAAGTACTACACTTGGGCAAAAATATATATGAAAGGAACAAATACAGGATGGATGACACCTGGCTTGAGAGCAGTACATGTGAAAAGGATCTAGGAGTCCTGGTAGACCACAAACTTGACATGAGTCAGCAGTGTGATGCAGCAGCTCAAAAAGCCAATGCAATTCTGGGCTGCATCAATAGGAGTATAGCATCTAGATCGAGGGAAGTAATAGTACCACTGTATTCTGCTCTGGTCAGACCTCACCTGGAGTACTGTGTCCAGTTCTGGGCACCACAGTTCAAGAAGGATACTGACAAGCTGGAACGTGTCCAGAGGAGGGCAAACAAAGTGGCCAAAGGCTTGGAAACGATGCCTTATGAGGAACGGCTTAGGGAGCTGGGTATGTTTAGCCTGGACAAGAGAAGGTTAAGGGGTGATATGATAGCCATGTTCAAATATGTAAAAGGATGTCATATAGAGGAGAGAGAAAGGTTGTTTTCTGCTGCTCCAGAGAAGCGGACCCGGAGCAATGGATTCAAACTACAAGAAAGAAGATTCCACCTCAACATTAGGAAGAACTTCCTGACAGTAAGAGCTGTTCGGCAGTGGAATTTGCTGCCAAGGAGTGTGGTGGAGTCTCCTTCTTTGTAGGTCTTTAAGCAGAGGCTTGACTGGCGCTTGTCAAGAATGCTTTGATGGCGTTTCCTGCTTGGCAGGGGGTTGGACTGGATGGCCCTTGTGGTCTCTTCCAACTCTACGATTCTATGATTCTATGAATCATTTCCTGCTTTTAGCTTTAAATAAATAATCAAAAAAGATTGTCCAGCTTCTGGTCCAAAGGTAATTTTTCACAGCAAGGCACAGGAGCCCATTTACAGAGAACATGAGTGTGGAGAATTATTCTGGTAACTATCACTGTTATAATCTAGTGGACCTGTGGACTAGATGAAAACAAATAGCAAAAAAGAGCATTTTATCACGATAAAACAGGTCACACAGAGAGGCACAAGGAAGAAAGCAAAGGGCACACCTTGTGGGTTAACGTTTTGAATAGAAGAGCCTTATTTGACCTTTTTGCAGTCTGCTACACATTCACGTCCTTCATCGTTGTATCATATTATGTACTGACCACAAGACGGGCAAGAAATGCCTAAATAAATGAACTAAATTCATGTATTGTAATATATATATATATATATATATATATATATATATATATATATATATATATATAAATAAATATATAAAATACATCTGGATCACAACCTTTACTATCATCTCCAAAACAAAACACAAAAATGGCTGTTCACAAAAAAGGAGCAAGGACTGTTCTAGTTAGGCATGGAAGGAACTTTCAAGATGGCGACGTGAATAATACCATAATAATAAAAAAGACATCCCCTGAAAATAAGCCATAGTGTGTGTTTTTTGAAGAAAAATGAATATAAGACGGTGTCTTATTTTTGGAGAAACACGGTAGTGCACAAATGACGGAAGCCTCACTGACTTTAAGTATGCCTGCATAGTTCTAGTTACAGGTAGGTAGCCGTGTTGGTCTGAGTCGAAACAAAATAAAAAAAATTCCTTCAGTAGCACCTTAAAGACCAACTAAGTTTTTATTTTGGTATGAGCTTTTTTTATTATCTGGACACATGGACAACAGACCCTGGAAACCTTCCACCAGACATTCATTGACTTTCCCCCACCATCAACCTAACAATGAACCAATCTGTGCAAGAAATACATTTTTTAGACACTACAATAAAAATACAGGATGGACGTATAGACACCACCTTATACCGAAAACCAACTGAGCGACAAGCATATCTACATGCTTCTAGCTACCATCCCAAACATACCAAACAATCCATCGTATACAGCCAGGCCCTACGCTACAACCGCATCTCTTCCAACTCTACAGACAGAGAATCTCACCTAAGAGATCTACAGCAAACCTTTTTAGAACTAAAATATCCACCTGATGAAGTTAAACAACAGATCAACAGAGCCAGACTGATACCTAGAGAGAACCTGCTGCAAGACAGACCCCAAAAAGAAAATAACAGAACACCACTAGTCATCACATACAGCTCCCAAGTTAAAACAGTACAACGCATCATCAGAGATCTACAGCCTCTCCTGGACAATGACAGCTCCCTTTCTCAAGCTCTGGGAGGAAGACCTTTCATTGCCTACAGACAGCCACCCAATCTTAAACAACTCCTCACCCACAATAATAAAACCACCAGACTTAACATGGACACTGGTACCAGAGCCTGCAATAAACCCAGATGCCAACTTTGCTGCAACATACACCCGGACAACATCATTACTGGCCCCAACAACATCCAACATACCATCTCAGGAGTATTCAATTGCTCATCTTCTAACATTGTGTATGCCATCAAATGCCAACAGTGCCCTTCAGCTCTCTATATTGGACAAACAGGCCAAACCCTACGCCAAAGGATAAAGGTAAAGGTAAAGGGACCCCTGACTGACTCTGGGGTTGCACGCTCATCTCGCATTATTGGCCGAGGGAGCCGGCGTATAGCTTCCAGGTCATGTGGCCAGCATGACCAAGCTGCTTCTGGCAAACCAGAGCAGCACATGGAAACGCCGTTTACCTTCCCGCTGTAGCGGTTCCTATTTATCTACTTGCATTTTTGATGTGCTTTCGAACTGCTAGGTTGGCAGGAGCTGGGACCAAGCAACAGGAGCTCACCCCGTCGCAGGGATTCGAACCGCCGACCTTCTGATCAGCAAGCCCTAGGCTCAGTGGTTTAACCACAGCGCCACCTGGGTCCCACCTACGCCAAAGGATAAATGGACACAAATCTGACATCGGGAACCACAAGACAGAGAAACCAGTAGGAGAACACTTCAATCAATTTCAAGAAAGAAGATTCCACCTAAACATTAGGAAGAACTTCCTGACAGTAAGAGCTGTTCGGCAGTGGAATTTGCTGCCAAGGAGTGTGGTGGAGTCTCCTTCTTTGGAGGTCTTTAAGCAGAGGCTTGACAGGCATATGTCAAGAATGCTTTAATGGTGTTTCCTGCTTGGCAGGGGGTTGGACTCATAGCTGCCAAGTTTTCCCTTTTCTCGCGAGGAAGCCTATTCAGCATAAGGGAAAATCCCTGTAAAAAAGGGATAACTTGGCAGCTATGGTTGGACTGGATGGCCCTTGGGGTCTCTTCCAACTCTAGGATTCTATGATATCCCAGGACATTCTATACAAGATCTCAAAGCAGCTGTTTTATTACAGAAAAATGTCAGAAACAGACTGGAAAGGGAAGTTGCTGAATTGGAACTCATTAGCAAGCTTAAAACCATGGAGCCACCTGGGATGAACAAAGACATGGGATTCTTATCTCATTATGCATGATCAAGCTTTCCTTAGCACCTCAGCCCTTGCTCCCCCCCGCAAGACCAATTGCAGTCATTAACAGTCGTTAACAGTCATCAACAGGTTCACCACTCCTATCAGCCCATCACACATTCCCATCACCCCCACCCTCTGTATATACTTAAGGGTCTGGTGGCTTCTGTTTCAGTGTATCTGAAGAAGTGTGCATGCACACGAAAGCTCATACCAAAATAAAAAATTAGTTGGTCTTTAAGGTGCTACTGAAGGATTTTTTTTCATTTTATGCCTGCATATTTCTTTTTCGTCGTAATGTAGTTAATGTAGGCAAAGACCCTACTTTATTACTTATACCCCGCCCATCTGGCTGGGTTTCCCCATCCACTCTGGGCGGCTTCCAACAGACAAATAAAACACAGCAATCTATTAAACATTAAAAGCCTCCCTAAACAGATGTCTTCTAAAAGTCTGGTAGTTGTTTTCCTCTTTGACATCTGTTGGGAGGGCGTTCCACAGGGCGGGCGCCACCACTGAGAAGGCCCTCTGCCTAGTGAACTACTGTTATATTTGAATATTAAACATTCTTATCAATAAGACCAGAGTTTATTTTAAAAAAAACGGCCTTCATTAGCAACCAATTTCCCCACTTCTCCTGTTTTTGGGGGGGCGGGGGGGAAACCTGCTTTTTGCACCTTTCTGCTCTGCTTGCAAACCTTTGGGTTCCGGCTGCTCGGAATTGGGAGGAACTTTGTTGTTCAGTCTGTTTAACGAAGAACTTCTTTTAGTGGAACCTGCAAGGAGAAAAGCGGGCCACGATTAGCTTTGCGTATAGCAGCATGTATGTCAATCGAGCCAGTTATGAAGACTGATGGAAGATGATCGCGCTCTTCAATTTGAATATATAAACACACACACCCAGCTCCCTAAGGCGTTCCTCATAAGGCATCGTTTCCAGGCCTTTGACCATTTTTGGAACACACTTCTTGGCAGCAAATTCCACTGCCGAACAGCTCTTACTGTCAGGAAGTTCTTCCTAATGTTGAGGTGGAATCTTCTTTCTTGTAGTTTGAATCCATTGCTCCGTGTCCGCTTCTCTGGAGCAGCAGAAAACAACCTTTCTCCCTCCTCTATATGACATCCTTTTACATATTTGAACATGGCTATCATATCACCCCTTAACCTTCTCACGGAGCAATGGATTCAAGCTACAAGAAAGAAGCTTCCACCTAAACATTAGGAAGAACTTCCTGACAGTAAGAGCTGTTTGACAGTGGAATTTGCTGCCAAGAAGTGTGGTGGAGTCTCCTTCTTTTGAGGTCTTTAAGCGGAGGCTTGACAGGCATATGTCAAGAGTGCTTTGATGGTGTTTCCCGCTTGGCAGGGGGTTGGACTGGATGGCCCTTGGGGTCTCTTCCAACTCTATGATTCTATGATTCTATGGTAATAATCCCATATAAAAGAAACAGTATACAAGAAGTAAATAAGGAGGCCATTTACAGGCTAAAGGAAGTCTTTTATTTTTATGTTCTGTTTTCTTTGTGTAAGGGGGTAGAAGCTTAATTTTGATAATGAAATTGTCAATGGTGGTGGCTTTGTTTGTATGTATAAGTTGCTGTGGACTATGTTGTCAATAAATTATTCTTTTTAAAAAAAGGAAGAGTAGGTGCGAAACCAGGGGTCATAATTTGGCTTTCTGAATTCCAGAACCGAGGGGGTCTGTGAAGTGTTTATACCATGATTCCTCTGTTCTAATGGACCTCGTCGCATCCAGCAACCAATGGGTGGAGATATGCACAGTCCACTGGGTTAACAAAATGAGGTTGTTAAGATGGGAAAGCATACTGGATTGTGGCTGTTTTGCAAATATATACACTCACCCTTGCTGGGAGAATTCAGACGTGCTGCCGAGGACGACAGGCGCTTGCTGATGACAGTTTCTGCTTGCTTGAGGTTTGCTGAGGAGGTTGAGCGCTTGCTGCCTGAAAAAAAAAAAGGAATTACGACTTTAGCACAGGGTGGATTGAAGTTCTCACTCAATCGGCTCCGGAAATCAGTTCCCAAAACCAAAGCATTCCAATGCCACATTATTTTTTTAAATAATTATTTTTATTAAGGATTTTTTTGGGTTACAAAGGTAGTGCTGTGTCTCATGCATCATTTTTACACATCAATTTTACTTGCTGAGACATTATGAGGAAGGGGGGGGGAAGAGGTGGGTGGGGTGGGGAGTTGGGTGTGGTGGATTGCCGATGCCACATTGTAAGGAAATCACTGTTTAATGTTTGGGCCAGATATGAAGATCTTTTAGAAAGGAAAAAGACCCAGGTGGATCTCACCTTTAGAGGCCAAAGTTAAAGAATATGGAAGATAAATGGTTAAAATATAAGGATGTCTTAATAGGAGTGAATGATCAGGTGAAGTTGAAATCATATCACCAGATGACAAATCAATGGAAATCAAAAGAACCCAGAGCTCTTTCTATTAGGAAGAGGTAAAGAAACGGGATGAGAAAGTTATTTTATACGCAACAAGCAGCAGCAAGGATTTTACTTGCAAAATATTGGAAAAAAAGAAGAAATCCCCAAAATTGGAGAATGGCAAGAGAAATTATTAAATGGTGTGGAATTAGCAAAATTAACAAACGCACTCAGAGGGGGAGATAATAAAAATTTTGTTCAAAACTGGGGGAAATTTGGCGAATATCTCAGAAAGCAGTGCCACCATGATAAAAACTTGGATTTACTTCTAACATTTCGCACAGATTAAAGATTGGAAACTAAGTGAAGCAGCGCAAAAAGGTATGAGGCTTTTAGTCCGGAAAGAAGACAAGTGGAAGTCGGTTTATAAATGAAGGATGCATATATTGGTTCATTAAACATAGTTAGAATCATAGAATCATAGAATTATAGAGTTGGAAGAGACCCCAAGGGCCATCCAGTCCAGCCCCCTGCCAAGCAGGAAACACCATCAAAGCATTCTTGACAGATGGCTGTCAAGCCTCTGCTTAAAGACCTCCAAAGAAGGAGACTCCACCACACTTCTTGGCAGCAAATCCCACTGTTGAACAGCTCTTACTGTCAGGAAGTTCTTCCGAATGTTGAGGTGGAAGCTTCTTTCCTGCAACTTGAATCCACTGCTCCGTGTCCGCGACAAGTGGAAGTCGGTTTATAAATGAAGGATGGATATGGAGAGGACTTGGTTGAAGTACAGGGACATAATAACAGCAGAGGACAATACTTTTAAGATGAGGACATACGAAGAGTTAAAAGATAAAGTACAAGGATGGTGGGAATACCAACAGATCTATAGCTCATTTGTGTTTTTTTTGTTTTTTTTTTAAATTTTTATAATAAAATAATCTTTATTGAAAATCTTTAAAATTCAACATATAGAAAGAATAAAATATAGATAGCAAATATGACAAACATAACCACACGAAACAAAAAATAATGTCAACGCAAAAATTGCTTCAGATGAAAAAAAAATGAAAGAAAAAAAAATCTAACTTAAAAAAACCTAACATAACATAACGTAACATATAACAGTATTGTGAGGGACAGGGGATATCGCGAAGTCCCTCCCCTCCTGAGTTCAAGCCCGTCCCCGAGCAAAGGGGAAAGCAGGGAGAGTTCCGATTCCAGTGGGGAAGCAGGAAGTCGTGTCCGAGGCTCAGGCAAGGTAGAGGAGCCAGGGTCCCAGGTGGGACAGGAAGGGGCAAGTAAGGGGGGAAGACCCATCCCCCCAACTCCAGAATTACGCAGGAAGAGGAGGGGCAAGAGGATGGGTCTGCCAAAGCTTTTGTGTTGGAGAAAGACGCGCCAAAAGCCATTAGGAGGTTCTGAAACCGACTGACAACATCGCTCCGTGTAAATAGCAATGACTTGAGCACTGTAAATACGCAGCACCAATAAAAGAATAAAATGCAGAGCTGCGTAGCGTCGTTACTCTGAAGTAGTCCACTCCGGCCACTGTGACAGCAACCTCCTAATCATTTTTGGGCTACTTTGGAGTTGCCGGGATGAGCGTGTCAGAGGCGGAGAAGTGGCGGCAGATCGCTGAGCAAGCCCAGCTAGAACTGCAACAGCTGTCGCTGCAGGCGCAGGGAGAATTGAAGGCAGCTAAAGAGGAGACTAAGAAGGTCCAGGACGACCGGCTACAACTTGCGGAACAGGTGAGAGAGCTCCAGGAAAAAGAGCAGCATTTAAGGGCGGTGGCGGTAGACCTCCAAAACAAGCTGGATGCAGAGAAAAACAAGGCGGGAGGGGCACCCCAAGTCCAAGTGCTGCCAGGAAGGAGAGCCGGGACCCTAGTAAGCAAGTTCAATGGAGACCCGAAGGAGTTTCAGGGCTTTGAGACTGAGATTGTGTATGCTCTTGAGCTGCACCACGATGAGTTCCCTGATGATGAGCACAGAGTAGCGTTTATTGTGGAGCACCTTACAGGGGCGGCCAGGGAGTGGCTAAGACCGTTAATTGCAACAAGGAATCCTTGCATGAAGAATGTCAAACTATTTCTAGAAGGTTTGAAAACGATGTATTCGTCCGATAGTCATATGGACCAGACTAAGGAGGAACTTCATAATTTACGCCAAGGAAATATGACAGTTCGCGCGTATTGGGCGAAATTCACCATGCTGGTGCACAGATTGGGGTGGGATCTGGAGTCTGCCCCGATGCAAGCGGCGTTTTACTTGGGGTTGCATGAGGAGGTGAAGGATGAGCTCTCGAGAGGTCCAAAGCCCAGTAATATGGATCAACTGAGCAAAGCGGCTCTGGCGGTGGGGGTGAGGCAGGAATCCAGATGGAGCGACAAGCAAGCAACGCGCGCAAAGCGGGCTTGGTTCCCACGGTCGCAGGAGAAGCCACTCCCTCAACAACCCTTTCAAGCCACGCCTGGGGCCAGTCAGGACCAGGAACCCATGCAGATTGATAGCGCGCGCGCGCGGGCTTTTCAAACCCCAGCGGCGCCAAGACGCAAGGAGGGAAGGGGTGGGAATTGCTTTCTCTGCAACTCCCCCCAGCATCTCGTCAGAGACTGCCCACATCGCAGGGAGTGGCAAGGAAAGGCGGGAACGGTGGTGCCCTCCCCCACTGACGCAGCACCACAGCAGGGAAACGGGAAAGCCTGGCTGCAGGAGACAAGGGGCGGCAGCCAGGCACAGTCAGCAGACAACAGCCCCAGCCCACCCACCCGCACAGAGAGGAGCAGAGCCAGCCCACCCCTCCCAGAGCAGGAGTGGTTCTAGAAGTGACGCTCACGCTCCCAAATGGCTATCCATTGACGGTCCTCGCCCTAATTGACAGTGGTGCCTCAGCCAACTTCTTCTCGAGAAACTTTGCAGAAGAGCACCAGATCCAGCTTCTGCAGCTGGATTTTCCTCTGCACGTGGCAACCATTGACGGCAGAGAGCTGCTGGGAGGGGCCATCACTCATCAAACCCCCCCCATGAGAATGACGGTTGGAAGGCACTCAGAGACACTGGCATTCAACGTCACCACCATCTCAGACCCCCCAATCGTTTTGGGCATGAGCTGGCTGGCGCGCCACGACCCCTCCATAAGTTGGCATCAGAGATGCATCACTTTTGGATCGGACTTTTGCCTGGAACATTGCATGCAGCACCAACCAGGGGAGGGGCCTCCGATAGCCACGGTGGCCACCATGCACGTCAAAGGGGGTGAGGCGATACCCAAACCATACTGGGACCTGCAGGAGGTCTTCAGTGAAGCGGAGTCCGACCACCTGCCCCCACACAGGCCTTTTGACTGCCAGATCAACCTGGTGCCTGGGGCAACTATACCCCCAGCCAAGCTGTACGCCATGTCAGACCAGGAACTGGAGGATCTGCGCGCTTTTATCGACAAGAACCTCAAGCGGGGGTTCATCAGAGAAAGCAAGGCAGCAGGGGGCAGCCCGGTCTTCTGGGTGGACAAGAAAGACACGCAACAGCGCCGTCTTGTGGTGGATTTTAGACGGCTGAATTCGGTGACAGAGCCAGTGGCTTTCCCCATGCCCAGAGTGGATGATCTCCTGACAGCGGCACGCAGAGGCAAGATTTTCACCAAGCTAGACCTGAGGGGGGCGTACAACTTGATCAGGATCCGGGAAGGCGATGAGTGGAAAACCACGATGTTCACGCCTCTGGGCTCTTTTGAATATCTGGTGATGCCCTTCGGGTTGCAAGGGGGCTCAGCATGCTTCCAGGCCTTCATGCACCACGTCCTGGGGTCCCTACTCTTCAGGAAATGCTTGGTCTTTCTGGATGACATCCTTATTTACTCCAACGACCCAGTGCAGCACGTGAAGGACGTCAGGGAGGTGTTACAGCGCCTGAAGGAGAACCACCTGTATGTGAAGCTGGAGAAGTGCAAGTTTCACACCAAGGAGGTGGACTTCCTGGGCTACAAGCTGTCAGACAAGGGGCTGGCAATGGACAAGGACAAGGTGCAGACCATCCTGGACTGGCACAGCCCCAGGACGCGCAAAGATGCCCAACGCCTACTAGGCTTTGCCAACTTCTACAGGAAGTTCATCAAGAACTTCTCTCGAGTTACGGCTCCCATCACTGACTGCCTGAGAGGCAAGCAGAAGTTCAGGTGGACACCAGAGGCGCAAGCAGCGTTCGAAAGCCTCAAGAGGGTGTTCGCCTCAGACCAGAACCTGTTCCACGTGGTTCAGGACGCGCCCCTACGCATTGAAACAGATGCTTCTGATAAGGCTGTGGGCGCCATTTTGTTGCAACTGGACGCCAACAGAGAGTGGAGACCCTGTGCCTTCTTCTCCAGGAAGTTGACCCAGCCCGAGCGAAACTACACAGTTTTTGATCGGGAACTTCTTGCGATCCACGCGGCGTTCCAGCACTGGAGACACTTCCTGGTGGGCGCCAAGCACCCCATCCAGGTGTGCACAGACCACAAGAACCTGGAGTTCTGGAGAACTGCCAGGGTGCTCAACCAGCGGCAGATACGGTGGGCGGAGTTCTTCTCGAACTTCAACTTCTCCATACACTACATCCCAGGAGAGCAGAATGTCAGGGCGGATGCCCTCTCCCGCAAGCCAGAGTACATGGAGGAGGAGGCGCCACCAGCCCCAAGGCACATTTTCCCCCCGTCGGCATGGTCCTGCGGAGCAGCAGTGGTGAGCGAGGCAGAACTCACAGCACTGACGGCAGCGGATGAATTTGCCAACCGCATCTTCAGAGAACTGAGAGGGGGGAGGGAGCAGGCAAAAGACTTTGCAGAACGCAGAGGCCTGCTTTTCTACAAGGGTGCGCTGTACCTACCCACCACCCAGCTTCGACGTACGGTCCTCAAGCAGATGCACGACAACCCTACAGCGGGGCATTTTGGAAGGGACAAGACCACTCACCTAGTCATGAGACACTTCTGGTGGCCAGGGGTGAGGGAAGATGTTCGAGACTATGTAAGGGGCTGTACCACCTGCCAGCGGGCGAAGGTGGTCAGAGCAGCGCCACCAGGGTTGCTGGAGCCCTTAGCCACACCACACAGGCCGTGGGAAGTGGTGTCCATGGACTTCATCACAGATCTGCCTTCGTCCAGGGGTAAGACTGCAGTGTTGGTGGTGGTGGACCTCATGTCCAAAATGTGTCACTTTATACCGTGTGCCAGGGCAGTCTCGGCAGAAGAGACAGCCAAACTGTTTGTTGATCACATTTTCAGACTGCATGGATTACCTTTAAGGGTTATTTCGGATCGTGGCCGCCAATTTGTTTCCAGGTTCTGGCGGCGGCTCATGAACCTCCTGCAGGTGGAGGTCAGCTTGTCGACGGCTAGACACCCGCAGACCAACGGACAAGCGGAGAGGGTCAACGCCATTCTGCAGCAGTACCTGCGATGCTACGTCAGCCAGCGGCAAACGGACTGGGTGGATCGCTTGCCACTAGCAGAATTTGCCTACAACAATGCAGTGCACGTCTCCACAGGGGTGTCGCCCTTTAAGGCCAATTACGGGCGCGACCTCAGATCTTTCCCAGAGAGGGAGAGGGAGGAGGAGGAGGAGGGCCCACAGGCTGAGGATTGGGCAGAGGAACTGGAGACGGTGCACCAGCAGCTCAGAGAACACTTGGAGAGGGCCAAGGAAGCGTACAAAAAGGGGGCAGATCGCCACAGGCGACAAGGGGAGGTCATCAGGGTGGGGGACAAGGTGTGGTTGTCCTCGGAGGGCCTTCCCACCAGAGGGAGGTGCAAAAAGCTGGCACCCAAATGGCTGGGCCCCTTCACGGTCACGCAACAGGTCAACCCGGTGGCATACAGGCTGGCACTGCCAGAGGACATGAGGGTGCATCCAGTGTTTCATAGATCGCTGCTGTCGCCGTACAGGGAAAGCAGCAGGCTCAGAGACAGCGAACAAACCCCCGAGGGAGGGGGGGAGAGGGAAAGCAGGGAGCAACTCAATGAGGCCACGGCCATCCTGGATTCAAGGTGGGGGGTGGGGGGCCTGGAGTACCTCATGGCATGGGAGGATGCTCCACCGTCCCAGAATGAATGGGTTCCCGCCACTCAGATACAGGAGGAATTCTTGGTGGAAGAATTTCACGCCCTCTTCCCCCACAGACCCAAGCCCTGGCACATGGAAAGGGAGGGGGAGGAGGAGGAGGCACGGGAGAACAGCTCACCATGGCGCTGGGAAGCGGAGTTTGAGGAACCAGAGGATGAGGTATGGGTGTCGCCAAGATCCACCCAGTCAGAGGAAGGAGCAGATTGGCAAAACATTTTTACCCCCACCAGCTCTGACGCCACGGACTTTTTGGGATTCCCGTCCTCCCAGGCGGAAGGGGGGGGCGCGCAGGACTGGGGGGAGGTGTTCACACCAACGGGCTCGGAGAGCACCGAGTTTTTAGGATTCCAGTCGTCACCGACACATGGGGGGGGCCTGGGGAGGGGTGAAGGAGAGCTTGGGAGGGGGGTGGATGTGAGGGACAGGGGATATCGCGAAGTCCCTCCCCTCCTGAGTTCAAGCCCGTCCCCGAGCAAAGGGGAAAGCAGGGAGAGTTCCGATTCCAGTGGGGAAGCAGGAAGTCGTGTCCGAGGCTCAGGCAAGGTAGAGGAGCCAGGGTCCCAGGTGGGACAGGAAGGGGCAAGTAAGGGGGGAAGACCCATCCCCCCAACTCCAGAATTACGCAGGAAGAGGAGGGGCAAGAGGATGGGTCTGCCAAAGCTTTTGTGTTGGAGAAAGACGCGCCAAAAGCCATTAGGAGGTTCTGAAACCGACTGACAACATCGCTCCGTGTAAATAGCAATGACTTGAGCACTGTAAATACGCAGCACCAATAAAAGAATAAAATGCAGAGCTGCGTAGCGTCGTTACTCTGAAGTAGTCCACTCCGGCCACTGTGACAAGTATTTTAGCATGACATAACATAACTTAATAATCTTAACATAACATAACAAGTACAATTTAAGAAAAGAGAAGGAGGAAAAAGAAAAGGGGAAAAAAAGGGAGGGGAAAGAAAGAAAATAGAAAAAGAGGAGAGAGAGGGGAAAAAAGAAAAAAGAGAGAGAAAAAAACAAAAGAGCAGAAAGAAGAACATATATATTTCAACCACTTAAGCGTTACGCATTACTAAAATCTACTATCCCCCCACCCTTTCCCCCCTCCACCATATTGTGACTTCCAACCGATCCTATATTCTGATTTAGGTTTCACTGATAGAAACGCATTCCTCTCTCTAATTTAATTTGTTTTCTTAATATTGTGCCCCTCATAAATCCGCTATTAGTTGCGCCTTTTCCACTTGTTTTTGTAAATAAATCTTGAGCGGTTTCCACTCTTCTCCTGCTTTTTCTTCGCTTAATCCTTTAGATATTCCAACTTTGATTGCTAAATTTTGATAATTTATTAATTTAGTCAACCACTCTTCTTTATTTGGTATTTTTTTGCTCTTCCAATTTTTGGCGACTAAGAGTCTACCCGCTGTTGTCGCATGCATTAGCACGCATCTGTCTTTTGGTTTTATGTCTTCCTTCAACATGCTCAGGAGGAAGATTTCCGGCTCTTTTTTAAAGGAGTATCTAACTATTTTTTTAAATTCTTTATATATCTCATCCCAGAACTTCTTAATTTCTTTGCAGCACCACCAAATGTGTAGGAAAGTACCTACTTCTTCCTTGCACCTCCAACAGATGTTACTGACCCCTCCGTACATCTTAGCTAATTTCGAGGGGGTGAGATGCCACCTAAATTGCATCTTGAGCACATTTTCTTTTAAATCATAATTTGAAATATAATTTGAATCTCTAATCCATAAACTTTCCCAATTTTCAACCGTAATTGTTTTCCCCAAATCTTGTGCCCACTTTATCATAACCGCTTTGGTTAATTCATCTTTTGTAGCCCAATCCAACAATGATTCGTACAAATTTCGGATAAATTTATTTTTCCCCTCCAATAATATTTTCCCAAATTTGGATATCTCTCTTTCAAAGCCAATTTTTTTATCTTCACTGAATTTCTGATTTATTTTGAAGTATTGCAGCCAAACATTGCAATACTTTTGACTTCATTGTATTCTTTCAATTTTAAATTTCCATTCTCTTCTTTTAATAAATCTTTATATGTTGGCCAATCTTTATCCATATTAACCCTTTTAACTGCTATTGCTTCTTTAGGTGACAACCACCATGGTACTTTTGGTTCCAAGACGCCCTGGTATTTTTTCCATGTTTTAATTAAAGATTTCCTCACAATGCTGTTCCAGAAGGTGCTGTGTTTTCCCGGTTTTTCTTTCATTAAGTAGTGGTGCCAACCAAACCCTACTCCAAATCCCTCTAAATCTAAAATTTCAATATTTTTCAATTCAATCCAATCTTTTAACCATAGCAGGGCTGCCGCATCGTGGTACAGTTCAAGATCAGGTAAACTAAACCCCCCTCTTTCTTTTTTTTCAATTAATAGTTTGTGTTTGATTCTTGGCTTCTTATCATCCCAGATGAATTTCATTATATCTTTTTTCCATGTATCAAAACAGTGTGAACCTCCCAATATCGGAATACTTTGAAACAAAAAAATCATTTTTGGGAGGACGCTCATTTTTATCACTGAGATCCTACCCATAAACGAGATTTTTAATTTTTTCCAAATTTCCAAATTGTGTTTAATTTCCTTCCACTTTTTTCCATAATTTTCTTGATACAGGTCGATGTTTTTATTTGTCAATTGTATGCCCAAATACTTTATTTTCTTTCTAATTTCAATGCCAGTAATTTCTTGTAATTCTCTTTTGTCCCTTTCTTCTAAATTTCTTACTAACAGACTACTTTTTTGTAATTTAAATTGAACCCTGCTAATTTTCCAAATTCATTTATTCTTTCTAATGCTCTTGGGACACTTTTTAATGGATTTTCTGTAGTGATCATAACATCGTCAGCGAAGGCTCTGACTTTATATCTAGTGGTCCCTATCTTTATCCCTTCGATTTCCTTATCCTCTCTGATATTTTTTAACAAGATCTCTAATACTATTATAAATAATAGAGGGGACAGGGGGCAGCCTTGTCTCGTACCTTTTTCTATATTAATTTCTTCTGTTGTTATTCCATTGATTATTATTTTAGCTTTTTGTTTACTATATATCGATCCAATTGCTCTATTCATTTTTTCTCCAATCTCTAGGTGTTGCAGTGTTTTTTTCAGGAAGGCCCACGACACGTTGTCGAAGGCCTTCTCGGCGTCAATTGACAAGAGTGCTGCCTCCTTCCCTCTATTATTTTCAAGACATTCAATTATGTTTATTATGTTTCTTATATTATCTTTTAATTGTCACCCTTTAACAAATCCAGATTGATTTTCATGTATTATTTCTTTTAGGAACCAATTAAATCTGTTTGCCAAAACACCAGCGAAAATTTTATAATCACAGTTTAATAAGGAGATGGGTCTATAATTTGTGGGTTGATCTGGGTCGGCATCTTGTTTAGGTAGAAGGGTTATTGTGGCCTCTCTCCAAGAATCTGGTACCATTCCTTCCATTAATATTCCATTCATGACCTTCTTCAATGGGGCTAGCAATAGATCTTCCATGCTTTTATAAAACTCTATGGGGATCCCGTCGGGGCCTGGCGATTTGCCAATTTTCATCCTTTGTATTGCCTCTCTTATTTCTCTATCTGTTATCATCTCATTTAATGCTGTAATCTTATCATCCGGAATTCTGGGTAACTTACATTTATTTAAAAAATTCTGTATCTCTTCTTCTTTTTCCCCTTTATTTCAATATAAATTTGCATAAAATTTCTCAAATATTCCTCTAATTTCTTTGGGTTTTTCAATCAATTTTCCTTCTACTTTTAATCTGTTTATCCACCTCTCATTTTTCCTTTTTTTTAATTGCCAGGCTAACATCTTTCCCGGCTTATTCGCCCACTTGAAATTCTTATATTTCCAGAATTGGGTTTCTCTTTCCATTTCTTGTTCCACCATTCTCTCATATTCGCCCCTTAAGATTTTAATCTCTTTATTGAGTTCCTCTTTCTTGGTTTTATATAATAACTTCTCCTTCCTCTTAATTTCGTCTTCCAACTGTTTTTTCTTTTTCTCTTTGGCCATTTTGTCGATCTTATTTTGTTGTAAAAAGTATCCTCTTACCACAGCCTTCCCGGCATCCCACACTGTTTTTAAGTCTACCTCCCCGTTATCATTTTGTTCAAAATATTCCTGTACCATCTTGCGGGCCCCCTGTAAATTTTTTTTATTTTTCAATAGAAATATATTCATTCTCCATCTTCTCTTTGTGTCCTGCTCTTTTTTTTCTATGTTTAACATTACGGGGTTGTGATCAGTCATTGTTCTGGGTAATATTTCTGTTTTCCCTGTTCTTATTATCAAATTTTTTGAGATCCAAATTCCGTCTATTCTAGTGGCCGATTTATGTATAGATGAATAAAATGTATATTCTTTTTGTATCGGATGCTTATATCTCCAAACGTCAATCAGTTCTAAATTCCCCACCATCTCTTCGAAACTTTTTGGTAATTTGCGACCCTTTTCATTCTTCCTAATTGTTGATTTATCTAATTCTGGGTTTAAGACTCCATTTAGATCTCCCATTACTAAAATTTGCTTATCTATATGTTGTAATAATTTCCCTTCTAATTCCTTAAAAAATTCCATTTTACTCCCATTAGGCACATATATCCCTGCAAGTAGCCATGACTCTCCTTCCACCTTTATTTCAACCATCATTATCCTTCCCTCTGTATCTTTCCAAATTAGCTTTGGTTCCCACTTCCCTTTGACATATACCACCACTCCTCTCTTCTTTTTTTTACCTGCAGATATAAACTCTTTCCCCAATTTATCATTTTTTAAGACTCTTTCGTGTTTATTATTTATATGGGTTTCCTGAAGGCAAATTATATCCCAATTTGATTTTTTCAAAATATGTCCTAATTTATTTCTTTTTTTCTTATTGTTTAATCCATTCACATTCCAAGATATAATCTTTAATTTCATTTTGATTTATTTGTAATTTATTAGGAATTTTAAGAACTGTAATCCTGCCTTGCCCCTTCTCGGCCTTTTGGCTAAGATCAAGTGTAGTATCTATAGCTCATTTGTAAAGGATAGAAGAGCAAAAGGGTTTGAGCAATCAAAGACAATACTGGAGGAAATAGCAATGGATAATAATACGAAAAAGCTATCAAAAATCTACGAATTTTTACTTGAGTGGAAGACCAAGGATGAACAAACCAAATCCGTCATGATTAAATGGGCTATAGACTTAGGATACAACATTGACTATGTAGAATGGCAGAAATTATGGAACGTGAGAATGAAATTTACAGCCTGTGCATCATTGAAAGAAAATCTATATAAAATGATGTACAGGTGGTATTTCACACCAATGAAATTGTTCAAATTGTTTAAGACTGGGGATAAAAAATGCTGGAAGTGTGGTACCCAAGAGGGCGATTTCATCCATATGTGGTGGAAATGCCAAAAGGTAAAGAATTATTGGGAGAACATATACAACGAAATAAAAAAAGATCTTAAGATATACAATAAAGAAAAAGCCAGAGGCCTTCCTCTTAGGAATGGTGGGAGAAGATGTAGAGAAAAATGATATAAAACTTTTCCTCTATGCAACAACTGGAGCGAGAATGATCTTAGCCCAGGTATGGAAGCAGGATAAAATCCCTACAATAGAGGATTGGCGTAAAAAGATGGTGGAGTACATGCAAGTAGCTAGACTAACTTCAAAAATAAGACACCAAGATAACGAAACGTATGAAAGAGAATGGGGAAATTTTTTGAAATATATGGATAGGATATTAACATCATAAGGAGCTCAGCAAAACGAACATAATCTCATAACCATGGCTTAAACTTCTTTATTGGTACTCAGGCAGAATAACAAATACAATGTATTAGATAATAAGACAAGTTTACAAATGCATAGAGTGTATAAATTGGAATGACACAAACATGGAAAGAAAATTGAGTACATATGTGAAGAAATTAATAAAAATGAAACCAGAATCTTAAACATAAAGAAAGACAAACCGCGCAAATGTAAAGTAGTTTACAAAAAGGCAAACAAAGGTAGAGTGGAAGCCATATTTTAATATATGCATTAATATCTGATTTACAGTTAATAATTTTTTTCTTTTTCTTTCTTTTTTTCTTTCCGTTTCTTTTTTCTTTTCGTTTTCCTTTTTTCCTTCTCCCCTTTTT
The DNA here is from genome assembly GCF_963506605.1 of Zootoca vivipara. Lineage (NCBI taxonomy): Eukaryota > Metazoa > Chordata > Lepidosauria > Squamata > Lacertidae > Zootoca > Zootoca vivipara. Next base: position 3,201,808 of record NC_083293.1, read on the forward strand.
TCTTTTTTTATTTACTGCTGGAAAATAATGTTAAAGAAAATTTGACGTAAGTGAAATGTATTCGGCTGTAAATAGGTAAAGTAAATAAAGATTATCACAAAAAAAAGGATGGATATATTGGTTTACGAAACATAGTTGATTCAGAAGAGATATTGGAGGTAATAATTTTGATTTATGCATAATTTTTATTTATGCAGTTTAGTTTATTTATCTGGTTTATTTGGAATATTTGTATTATTTCCTTTGCGATATTTTATTATTATTAGTTCTTATGTTTTGTATTTTTAACCTCAATAAAGATTTATTTAAAAAAAAATCAATTGAATGATTGGTTGCAAGATCATCAAATTAATGAAATGTATAAGATGGACAGAAAAAGTGGTTTTCAATCTGAAAAATCAAGGTTGGAAACAGAATTAATAGAACCAAAAGTTAAAAATCTTTCAAGAATGTATAAGTTTATTGTTGGAATGGCATACGAAAGATGAACAAACAAAACCAGTAATGATTGACTGGGCAAAGTATATAGGATATAATATTATGATTGAAGATTGGGAAAGGTTATGGAAAAGTAATATGAAGTTTACTGCTTGTAATGTGTTAAAAGAAAATTTGTATAAGATGATGTATCGATGGTATCTCACGCCAGTGAAACTGGCAAAGATATATCAGAAAAAGGACAATAAATGTTGGAAATGCAAAGAATCAGAAGGGACCTTTTACCATATTGTGGTGGACTTGTCCCCGAGTAAAGAGCTTCTGGGATAAGATTCATAATGAGTTAAAGAAAGTGTTTAAAAACACGTTTGTGAAGAAACCAGAAGCTTTTTTTTACTCGGAATTACAATTGCCAAAGAAAGACATTACGTTTTTTCTTTTTCTTTTTTTATAATATTTTTATTAAGGTTTTCCAAAATACAAAACGAGAAAAGGCACAGAAAAACAGACAAAAGAAACACTACAAAAAAAGAATATACAAAAAATAAAAATACAGAATCAAATTGTTAATTCCTTAATCCCTTCACATTGTCTATAGGGACCTCCTCGGGTTTCCCTCCCTGTGGTCCTTTGTTGAATTTATAATTAGCAAATTCTATATCATTTTAATCACCTTATAAATCCTATTTTTCCTCTATCATCTTACATATTAAAAATTTCCACAGCTCTTTTACACTTAATTTCTATCTTAATAATTTACTTTAGCATATTTTTTAAGATATAATTTAAAATCTTTCCACTCTTCTTCCATCGCTTCTTCTCCCTGGTTGCGAATTCTGCCGGTCATCTCAGCCAGTTCCATAAACTCCATCATCTTCATCTGCCAGTCGTCAATCATTGGTAATTTCCAGTTTTTAGCAATTAATAGTCTCGCTGCCGTTGTAGCATACATAAAGAAAGGCACATTTTTCTTTAAAATTTCCTTCCCTACAATGCCCACTAGAAATGCTTCTGGTTTTTTAACAAATGTGTTTTTAAACACTTTCTTAAGTTCATTATAAATCTTGTTCCAGAAGTCACTTACTAGTGGACACGTCCACCACATGTGGTAAAAGGATCCTACTTCTTTCTTACATCTCCAACATTTATTATCATGACTGTGGTAAATCTTTGCTAATTTTACTGGTGTAAGATACCATCTGTACATCATCTTCATTAAATTTTCTTGTAATAAACTACACGCAGTAAACTTTATATTCACATTCCACAATTTCTCCCATTCCTCAATCATAATATTATGTCCCACATCCTTTGCCCACAAAATCATCACATTTTTTGTTTGTTCATCTTTTGTATGCCACTCTAGCAGTAATTTATACATTCTGGAAAGCATTTTCGACTTGGGTTCTAGCAATTCTGTTTCCAACTTTGACTTCTCTGATTGGAAACTGTGAGGGGCAAGGGATATCGCGAAGCCCCTCCCCTCCTGAGTTCCAGCCCAGCCCCGAGCGAGGCTGAAAAGAGAGAAAGCTCCAGCTCAAGTGGGGAAACAGGAAGTAGTGTCCAAGGCTCTGGCAGGGTAGAAGAGCCATCGTCCCAGGTGGGACAGGAAGGGGGAAGGAAGGGGGGCAGACCAGTCCCCCCAACTCCGGAACTTCACAGAAAGCGTCGGGGGAAGAGGATGGGTCTCCCCAAGTTGTTATGCTGGCGCAAGACGCGCCAAAAGCCACTTGGAGGTTCTGATTCAAGCTGAACAGATGTGTCTTTGTAAATAGCACTGCCATCAGCACTGTAAATACTCAGCACCAATAAAAGATAAAATGCAGAGCTGTGTAGAGTCGTTACTCTGAAGTAGCCTATTCCGGCCACCGTGACAGCAACCTCCAAGTCTTTCGGGCTACTTTGGAGCGGCCGCGATGAGCGCGCAAGACGCTGAGCAGTGGAGGCTGGAGGCCGAAGCCGCGGCACAGGAATTACAGAAATTACAGAACCTGACAGCGCAGGCACACCAGCAATTACTTGCCGCTCAGGAGGAAGCGCGAGGAACGCGGGAGGAGCTGAACAAGCTGGCAGAGCAGGTGAGAGCGAAAGATGAAACTGAGAAGCAACTAAGGGTGATGGTGGTGGAGTTACAGAAAAAGCTGGATGAGGAAAAAGCTGCGAGAGGTGGGGGGGTGCCCCAGCCCCAGCTAGTCCAAGTGAGGAGGGGACAGACCCTAGTCACCAAGTTTAGCGGCGACCCGAGAGAGTACCTAGGCTTTGAGACAGAAATAAATTATGCGCTGGAACTGCATACAGCAGAATTCCCAGATGACGCGCACAGAGTCTCCTTTATCATAGAGCATTTGACGGGGGCCGCCAGAGAATGGGTCAGACCGCTCATCGCGCAAAAAAATGATTGCATGAAGAACGCAAAACTATTCTTAGAAGCTTTAAAAATCATGTATGCGAGTGACTCTGAAATGGAAGCCACTAAAGAAGAGCTTCATAACTTAACACAAGGAAAATCGACAGTTCGGGACTACTGGGCGAGATTCACCATGCTAGTGCACAAACTGGGGTGGGATCTGCACAGTGAGCCAGTGAAATCAGCCTTCTACCTGGGGTTGCACTCAGACGTTAAGGATGAGCTGGCGAGAGGTCCTAAACCGCGGACTATGGATGAGTTAAGCAAAGCGGCGCTAGCGGTGGGGGTGAGACAGGAATCCAGATGGAATGACAAACAAACGACGCGCGCAGCAAAACCTTGGTTCCCACGCTCCCAGGACAGACCACATCACCAAACCCCGCCCCAGGGCCCACCCCTAGTCCCGCCCAGACCAAGCTCAGAGCCGGAACCAATGGAGATCGGAGGAGCGCGCGCACGGGCTTTTCAAACCCCGGCGGCGCCAAGACGCAAGGAGGGAAGAGGCGGGAATTGCTTTCTCTGCAACTCCCCCCAGCATCGCGTCAGGGACTGCCCACATCGCAGGGAGTGGCAAGGAAAGGCGGGAACGGTTGTGCCCTCCCCCACTGACGTAGCACCACAGCAGGGAAACGAGACAGCCTGGCTGCAGGAGACAAGGGGCAGCAGCCAGGCACAGTTAGCACAAACCGGCCCCAACCCGCCCACCCGCACAGCGAGGAGCAGCGCCAGCCCACCCCCCCCAGAGCAGGGGTGGTTCTAGAAGTGATGCTAACGCTCCCAAATGGCTATCCCCTGACGGTCCTCGCGTTAATCGACAGTGGTGCATCAGCCAACTTCTTCTCGAGAAACTTTGCAGAAGAGCACCAGATCCAACTCCTGCAGCTGGATTTCCCCCTGCACGTCTCCACCATTGACGGCAGGGAGTTGCTGGGAGGGGCCATCACCCACCAGACCCCCCCCCCATGAGAATGACGGTGGGCCGACACTCAGAGACACTGGCATTCAACGTCACCACCATCTCAGACCCCCCCATCGTCTTGGGCATGAGCTGGCTGGCGCGCCATGACCCCTCCATCAGTTGGCACCAGAGATGCATCACGTTTGGATCGGACTATTGTCTGGAACATTGCATGCAGCACCAACCAGGGGAGGGGCCTCCAATAGCCACGGTGGCCACCATGCACGTCAAGGGGGGTGAGGCGATACCCAAGCCGTACTGGGACCTGCAGGAGGTCTTCAGTGAAGCAGAATCCGACCACCTACCCCCGCACAGGTCGTTTGACTGCCAGATCAACCTGGTGCCGGGGGCCACGCTACCCCCAGCCAAGCTGTACTCCATGTCAGATCAGGAGCTGGAAGATCTGCGTGAGTTTATAGACAAGAACCTCAAGAGGGGGTTCATCAGAGAAAGCAAGGCAGCGGGGGGCAGCCCGGTATTCTGGGTGGACAAGAAAGACACGCCACAGCGCCGTCTGGTGGTGGATTTTAGGCGCCTGAACAACATGACAGAACCGGTGGCTTTCCCAATGCCCAGAGTGGATGATCTACTGACAGCGGCACGCAGGGGCAAGATCTTCACCAAGCTCGACCTGAGGGGGGCGTACAACTTGATCAGGATCCGGGAAGGCGATGAGTGGAAGACCACGATGTTCACGCCTCTGGGCTCTTTTGAATATCGGGTGATGCCCTTTGGTTTGCAAGGGGGCTCAGCATGCTTCCAGGCCTTCATGCACCACGTCCTGGGCTCCCTCCTCTTCAAGAACTGTTTGGTCTTCCTAGATGACATCCTCATATACTCTAAGGACCCCGAGCAGCATGTAAAGGATGTCAGGGAGGTGTTGCAGCGCCTGAAGGAGCACCACCTATATGTGAAGCTGGAGAAGTGTAAGTTTCACACCAAGGAGGTGGACTTCCTGGGCTACAAGCTGTCAGACAAGGGGCTAGCAATGGACAAGGACAAGGTGCAGGCCATCCTGGACTGGCACAGCCCCAGGACGCGCAAAGATGCCCAACGCCTACTGGGCTTCGCCAACTTCTACAGGAAGTTCATCAAGAACTTCTCGCGGGTTACGGCTCCCATCACCGACTGCCTGAGAGGCAAGCAGAAGTTCAGGTGGACACAGGAGGCGCAAGCAGCGTTCGAAAGCCTCAAGAGGGTGTTCGCTTCAGCCTGTTCCACGTGGTGCAGGATGCGCCCCTACGCGTGGAGACAGATGCTTCAGACAAAGCTGTGGGCGCCATTTTGCTGCAACTGGATGCCAACAGAGAGTGGAGACCCTGTGCCTTTTTCTCCAGAAAGCTGACACAGCCAGAACGCAACTACACGGTGTTTGATAAAGAACTTCTCGCGATCCATGCGGCGTTTAAACACTGGAGACATTTCCTGGTGGGCGCCAAGCACCCCATTCAGGTGTGCACGGACCACAAGAACCTGGAGTTCTGGAGAACAGCCAGGGTGCTCAACCAGCGGCAGATACGGTGGGCAGAGTTCTTCTCGCACTTCAACTTCTCCATCCACTACATACCGGGGGAGCAGAATGTCAGGGCGGATGCCCTCTCCCGCAAGCCAGAGTACATGGAGGAGGAGTTGCCACCAGCGCCCCGGCACATTTCCCCCCCATCAGCATGGTCTTGCGGAGCAGCAGTGGTGAGCGAGGCAGAACTCACAGCACTGACGGCAGCAGATGAGTTTGCCACCCGCATCTTCAGAGAGCTGCGAGGGGGGAGGGAGCACGCAAAAGACTTTGAGGAAAGGAGGGGGTTGCTTTTTTACAGGGGAGCCCTGTACCTGCCCACCAACCAGCTCAGGGGTAAGGTCCTTAAGCAGATGCACGACAACCCAACGGCGGGTCATTTTGGAAGGGACAAAACCACTCACTTAGTCATGAGACACTTCTGGTGGCCAGGGGTGCGGGAGGATGTTTGGGACTATGTTAGGGGCTGTGACACCTGCCAGCGAGCAAAGGTGGTCAGGGCACCACCAGCAGGGTTGCTGGAGCCATTAGCCACACCGCACAGGCCGTGGGAAGTAGTGTCCATGGACTTCATCACAGACCTGCCGTCGTCCAGGGGCAAGACCGCAGTGTTGGTGGTGGTGGACCTCATGTCCAAAATGTGCCACTTTATACCGTGTGCCAGGGCGGTCTCTGCAGAAGAGACAGCCAAACTGTTTGTTGACCACGTCTTCAGACTGCATGGCCTACCTTTAAGGGTTATTTCGGATCGAGGCCGCCAATTTGTTTCCAGGTTCTGGAGGCGGCTCATGAACCTCCTGCAGGTGGAGGTCAGCTTGTCGACGGCTCGGCACCCGCAGACCAATGGACAGGCGGAGAGGGTCAACGCCATTCTGCAGCAGTACCTGAGATGCTACGTCAGCCGGAGACAGACGGACTGGGTGGATCGCCTGCCACTGGCAGAATTTGCCTACAACAATGCGGTGCACGTCTCCACAGGGGTGTCGCCCTTTAAGGCCAACTACGGGCGCGACCTCAGATCCTTCCCGGAGAGGGAGGGGGAGGAGGAGGAGGAGGGCCCACAGGCAGAGGATTGGGCAGAGGAACTGGAGACGGTGCACCAGCAGCTCAGAGAACACTTGGAGAGGGCCAAGGAAGCGTACAAGAAGGGGGCAGATCGCCACAGGCGACCGGGGGAGGTCATCAGTGTGGGGGACAAGGTTTGGTTGTCCTCGGAGGGCCTTCCCACCAGAGGGAGGTGCAAGAAGCTGGCACCCAGAAGGTTGGGCCCCTTCACGGTCACGCAGCAGGTAAACCCGGTGGCATTCAGGCTGGCACTGCCAGAGGACATGAGGGTGCATCCAGTGTTTCATAGATCGCTGCTGTCTCCGTACAGGGAAAGTAGCAGGTTCCGAGGCAGCGCACAGCCCCCCGAGGGAGGGGGGGAGAGTGGAGGCAGGGAGCCACTCAATGAAGCAACGGCCATCCTTGATTCACGAAGGGGGGTGGGGGGCCTGGAGTACCTCATGGCATGGGAGGACGCCCCGCCATCCCAAAATGAATGGGTCCCAGCCACCCAGATACAGGAGGAATTCTTAGTGGAAGAATTCCACGCCCTCTTCCCACACAGGCCCAAGCCCTGGCACATGGAACGGGAGTGGGAGGAGGAGGAAGCACAGGAGGGGGAAAGCAGTTCACCATGGAGATGGGAAGCAGAGTTTGAGGACACGGAGGAGGAGATATGGGCATCTCCGAGGTCCATTCAGTCAGGAGAAGAAGTGGACTGGCAGCAGATTTTCACCCCCACCAGCTCTGAGGCCACGGACTTTTTGGGCTTTCCCTCTTCCCAGGAGGAAGGAGGGGGCCAACGGGACTGGGGGGAGGTGTTTACACCAACCGGCTCGGACAGCACGGAGTTTTTAGGCTTTCAGTCACCACCGACACCCGTGCAGCCTCTCGGGAGGGGAGAAGGGGGGCCTGGGAGGGGGGTGGATGTGAGGGGCAAGGGATATCGCGAAGCCCCTCCCCTCCTGAGTTCCAGCCCAGCCCCGAGCGAGGCTGAAAAGAGAGAAAGCTCCAGCTCAAGTGGGGAAACAGGAAGTAGTGTCCAAGGCTCTGGCAGGGTAGAAGAGCCATCGTCCCAGGTGGGACAGGAAGGGGGAAGGAAGGGGGGCAGACCAGTCCCCCCAACTCCGGAACTTCGCAGAAAGCGTCGGGGGAAGAGGATGGGTCTCCCCAAGTTGTTATGCTGGCGCAAGACGCGCCAAAAGCCACTTGGAGGTTCTGATTCAAGCTGAACAGATGTGTCTTTGTAAATAGCACTGCCATCAGCACTGTAAATACTCAGCACCAATAAAAGATAAAATGCAGAGCTGTGTAGAGTCGTTACTCTGAAGTAGCCTATTCCGGCCACCGTGACAGAAACCAACTAATTTATCAATTTTAAACACTTCGTTTATCTGATGGTATTGGAGCCAATCATTTAAATTACATTTCAATTCCTCATAAGTTTTTAACTTAAATTGGTCTCCTTCTTGAATCAACAAATCTCTATATTTCGGCCAACTGGGTTCCATGTTTACTCTTTTACAAACCTTGGCCTCTAACGGTGATATCCATTTAGGTGTTTTTCTTTCTAGCAAATCTTTATACCTGGACCAAACACTGTACAACGATTTTCTTATTATATGTGTTTTAAGGCCTCTGTGGGCCTTTACTTTATCATACCAGACATATGCATGCCAACCATAAACATTGTCGTATCCTTCTAAATCTAAGATATCTGAATTTTCCAGCAAAAACCAATCCTTCAACCAGCAAAAGGTAGCTGCTTCATAATAAATCTTTAGGTCTGGCAGGGAGAAGCCTCCTCTTTGTTTATCATCAGTATATTTAATTCTTGGCTTTTTCCCCTGCCATATAAATTTCGACAAAACCTTTTGCCATTCTTTAAAACAATCCAACTTCTCAACTATTGGCAGCGATTGAAATAAAAACAACATCTTTGGCAATACATTCATTTTAACAGTAGCTATGCGGCCCAACAGAGGAAGTTTCAAATTAGTCCAGGTTTCTAAATCCTTTTTAACATCATTCCACATTTTCACATAATTGTCCTTAAATAGATTCAAATTTTTTGCAGTCATATTAACACCAAGGTATTTTACTTTCTTAACAAAAGATAAACCAGTCGCTTCCTGTAACTTTTCTCTTTCCTTACTATCTAAATTCTTATCTAAAACTTTGGTTTTTGATTTATTCAATTTAAAACCTGCTACCTTTCCAAATTCTTGAATTACTTCCAGAGCCCTTTGCACACTGGGCTCTGGATCCTCTAATGTCAGGACAAGATCATCTGCGAAGGCTTTAAGTTTGTATTGTTTCTTCCCTACAGTCACTCCTTTTATTTCCTCATCCTTTCTAATCCTGTCGAGCAAGACCTCCAGAACCGCTATAAAAAGCAAGGGGGAGAGGGGACACCCTTGTCTTGTACCCTTTTCAATTTTAATGTCCTCTGAGACCATATTGTTAACAATTATCTTTGCTCTTTGCTCTGAATAGATCGCATTTACTCCTCTCAAAAAGTTTTGGCCCACCTCCATTTTTTCTAAATTCTTTTTTAAGAATGTCCAAGAAATATTGTCAAACGCCTTCTCTGCATCGATAAACATTAGCACGGCTTTTTTATTTATTTTCTGTTCCAGCATCTCCAAAATGTCCACCACATTCCTAATATTATCCTTCATATGCCTTCCTGGCAAGAAGCCGGCTTGGTCTTTATGTATAAAGTCTCGCAAGGCCTTTTTCAATCTAGAGGCCAGAATACTGGCAAATATTTTGTAATCCACATTCAACAAGGAGATTGGGCGATAATTCTTCACTTGCGTTCTATCCATGTCCGATTTAGGAATCAGTGTGATATAGGCCTCTTTCCAAGACTCGGGGGCCTCTCCTCCATTCATGATTTCATTACATAAGTCTTTCAAAGGTTGAACTATCCAGTCCTTCATTGTTTTGTAGTATGTAGCTGTAAGACCATCCGGTCCTGGAGTCTTACCCAATTGCATTTGTTGTATAGCTTGTTCCACTTCCTGTGTCGTTATCTGTTGTGAAAGTAGGGTTTTCTTATCTTCTGGGATTTTATGCAGCCCATGTTTGTCCAAGAATTGCTCCAATTCATCTTTATCTTGTTTTTCTTGTTTGTACAATTGTTTGAAATATTTTTGAAAGCATTTTCTGATCTCCGTCGGGTGCTCCAGATGTTTTCCGTCTTGCACGAGATATGTGATGGTATTTTGCTTCTGCCTTTTTTTCAATTGCCATGCCAGTAGTTTTCCACATTTATTCGCTGATTCGAAAGATCTCTGTTTCATCCATTTAATTTTAGATTCTATTTCTTGATTCATTAACTGGGAAAATTGTCCTCGCAATGCCTTGATCTCTTTCTGTATCTGTATATTCTTGGGATTGGATCTTAATTTCTTTTCCTTTTCTTTCATTTGGTTCCAAATCTTTTCTTTCCTTGCATTGTATTCTTTTTTCTTAATTACATTTTGTTGAATCAGGAATCCTCTCATTACAGCTTTACTGGCATCCCAAATAACTTTCTTACTGACCGTTGTCCTTAAATTGATCTCGAAGTAATCCTTTATTGTTTTTTGTGTTTTCTTCAAGATTTTTTCATTCCTCAATAAGGCATCATTCATTCTCCATCTGAAAGTACCCTGAAGAGATGTTTTTAAGTCCAAAAGTACTGCATTGTGATCGGAGCATGTTCTTGGGCAAATTTCCGCATTATTTATCCTCGGTCCCAATTCTCTTGAAATCCAGATGTAATCGAGACGACTCCACGATAATTTAGCATGTGAGAAAAAAGTTTGGTCTTTTTCCAATGGATTTTTCAATCTCCATGTGTCAATCAAGTCAAAATTCTCTATCAATTCAAAAAATGACTTTGGGAGTCTTCCATCTTTGGATTCCTTTTGTCTTTGAGATCTATCCATTAATGTTGACACCACTCCATTCAAATCTCCCAATAAGCATAATTTGTAATCCAAATACTCCAAAAGTTTCTCATGTAATCTTTTGAAAAAATCTGATTTTCCTTCATTTGGTGCATAAATTCCCAGAATCAAAAATTTTTCGCCTTGCGATGTAACTTCGACTGCAACATATCTTCCCTTCTCATCCTTGAATATTAATTTAGGAATTAACTTCTCTTTTGCATATATCACTACTCCTCGTTTCTTAACTTCATCCGATGAGATAAATTCCAGTCCCAATTTTTTATTTTGTAAAATTCTTCGATGCGCCTTTGTGACATGTGTCTCCTGTAAACATATCATATCTAGTCTTTGTTTTGCCAAGACATGGTACACCTGGTTCCTTTTCTGTTTTGAGTTCAATCCATTTGAATTCCACGAAAGAATCCTCAACGACATCTTAAAGTGGTGCTGCAGCGCCCTCTACGTATGAATCAGAGTCTAACTCAATCGGATCATCTATTCCTGGAGTCGAGAAAGGAAGTCCCAGTCTTAGGAGTTCTCTCTCGTGCTTCTGTAGAAATTCTTTCTTCTGGTCCACTGATTTGATTTTATATTTCTTCTGTCGAAGTTGAAAATTCAGACCTTCCGGAAATTCCCACTTAAAATTGATCCCTTTTCTTTTCAGGATGCTTGCCAAGTCCGAATACTGGGATCTCAGGTCCAGAAAAAATTTCGGCAGATCCTTAAAGAGAATAATCTGTATTTCTTGCACTTTCAAAGTTTTCTCGTAATGCAAATTTAATATTCTATCTCTTTGTTCTTTGGTTTGGAATGTTATCGTGCAGTCACTAACAAAATTTTTATCTTTCTTTGATCTTGCGCCAAATCTGAATGCTTTAATGATTTGTTGTTCCAATTCTTCCTTTGTGAGATTCCACGTTTTTGCAAATTCTTCAATTAACTTCGCCTTCAGATCACCTTCTTCTATAAGGGGGAATCCTCTGATCCTGAGATTCGTCTCTCTCTGCTTCATCTGTAGGAAGGCAAGCGCCACCTGCGCCTGGTAGGCTTGCTTCTCCAAGTCAGGGACCCTTCTCTCTTCCAGCTCTACCACTCTTTGGTCAACTGCCACAACTTGTGATTTAACTTGTGATATGTCTTTGGAGATAGCTCCTAATTCTTCTCTCAATTGCCTCACTTAAAAAGGGAAATTCAAAACATTCAGCCTTTCAGTTGCTGAGCCAGGCTCTCAAGGTCATCGTTATCGAAATGTTCCCAGCTTCAGTCAGCTATGAAACACAGTCACAAATAGGCAGTCTGATTTTAGCAATTGAGACAGTTCTTACAAGGGCAATTATGTAGCATAAAGTTCCTGGCTTTTTTTTGGGTTAGAAAGTTGCAGGTTTTGCCTTAAACAGTCCTTTATTCCTTTGACAGGAAGGCTGCAGTCAGATCAAAGCCTGTCAAAGGGTGAACAGAAGTTCAAGTGTTGATTGTTCTCTGACGTCACAATAGAATTTCTGGCTAGAGTGCACGGAGTCCTGTTCCTAGGGTTTTGAAGCTATCCTTCAATAGTTTTAACTTGATATTGCAGGGTTATTTTGGAGACCCTGCTCTCTTTTAGTATCAAAAAGTCCAAGAAATGTAAGTTACAAAGTCTTTCTTTAAACAGTTCACTGCGGAGGCTTGTCTTTGCTCTCAGCGCTACCACAGGGGGGGAATAAGCCCGACCTCCGTTTTAAAGGCTCTCCCGTTGGCCAAATCGGTTAAAAATCTTGCTAAGTTTCAGATTTTACTCACTGTGGCCGAATCCAGTTGTTTTGGTCTTTATTTGGAAGGAAGTTGAACGCTGTTCCACCGACGGACATCGGAGCTGCTCCTCTGAAGGAAAGCGTTGTGCCTGCCGTATCGTTGCCTACCACCTTCCCCGCTCTCGCGCCCTTTTTGGGCTCTTCGGGAGGGAAGGGAGGTCCAAAATGGATATCTGCCAGGTCACCAAGTTTTCAGGTCGCTCTACCTGAAGTTTCGGGGGGCTGCGCGCTCTGCAGACCCCCCCAGAAGCCTTCAAAGGATCGGGAGAAGTCTCTCCCGCTGCCACCGGCGCTCGCGTTCAACCCGGAAGTCTCGACATTACGTTTTTTCTGTATGCCACAGAAGCAGCTAGAATTGTATTAGCAAGGAATTAGAAATCCGAAGATATTCCTACGGTGGACGCCTGGCAGATGAAGCTGATAGAATTCATGGAATTGTCTGAACTGACTGGGAGAATCCGAGATCGGGAAGAGGAGACGGTGGAAGAAGATGGGAAGAAATTTAAGATCTATCTGGAGAAGAAATATAAGATTAAAAATGGACAATGAGGGAAGTGGAAGTACAAAGAGGCCGTAGAAGCAATTAGATACAGTAAGAAGGGACTGTGTTTAAGTGAACCAGAATTATTAAAATTTCCAGATCCGAATGAGATTTTGAAATATTGGGAATGAGTGTGTAAAATGGATCAAATAATGTTCTATAATAAGTATTTTAGATGAAGAAATGGTTTAAGAAGAAGAGAGCGCTGTATTAGTCATTATTATTAGTCATTTTATTGTCCATTCTGGCTCACCCAACCACTGTACTACACTTAGGCAAAAAAAATGAAAGGCACAAATACAGGATGGGAGACACCTGGCTTGAGAGCAGTACATGTGAAAAGGATCTAGGAGTCTTGGTAGACCACAAACTTGACATGAGTCAACAGTGTGATGCAGCAGCTCAAAAAGTCAATGCAATTCTGGGCTGCATCAAGAGGAGTATAGCATCTAGGTCAAGGGAAGTCATAGTACCACTGTATTCTGCTCTGGTCAGGCCTCCCCTGGAGTACTGTGTCCAGTTCTGGGCACCACAGTTCAAGAAGGATACTGACAAGCTGGAACGTGTCCAGAGGAGGGCAACCAAAATGGTCAAAGGCCTGGAAACGATGCCTTATGAGGAACGGCTTAGGGAGCTGGGTATGTTTAGCCTGGAGAAGAGAAGGTTAAGGGGTGATATGATAGCCATGTTCAAATATATACAGTAAAAGGACGTCATATAGAGGAGGGTGAAAGGTTGTTTTCTGCTGCTCCAGAGAAGCGGACACGGAGCAATGGATTCAAGCTACAAGAAAGAAGATTCCACCTAAACATTAGGAAGAACTTCCTGACAGTAAGAGCTGTTCGACAGTGGAATTTGCTGCCAAGGAGTGTGGTGGAGTGAGTCTCTTTCTTTGGAGGTCTTTAAGCAGAGGCTTGACAGCCATATGTCAACAATGCTTTGATGGTGTTTCCTGCTCGGCGGGGGGTTGGACTGGATGGCCCTTGTGGTCTCTTCCAACTCTATGATTCTATGATTCTGTGAAACGGGGAAGAAGCTGGCCAGCCCGTCAGATGAGATAAGAACGCATGGGAAGAGATAAGAACACAGGATACATCATTGCACTTGATTTTTGCACTTTATACTGGACTTTTCCGACTTCGAGCATGAGATTTTGTACACACGTTTGAATCTCCTTGTATATGTGAAGGTTGTTGGTGCATATACATTTAAATATCTGCCCTTCACGGTGGTTTACCTCTTCATGGTTTTCTTGCTACGGCTTGTGGCGGACGCAAATAAAGGTTGATTCATTCATTCATTCCAACTCTTTAAGACACAGGGGATGACTTCTAAAAGGATGTCGCCTGGGACATGCAACTCTGGGGTCTCAGAAACAGTTCGTAAAAATAGCAGAGTAGCAGACTGGGTGGGTGAACGGGTAAGGAGCTAGGCTATATTACACCAGACACCAGAGAATATTCCAAGGCGCTAGGCTGGACTAGATGAATCCCAAGCCGGAATTAAGATTGCCGGAAGAAATATCCACAACCTCAGATATGCAGATGACACAACCTTGATGGCAGAAAGAGAGGAGGAATTAAAGAACCTTGTAATGAGGGTGAAAGAGGAGAGCGCAAAATATGGTCTGAAGCTCAACATCAAAAAAACCAAGATCATGGCCACTGGTCCCATCACCTCCTGGCAAATAGAAGGGGAAGAAATGGAGGCAGTGAGAGATTTTATTTTCTTGGGCTCCTTGATCACTGCAGATGGTGACAGCAGTCAGGAAATTAAAAGACACCTGCTTCTTGGGAGAAAAGCAATGACAAACCTAGACAGCATCTTAAAAAGCAGAGACATCACCTTGCCGACAAAGGTCCGTATAGTTAAAGCTATGGTTTTCCCAGTAGTGATGTATGGAAGAGAGAGCTGGACCATAAAGAAGGCTGATCGCCGAAGAATTGATGCTTTTGAATTATGGTGCTGGAGGAGACTCTTGAGAGTCCCATGGACTGCAAGAAGATCAAACCTATCCATTCTGAAGGAAATCAGCCCTGAGTGCTCACTGGAAGGCCAGATCCTGAAGCTGAGGCTCCAGTAATTTGGGCACCTCATGAGAAGAGAAGACTCCCTGGAAAAGACCCTGATGTTGGGAAAGATGGAGGGCACTAGGAGAAGGGGACGACAGAGGACGAGATGGTTGGACAGTGTTCTCGAAGCTACCAACATGAGTTTGACCAAACTGCGGGAGGCAGTGGAAGACAGGAGTGCTCTGGTCCACGGGGTCACGAAGAGTCGGACACGACTCAACGACTCAACAACAACAATACCAATTAAAAGTGATGATGATGTAAGGGGCAAGAGGTTCATAGAATCATACAATCACAGAGTTGGAAGAGACCCCAAGGGTCATCTAGTCCAACCCCCTGCACAGAATCCTAGAATCCTAGACTTGGAAGAGACCCCAAAGGCCATCCAGTCCAACCCCCTGCCAAGCAGGAAACAGCATCAAAGCACTCTTGACAGATGCCTGTCAAACCTCTGCTTAAAGACCTCTAAAGAAGGAGATTCACTCCACCACACTCCTTGAATCTTCTTTCTTGTAGTTTGAATCCATTGCTCCGTGTCCGCTTCTCTGGAGCAGCAGAAAACAACCTTTCTCCCTCCACTGTATGACATCCTTTTATATATTTGAACATGGCTATCATATCACTCCTTAACCTTCTCTTCTCCAGGCTAAACATACCCAGTTCCCTAATTTTAATTAGATGCTAATGACTTGCAGGTACTTAGCAGGAAAACTGTCACTTATAAACATAAGGCTGTTTGTCATGAAACATGTAAACATAGAATCCTAGAGTTGGAAGAGACCACAAGGGCCATCCAGTCCAACCCCCTGCCAAGCAGGAAACACCATCAAATCATTATTGACATATGCCTGTCAAGCCTCTGCTTCAAGACCTCCAAAGAAGGAGACTCACTCCACCCCACTCCTTGGCAGCAAATCGCACTGTCGAACAGCTCTTACTGTCAGGAAGTTCTTCCTCATGTTGAGGTGGAATCTTCTTTCTTGTAAAAAACTTTTTTTTTGGAAAATGCCTGCTGTGCTTCAAAGGTCTTTATCTTACTACGCTAGGGATTATATAGCTATATTTGAAATTTCATGCATATCCCGTCGGAGGGGGGGAGGGTGTCGCAGGGTGCCTATGTGAGTGGGGCGAGAGTCGGACACAACTCAACGACTCAACAACAACAATACCAATTAAAAGTGATGATGATGTAAGAGGCTGGAGGGCGGTTCATAGAATCCTAGAATCCGAGAGTTGGAAGAGACCCCAAGGGCCATCCAGTCCAACCCCCTGCCAAGCAGGAAACATCATGAAAGCACTCCTGACAGATGCCTGTCAAGCCTCTGCTTAAAGACCTCCAAAGAAGGAGACACCATCATTAATTCAAATGCTTATGACTTAGCAGGAAAACTGTCACTTATAAACATAAGGCTGTTTGTCATCAAACATGTAAACAAATGCCTGCTGTGCTCCAAATGTCTAGGTTTAGGGATTATATAGCTATATTTGAAATTTTATGCATATCCCGTCTTGGGGGGGGGGGGGTGTCGCAGGGTGCCTATGTGAGTGGGGCGAGAGTCAGACACGACTCAACGACTCAACAACAACAATACCAATACCAATACCAATTAAAAGTGATGATGATGTAAAGGGCAGGAGGGCGGTTCATAGAATCATAGAATCCTAGAGTTGGAAGAGACCACAAGGGCCATCCAGTCCAACCCCCTGCCAAGCAGGAAACACCATCAAAGCACTCTTGACAGATGTCTGTCAAGCCTCTGCTTCAAGACCTCCAAAGAAGGAGACTCACTCCACCACACTCCTTGGCAGAAAATCCCACTGTCGAACAGCTCTTACTGTCAGGAAGTTCTTCCTCATGTTGAGGTGGAATCTTCTTTCTTGTAAAAAAACTTTTTTTTTACTACACTAGGGATTATAAAGCTATATTTCAAATTTCATGCGTATCCCGTCAGGGGGGGGGGTGGTGTCGCAGGTGTGCCTATGCGAGTGGGGCGAGAAGAGGAGGAAGCTGCCCCGCCCCTGGCCCTCCCTTCCCCTCACCCATCTTCTCTCGGAGCCCCCTCAGGGGCGGCAGGGGCGGAGGCGAGGCTCTTGGGGCCCGCGGCGACGCCGTTGACCTCCGCCATCTTCGGACCCCTGAGGCCACCGACTTTGAGGGGCGGCGGCGTTGCGCATGCGCCCTTCAGCGCCGCTCCGTGCGTGCGTCTGGCGGCTCTACGTCAGAGAAAGGGAGCGGCGACTGCTCGAGCCCCGCCCTTGGCAACCTTTCCCACCAAAAATTCACCCGACTTTGGCGGACTGACGGGAGGCGCACGCGCAGTCAGGCCTCGCGCCCGACCGTGGGTTTAGGGTGGTGGTGGCGTGCGTGACTCCGCCCCCTATCTCTCCCGCCCCGCCCCTCTCTGGAGCGGCGGGTTCAAATCTCCCCTTTGCCCGCCAAAATTTACCTCAGACCAGGGAAATTGAAAGGCCGCGTCCCGTTACTAGGCGGAGTCGGGCGTTGCTTCTTGGCCCCCCTGGAGGAGGAGGAGGAGGACTCGTGAGTGTACACGTGCCGCATCATCCTGACGTGCAAAGCCCGTCGCTCGCTTCCCCTCTGGGGAACTGGAGTTTCCTCCTTGGGGCGCTGCGGTTCCCAGTTGCCAGGATTCGTCGGGGGAAGCCAGGCGGTTTCGGCAGCGGTGGGGCCCCCAGAAAATTTATATGTATATAAACTTTATATATAAAATATATAAATATGTGTGTGTGTGTGTGTATATAAACACACACACACACACACACACGTATATAAATTTTATATATAAAATATATGTTTGTTTGTGTATACATATATAAGCAAACACACACTTATATGTATATAACTTTTATATATAAAATATATAAATGTGTGTGTGTGTGTGTGTGTGTGTGTATAAACAAACACACTTATATGTATATAACTTTTATATATAAAATATATAAATGTGTGTGTGTATATAAAAACACACATATAAATTTTATATATAAAATATATGTGTGTATATATATATATATATAAGCAAACACACTTATATGTATATAACTTTTATATATAAAATATATAAATATATATGTGTGTATATATATATATAAAAACAAATACTTATATGTATATAAATTTTATATATAAAATATATATGTGTGTATATATATATAAACAAACACACTTATATGTATATAAATTTTATATATAAAATATATAAATGTATGTGTGTCTATATAAAAACACTTATATGTATATAAATTTTATATATAAAATATATAAATATATACGTGTGTCTATATAAAACACTTATATGTACAGTGGTACCTCGGTTTATGAACACAATTGGTTCTGGGAGTCTGTTCATAAACTGAAGCGTTCATCAACTGAAGCAAACTTTCCCATTGAAAGTAATGGAAAGTGAATTAATCCGTTCCAGATGGGTCCACGGCGTTCATAAACCGGAAATTCATAAACCGAGGTTCCACTGTATATAAATTTTATATATAAAATATATGTGTGTGTGTGTATATAAACAAACACACACTTATATGTATATAAATTTTATATATAAAATAGCTTTATTAATATGAAAAGAAGTGTTATGACCTGTATGATAATGTCTCGAAATAAATGTACCCCTCCTCTATTGAAGTTGCTCATGTGCGCTAGAACACTCAGTTGCAGTAAACAAAACATGCTCTGGACACGCGCTTCACTTAGGCAGCAGCTAATGTTGTGAAGGGCTGAACCAATAAACCTACCATTAAAATTATGGACTGGACATTTCTTTGGGCAAATTTAGCAGGGAATCAAATACTCCCCCCCCCTCACTGTTTAATGAAATAAGAATCCCCTGTCTCTATTCAGACCAGGTCTCTCCATGGTTTTAAGTTTGGGAATAAGTTGCAATTCGGCAACTTCTCTTTCCAGTCTCTTTCTGAAATTCTTCCGTAATATGACAGATACTTTGAGATCTTGTATAGCAGCGGTGTCCAACAGGTAGATCGTGATATACCAGTAGATCACTGGACGTCTGTGGTAATTATAGAATCATAGAGTTGGAAGAGACCACAAGGGCCATCCAGTCCAACCCCCTGCGAAGCAGGAAACACCATCAAAGCATTCTTCATAGAATCATAGAGTTGGAAGGGACCACAAGGGCCATCCAGTCCAACCCCCTGCCAAGCAGGAAACACCATCAAAGCATTCTTGACATATGCCTGTCAAGCCTCTGCTTAAAGACCTCCAAAGAAGGAGAATCCACCACACTCCTTGGCAGCAAATTCCACTGCCGAACAGCTCCCACTGTCAGGAAGTTCTTCCTAATGTTTAGGTGGAATCTTCTTTCTTGTTGTTTGAATACATTGCTCCATGTCCGCTTCTCTGGAGCAGCAGAAAAAAACCTTTCACCCTCCTCTATATGACATTCTTTTATATATTTGAACATGGCTATCATATCACCCCTTAACCTTCCCTCTCCGGCTTCTTCTTCAGATCAACAACAAGGCGGCGACAGGTGAGGAGGTGCCGCGCACCATCATCGTCACCACCCGCTCCCAGTACGGGCTGCCGGAGGACTCTGTCGTCTATTGCAACTTCAACCAGCGGCTAACATATTAATAATATACATATAAACAAGCAATCAATCATGATATGATGGTGTTTCCTGCTTGGCAGGGGGTTGGACATATGACCCCTTAACCTTCTCTTCTCCAGGCTAAACATACCCAGCTCCCTAAGCCGTTCCTCATAAGGCATCGTTTCCAGGCCTTTGACCATTTTGGTTACCCTCCTCTGGACACGTTCCAGCTTGTCAGTATCCTTCTTGAACTGTGGTGTCTAGAACTGGACACAGTACTCCAGGTGAGGTCTGACCAGAGCAGAATACAGTGGTCCTATTACTTCCCTGGATCTAGATGCTATACTCCTCTTGATGCAGCCCAGAATTGCATTGGCTTTTTTAGCTGCTGCATCACACTGTTGACTCATGCCAGGTTTGTGGTCTACCAAGACTCCTAGATCCTTTTCACATGTACTGCTCTCAAGCCAGGTGTCTCCCATCCTGTATTCGTGCCTTTCATTTTTTTTTTGCCCAAGTGGAGTACTTTACATTTCTCCCTATTAAAATTCATCTTATTTGCTTTGGCCCAGTTGTCTAAACTGTTAAGGTCATTTTGAAGTGTGATCCTGTCCTCTGGGGTATTAGCCACCCCTCCCAATTTGGTGTCGTCTGCAAACTTGCTCAGGATGCTGCCCTCAAGCCCATCTTCCAAGTCGTTTATAAAGATGGGCCCAAGACAGAACCCTGTGGCACCCCACTAGTCACTTCTCTCCAGGATGAGGAGGAGCCATTGATGAGCACCCTTTGGATTCGGTCAGCCAGCCAGTTACAAATCCCCTGAATGGTAGCATTGTCTAGCCCGTATTTTACCAGCTTCTTTACAAGAATATCATGGGGCACCTTGTCAAAGGCCTTGCTGAAATCAAGATAGGCTACATCCACAGCGTTCCCTTCATCTACCAGGCTTGCAATTCTGTCAAAAAATGAGATCAGATTAATCTGAATTATCTGAATTATTATGGGCCGGTCCTGGGGCGGGTTCCTTTGCCAAGCTGCCTCTTGTTTTGAAGAATTAATCCAAATAACCGCAGTAAGAAGCAAACTCAACAAAAAAATGTTGCCAAAAAGAGAGAGAGGAAACGCTCCGAGTCAGTGATTTTCATTTTTATTTGTCCGACACTTATCTGGAAATAGAAGCCGTTACAGTGAGCAAGCAGAAAGAAACACAACAGGAGGGAAGACCCCTTCTTCCCTCACCTTTTAAAAACTACACAGTGGTTAACCTTTCCAGAACATCTTCTGGTGGAAAGCAAAAACTCGATTCCCTCATCTCCGGGCCTAATCTCCCTTGTTTACTCCCAAGTAGATGTGTAGGCTTTCCCCGCTGGCGGCAAAATTCAGAATTTTCCGTCGTGGAAAGAAAAAGCACCGGGCTCGGGGGGCGACTGAATGCTTCTCGCCAGTATTATTATCTATATCCAGCCCATAACAAGCCCAAACGAAGAGAACTGGCGCTGCAGAGATTGAAGATTTAACCTCGGGGCTCGGGACTGATGCTTCTTGCTGATCTTACCTATATACAGATAATCGATATCATCCAGCCTATGTTAAGCCCAAACAAAGGTTTAAGCACAGCTCAGGGTGACGCACCTGAGGTTCAAATTGGGAATATGACGAAAGGCGCGTCCGGCCGGCCACAGGTTATCAATTATCGGCGCCGGGCAGGGAAGCAATTTGGAAAACAGCCCGTTGGGAAATAAAACAGTATACACACGTTCCCCTCCAAGCGATCATTTTGTGGGCTAAAAGCCGTCGAGCAACACTTCGGACGTGAAAAGAGGGGGGGGGAATCAACCGCAATCTTCCCCAAAAAGCTCACTGAAGCGGAGGTGGAAACCCATACTTACCTGGAAGAGCTGCATTTGACTAAGCCAAAGCGCCGGCGGCCCGGCGCGCAATTGTTCCGTCAAGTGAGAAATGCACGTCCGAATGCGCCAACCTGGGCAAAAACCAACGCTCTTTTATTCTGTTTTCAGCCTTGGTGCCTCTGTACATAATTTGACGTCCCCCCACTTTACGCCTTAAATTACTTTTTTTTTCAGCGCACTCAACCCGGCACATGAATCGAAGCTGAACAAGCCAAAACGTTACGTCTTAAATTGCGTTTGCTTTTTCCCGTGCGGTTAAGCCAGCGCGAGTTGAAGCTGGGGAAAAAACGCAAACTTCTACGTCTTAAAATGGCCTTTGCTTTTTCGGCAGAATCGAACCAGCGTGGATTGAAGCTGGAGGGGGGGGGAAGAAACCCAAAACTTGAGGTCTTAAATCGCATTTGCTTTTTCCGCACATGAATTAAAGCCGAAGAAACCAAAACCGACGGCGCCCCCAGCGAGAAGTCCCAACGTTAAGAAAGCGGACGTCGGTTTGAGTGGTTTATAAAACCCGTAAAAGCGGCGGCGGCGGCACTGTTTTCCCTCCCGCCAACCTTGGAAGAAGGATGGTGGACTTAGAGAGCCACTGACGAACCGAGAGGAATTCTTAAAAACGTTCTCTTTAAAAGCTCCAGATTCGTATAGGAAGAGGGGGGGGGAGAGAGACTTGTTCACGGGAAATCCGAATCGACTGTCCGTTCGTTCACGCCTCCTCACGGCGAGAAGATATGGAAAAAGAGGGATTTTTGGGGGGGTCAGGTCGGAAATCACTGGCCTCCTGGTCATGCAAGAGCTAGAGTCTCCGGTCGCCGCCCAAATTGTATCCTTGGGCTGCCGCTTCCCTCTGCTCCGGAAGGAGGGACCCCTATCCTGAAGGATTTCTATTTGGCGGCGCCGGTTCTTTAGGCCGATTCCCCGGTCTCGGCGGGCTTGAGGATGTGGTCTGGTTTGTGGCCGGTGGAGAAGTGCTCCCACATCAGGAGGTAGAGGCGCTCCAGTTCTAGGGTGTACTGCTTGGTGTTGAAGAGCGGGCTGGATATCCTCTGCTTCCATACCTTGCCGCGGATCTTCTTCAGGCTAAGGGAGAAAAGCCTTCGTTTAGTAAGAATTAATTATGAGTCATTAGTTTATTAATCAACGTTCCTAAAAGAAAAGAACTTTCAAGCTACAAGAAAGAAGATTCCACCTAAACATTAGGAAGAACTTCCTGACAGTAAGAGCTGTTCGACAGTGGGATTTGCTGCCAAGAAGTGTGGTGGAGTCTCCTTCTTTGGAGGTCTTTAAGCATTTATACCCCGCCCTCCCCAGCCGAGACCGGGCTCAGGGCGGCTAACAGCAAGTATATAATATGTTAAAAACACAAAATCAAACGATTGATTTAAAATACAATTCATAGAATCATAGAGTTGGAAGAGACCACAAGGGCCATCCAGTCCAACCCCCTGCCAAGCAGGAAACGCCACCAAAGCATTCTTGACATATGCCTGTCAAGCCTCTGCTTAAAGACCTCCAAAGAAGGAGACTCCACCACACTCCTTGGCAGCAAATCCCACTGTCGAACAGCTCGTACTGTCAGGAAGTTCTTCCTAATGTTTAGGTGGAATCTTCTTTCTTGTAGTTTGAATCCATTGCTCCGTGTCCGCTTCTCTGGAGCAGCAGAAAACCACCTTTCTCCCTCCTCTATACGACATCCTTTCATATATTTGAACATGGCTATCATATCACCCCTTAACCTTCTCTTCTCCAGGCTAAACATACCCAGCTCCCTAAGCCGTTCCTCATAAGGCATCGTTTCCAGGCCTTTGACCATTTTGGTTGCCCTCCTCTGGACTTTTCCGCTTTGCACGTGCTCTTTGAGAACCCGAGCGTCCGACGGGGCTTCCGATATCGGAAGCCGCACCCTTGGGGTTCCAAACGTTACAGAAGCTGGGCGGATTTTCAGAACGGATCCTGTTTGACTTCTGAGATACGACTGTATGAGGAAAGGCTTCACCATGAAACTGATTTTGCTCTTTGTCAAAAATGTATGATTTGTTGTTAGAATGGTATACGAAAGATGAATTGACAACAGATGTGATGATAAAATGGGCAAAATATTTTGGGTATAATGTTGAATACGATGCGTGGCTGAAATTGTGGAATCAAACTGTGAGGGACAAGAGATACAGGCAGGTCCCTCCCATTCTGCACACCAGCTCATCGCCCAGCGCCAGCAGTAGCGGAGAGGGGGATAGCTCAAGCGGTGACGCAGGAAGTGGGGTCCGAGGCTCAGGCAAGGTAGCGGAGCCCATGTCCAGCGGGAGACGGGAAGGGGGAAGCAAGGGGGGAAGGCCCATCCCACCTACCCGAGAATTGCGCCGGAAACGGCTGGGGCGGAGATTCAGTATCCCGAGACTATTTTTGCTGGAAGAAAACGCGCGAATATCCATTCGGAGGTTCTGATTCCTAACTGACATCATGTACATAGCACTGCTCTGCACTGTAAATACTCAGCACCAATAAAATCATGAAAAGGCAACGAGTGGGAGAGTCGTTACTCTAGAGTAGCCGCGAACCCCCCTGTGACAGCAACATCCGAATCTTTCTGGCTACTTTGGAGTTGCCGCGATGAGTGAGCAGGAGACGGCACACTGGCGGCAGGAGGTGGAGAAGCTGAAGCAGGAGATGCAGAGCTTGGCCGCGCAGGCACAGCAACAGTTGGCCGTTGCCAAGGAGGAATCGCGCAGAACGCAGGAGCTACAAAAAGCAGTGGAGCAGGTGAGAGCAAAAGACGAACTCGAGAAGCAGCTGAGGGCCATGGTGGTGGATCTGCAAAACAAACTGGATGCGGAGAAGGCAGCGAGAGGTGGGGGGGGGCCCCCAGCCACAAGTATTACCAGTGCGGAGGGGGCAAGCCCTAGTAACCAAGTTCAACGGAGACCCCAAGGAGTACTTAGGATTTGAGACTGAAATTAACTACGCGCTGGAACTGCATAACGCTGAGTTTCCTGATGACGCGCGCAGAGTCTCCTATATCAGGGGTGTCAAACTCAAATTCATCGGGGGGCCGCATCAGCAGTTTGGTCACCCTCAAAGGGCCGTCTGTATCTGTAGGACTATGCGTCCACTCTTTATTATCATAAGTAAAATAAAAAAAATTCCTTCAGTAGCACCTTAAAGACCAACTAAGTTTTTATTTTGGTATGAGCTTTCGTGTGCATGCACACTTCTTCAGATACAGTGAAATGGAAGTTTCCAGGCACTTATGTAGAGAAGGGGTGGGGAGGGGTGGGGATGGGGAGGGGGGATCACTCAGAAGGGTGGTGGAAATGGGTGATTGACTGACTGATAGCTGTTGATGACCGGAAACGACTGCAAATGGTTTTGCATGAAAAAGCAAGGGTTGAGAAGAGAACCTGCTGCAAGACAGACCCCAAAAAGAAAATAACAGAACACCACTAGTCATCACATACAGCTCCCAAGCTAAAACAGTACAACGCATCATCAGAGATCTACAGCCTCTCCTGGACAATGACAGCTCCCTTTCTCAAGCTCTGGGAGGAAGACCTTTCATTGCCTACAGACAGCCACCCAATCTTAAACAACTCCTCACCCACAATAATACAACCACCAGACTTAACATGGACACTGGTACCAGAGCCTGCAATAAACCCAGATGCCAACTTTGCTGCCACATACACCCAGACAACACCATTACTGGCCCCAACAACATCCAACATACCATCTCAGGACTATTTAATTGCTCATCCTCTAACATTGTGTATGCCATCAAATGCCAACAGTGCCCTTCAGCTCTCTATATTGGACAAACAGGCCAAACCCTACGCCAAAGGATAAATGGACATAAATCTGACATCAGGAACCAGAAGACAGAAAAACCAGTAGGAGAACACTTCAATCTCCCAGGACATTCTATACAAGATCTCAAAGTAGCTGTCTTACTACAAAAGAATTTCAGAAATAGACTGGAAAGAGAAGTTGCTGAATTGCAACTTATCACCAAGCTCAAAACCATGGAGGGACCTGGTTTGAACAGAGATATCGGATTCTTATCTCATTATACATGATAAGCGATCTTCAGCCATCTCAACCCTTGCTTTTTCATGCAAAACCATTTGCAGTCGTTTCCGGTCATCAACAGCTATCAGTCAGTCAATCACCCATTTCCACCACCCTTCTGAGTGATCCCCCCTCCCCATCCCCACCCCTCCCCACCCCTTCTCTACATAAGTGCCTGGAAACTTCCATTTCACTGTATCTGAAGAAGTGTGCATGCACACGAAAGCTCATACCAAAATAAAAACTTAGTTGGTCTTTAAGGTGCTACTGAAGGAATTTTTTTTATTTTACTTCGATCCAGACCAACACGGCTACCTACCTGTAACCTTTATTATCATAAATTATTGTCACTGCATTCAATTATTACTGTTTTTTGTAATAATGTAAGTAATAAATAGCTCTGAAAGCAGAAACATAGAATAATGGCAAGTAGATATTCAAATGTACAATTATTGTACAATTTATGTATTTATGTATTGAAAAGATCTATTAGAAATACAGATAATAGCAACAATAAAAATACCACAGCGCTAGCCCTTTCCTCAAAACACAGTCAGTTCCCATCTGCCAGCAGGGAGGGAGCCCACCTAGCTTCCCTAGGCAGGGAGTTCCAAAGTTCTCTGGGAGGACTAGAGACCTTTTTTAAAAAATGAAAGCTCAGCGTCTGGGATTGGGGAAGAGGTTGGGTTGGGGCAGCCATGGAAGGAGGCTCCTCTTCACGGGGGTCTGTCTGTGGCTGCTCAAGAGGGAGGCTTGGAGAGAGGGGATGTATTTGGACAGCAGGTTTCAGAGCTCCAGCAGGTGCCCCCAGCAAAAGGGTTGCCCTTTGGCTTGATGGGGAGGGCTTTGTCTTGCAGGGGATGAAAGACCCACAAGGTACACACACACACACACACACACACACACACACACACACACCTGCATTGGTCATCTAACCCAACCCCCTGCAATGCAGGAATCCTGGCAGCAACTCCAGGCAGGGCTGAAAGCTGGAGAGCTGTTGCTGCCAACCAGTGTTGGCTGCACTGAGGGAGATGGACTGTCCCAGGATCTGGCAGGCTCCTCTGTGCCTCATCTTTGGGAACAGACATGGCATGTCCTCTCTGGCCAGCTGACACCTAGAGCCTGCCTGTGGCGCTCTGGATCGCCTCCCTGGGCTCCCAGCCAGGTAGGGGCTGAAGGGCTCCTTGGGGGGTTGAAGCAGGAGCCTTGGGGTCCTGTTAGGGGCTGGGGTGGTGGGGCAAGTGTTTCCTTGCAAAGGTGGCCATTCAAAGGTGCAGGGGAGAGGAGGGGCTGAGAGGGAAATAGAGAAAGAGAGAGGGAGGGAGGGAGGGAGGGAGGGAGGGGGTGAGAGGGAAATAGCGAGAGGGAGGGAGGGAACTGTTAGCCAGCGGGGAAAGCGAACGGCAGGCATGCCCGATCAACTGCACAGGCACTTCACAGAAATTACTCGGAAGTCGCCCTCCTCCTGCACGTGCTTGCTTGTCCTGAGGACATGGGGCTTCCTGAGCGTTGTCCCTGCACAAGTTGGCAGGGGGTGAGAGGCTGTGCCTTCTCTGTCCTGAGCCCCAAAGCCAACCGCGAGGACCTCGCCCGCCCTTTGCCGCTTCCTTCTTGAGGCAAACAGTTCCAGTTCCTCTCTCTGCCCTTCCCTTAGTGCCGCCGCCGCCCCGCACTCCGAGCGGCTTCCTCATGGCACTCACCTCCCGCTGCCTCAGAGCAAGGCTCAGAGCCGGGCGCGCTTGCTAACGGCAGATTAGCAGCGCCACTAGCCAATGGGGCCTCGGATTCAACTTTGTGTCCCGCCCTTTCCTCCGGAAGCGACGCCCAGGCCGCCCATGTGACCGCGCGGGCGAGCGGCCGCCCAGCGGCGGGCGGTGGGCGGCGGGCCACAGCACGAGGTCTGGCGGGCCGGATTAGGCCCCCGGGCCTTGTCTCTGACACCCGTGTCCTATATCAAGAGAATGGGTCAGGCCGCTCATCGCGTCAAAAAATCCTTGCATGCAGAATGTAAAATTATTTTTAGAAGCCCTAAAAGTAATGTATGCAAGCGACAGTGAGATGGAAGCAACGAAGGAGGAGCTTCACAATTTGACGCAGGGCAAAATGACGGACAGAGAATACTGGGCGAAGTTTACAATGCTGGTTCACAAACTGGGGTGGGACTTGCACAGTGACCCAGTGCAATCTGCCTTTTACCTGGGGTTGCATGCGGACGTGAAGGATGAACTTTCGAGGGGGCCAAAGCCAAAAAATATGGATCAATTGAGTAAAGCAGCATTAGCGGTGGGCGTGAGACAAGAATCCAAGTGGAACGACAAACAACCACTGGTGCTGTTAGCTAGGGATCATGGGAGTTGAAGGCCAAAACATCTGGAGGGCCGCAGTTTGGGGATGCCTGGGCTAAGATGTACAGGATGAGTAGCAAAACATGCTGGAAATGTAAAGAGAAGGACGGTGAATTTAATGATATGTGGTGGACATGCGAAAAAATTAAAAGATTTTGGGAAATGATCTATAATGAACTGAAAGAGATTTTTAAATACACCTTTCCCCCCAAAAACGGAGGCTTTTTTATTAGGGCTTATAGGACAGGAGATTGTAAAAGGAGACCAAGTACTATTTATGTATGCGACAACCGCGGCTAGGACTTTGCTAGCCCAAAAATGGAAAACTCAGGAGGAGTTACCGACGATTGAAGAGCGGCAGACGAAAATGATGGAGGCTGACTAGCAGGATCCGAAACCAGGGAGAGGCAAGGTTCCAAAAAGACTGGAGTAAATTTGTGGACTATATGGAGAGGAACTGTAGAAGTTTAAAGACACTTGCAGGATTGAAATAAATCCTATGACTTTAAGTAGAGGGAGTAAAGGAACTGCGAGACAGGAGTGGGTAAGAAAACTGAATGAGGGGAGGGAGGGAAGTCAAAGCTCGGCAGAGCACAGGGAACTTGAGATAGTTGAATAGATGTTAAAAGGAGAAATTTTTGTGTTTATTGTGTGTTGTTGGGTTTGTTGTTGAATGTTTTGTTATTGTTTAATGTGTTTATTTAACCATGGATAATGGCAAGCTGGATGTGGTCAAAAATGAGATGGCAAGAATAAATATTGACATCCTGGGCATCAGTAAACTAAAATGGAAGGGAATGGGCGAACCTTTGAATGAGGGTGAAAGAGGAGAGCGCAAAATATGGTCTGAAGCTGAACATCAAAAAAACCAAGATCATGGCCACTGGTCCCATCACCTCCTGGCAAATAGAAGGGGAGGAAATGGAGGCAGTGAGAGATTTTACTTTCTTGGGCTCCTTGATCACTGCAGATGGTGACAGCAGTCACGAAATTAAAAGACGCCTGCTTCTTGGGAGAAAAGCAATGACAAACCTAGACAGCATCTTAAAAAGCAGAGACATCACCTTGCCTACAAAGGTCCGTATAGTTAAAGCTATGGTTTTCCCAGTACAGTCGTACCTCGGGTTGCGAACACCTCAGGTTACGAACAACCCGGGTTACGAACTTCGCAAACCCGGAAGTATTTTCGCCCCGCGCGCGTGCACAGAAGCGCCGCGCGCCTTTGCGCATGCGCAAATAGCAAAAATAGCGAAAATAGCGCTTTGCGCATGCGCAAAACGGCGGTTCGGGCCCTTTTCGGGTTACGAACTTTTCGGATTATGAACTGCGACCCGGAACGGATCGCGTTCGTAACCCGAGGTACCACTGTAGTGATGTATGGAAGTGAGAGCTGGACCATAAAGAAGGCTGATCGCCAAAGAATTGATGCTTTTGAATTATGGTGCTGGAGGAGACTCTTGAGAGTCCCATGGACTGCAAGAAGATCAAACCTCTCCATTCTGAAGGAAATCAGCCCTGAGTGCTCACTGGAAGGACAGATCGTGAAGCTGAGGCTCCAATACTTTGGCCACCTCATGAGAAGAGAAGACTCCTTGGAAAAGACCCTGATGTTGGGAAAGATGGAGGGCACAAGGAGAAGGGGACGACAGAGGACGAGATGGTTGGACACTGTTCTCAAAGCTAAGAACATGAGTTTGACCAAACTGCGGGAGGCAGTGCAAGACAGGAGTGCCTGGCGTGCTCTGGTCCATGGGGTCACGAAGAGTCGGACACGACTAAACAACAACAAAATGTGTTTATTTGAAAATTTAATAAATTGCCTTTTTAAAAAAAGGGGGGGGAAAGAAACTAATTTTACTCTAAGGCGGCTCTCTCCAGTGACGATTTGCACCTTGCAAATTCTCCTATATACAGTGGTCCCTTGGTTCTCAAGCTTAACCTGTTTGGGAAGTCTGTTCCAAAACCAAAGCATTCCGAAACCAAGGAGGCCAGCAAGTCTGGACCTTTCTGTAAAACAGGTACCATAGTTCTCAAACTTAGCCCGTTTGCAAAGTCTCTTCCAAAACCAAGGCCCGCTTTCCCATGGAAAGGAATGCAAAAGGAATTGATCCCTTCCAGACTTTTAAAAACAACTCCTCAAACAGTCATTTGACTTGAATTTTACTCTCCGACAAGACCATGGATCCGTAAAATGAAAGCAATAGCTAATGTACCGCAGTCACGCAATCGATCAATCCAGTGTAAAGGAAGTGTGGCACGCAAAACGGATGTATGGCACTGAAATTGGAAGCGTGGCACTGAAAACAGAAGTGTGGCACTCAAAATGGAAGTGTGGCACTCAAAACGAAAGTGTGGCACTGAAATTGGAAGCGTCGCACTGAAATTGGAAGCGTGGCACTCGGAACGGAAGTGTGGCACTCAAAAAAGAAGTGTGGCACTCAAAAAGGAAGTGTGGCACTCAAAAAAGAAGTGTGGCACTTAAAAAGGAAGGGTGGCTCTCAAAACGCAAGTGTGGCACTCAAAACGGAAGTGTGGCATTTAAAACAGAAATGTGGCACTCGATAAGGAAATGTGGCACTCAGAACGGAAGTCTGGCACTCAAAACGAAAGTGTGGCACTGAAATTGGAAACGTGGCACTCAGGAAGTGTGGCACTCAAAAACGAAGTCTGGCACTCAAAACGAAAGTGTGGCACTGAAATTGGAAACGTGGCACTCAGGAAGTGTGGCACTCAAAAAGGAAGTGTGGCACTCAGAACCGAAGTGTGGCACTCAGAACCACATGTGGCACTCAAAAAGGAAGTGTGGCACTCAGAACCAAAGTGTGGCACTCAAAAAAGAAGTGTGGCACTCAAAAAGGAAGTGTGGCTCTCAAAACGCAAGTGTGGCACTCAAAACGGAAGGGTGGCACCAAAAAGGAAGTGTGGCTCTCAAAACGGAAGTCTGGCACTCAAAACGGAAGTGTGGCACTGAAATTGTAAGCGTGGCACTGAAATTGGAAGCGTGGCACTCAGAATGGAAGTGTGGCACTCAGGAAGTGTGGCACCTAAAAAGGAAGTGTGGCACTCAAAACCAAGTGTGGCACTCAAAAAGGAAGTGTGGCACTCAAAAAGGAAGGGTGGCACTCAAACGGGAAGTGTGGCTCTCAAAACGCAAATGTGGCACTCGGAACGGAAGTGCGGCATTTAAAACAGAAGTGTGGCACCCGAAAAGGAAGTGTGGCCCTCAGAACAGAGCACATTCGGCGTCCAGAAAAAAAAGTCCACAAACCGGAACACTTCCTTCTGGGCTTGCAGTGTTTGGCTTCTGAGTCGCTTGAGTGCCAAAGCATTTGAGCGCCACGGCGCCACTGTACTGCAGGAAGGTTTTCCTCCAAAGAAATAGGGTTTCGTGAGCTGCGCAGCCAGCGCTGCGGCCTCTTCCACCCCTAGTTGCACGTCTACTTACTATTCCGGATCGGTCCCCAGTTTCACAGCGATGTCTTCGTATTCCTGCCGGCTCTTCGCAATGAGCTCGGGGCACCCGAGGCAACTGAGCTGGGAGGCGGCAACACGCGAGGCGAGGGTCTCCCCTGCAAAACGGAGGGCAGCCGGTCATGAAAAGCTCCCTCGCAAACATGGTCTGTCCTCGTCTTGTGGAGCGTGGGTCGGCAAACTAAGGCCCAGGGGCTGGATCTGGCCCAATCGCCTCCTCAATCCGGCCTGCGGGTGGTCCAGGAATCGGAGTGTTTTGACATGGACAGGATGTGTCCTTTTTATTGAAAATGCATCTCTGGGTGATTTATGGGGCATACGAATTTGTTCGTATTTCTCCCCAAAAATACAATCCGGCCCCCCGCAAAGTCTGCTGAGGTGGTTGGCCGACCCCCTGCCCTATCCTGAACCCCTATCCCTATCCCTAATTCCTATCTCTAGCCCAGGCATCCCCAGACTTCCCATCTTCCCCGACCACTGGTCCTGTTAGCTAGGGATCATGGGAGTTGTAGGCCAAAACATCTGGAGGGCCGCAGTTTGGGGATGCCTGCCCTATCCCTAATCCCTATTTCTAACTCCTATCCCTAACCACTATCCCTAACCTTTTATGTCAAGCCCCTAACCCTAATTCCTATTTCTAACCCCTAACCCCAAACTCCTATTTCTAGCGCAGGGGTCAGCAAACTTTTCCAGTAGGGGGCCGGGCCACTGTCCCTCAGACCTTGTGGGGGGCCAGACTATATTTTTGGGGGGGAAATATGAACAAATTCCTATGCCCCACAAATAACCCAGAGATGCATTTTCAATACAGTAATACCTCGGGTTACGAACGCGATCCGTTCCGGATCGCAGTTCGTAACCCGAATAGTTCGTAAACCGAACGCGATGGGCGCCGCCATTTTGCGCATGCGCAAAGCGTGATTTCCGCGCTTTGCGCATATCGCGCGATCGCGCGGCTTCTGCGCACGCGCGCGGGGCGAAAACACTTCCGGGTTTGCGCAGTTCGTAACCCGAACTGTTCGCAAACCGAGGTGGTCGTAACCCGAGGTACGACTGTAAAAGGACACATTCTACTCATGTCAAAACATGCTGATTCCCGGACTGTCCGTGGGCCGGATTCAGAAGGCGATTGGCCGCATCCGGCCCCCGGGCCTTAGTTTGGGGACCCCTGCCCTAACCCCTACCCCTAACTCCTATCTCTAGCCCCTATCCCCATCCCTAACCCCTAGCCCTAGCCCCTGCCGACAAAGTTTGCAGGCCCCTGTTGTTAATAATAATAATAGTAACAATAAATTTTTATTTATACCCCGCCCTTCCCAGTCAAAACCGGGCTCAGGGCGGCTAACACCAATAAAATTGCAATAAAACATAAAAAACAATTAATTAAAAGGCAGATTAAAAGGCAACGTTAAAATTTAAAATGCAATTGTTGGGGAACATCTTGGTGGATTAAGGGAAAGGCCCGAGCAGAAGGGCCCATTGCCCAAACTGGATAACCCCTTTCTGGGGGGCAGAAAGAGAATGAGATTGAAGATAATATGTGGGGAATACAGCAGGGGGGGAAAGGGCTGAGCAAAATTGGGGCTGGGACAGAGCAGGAGTGGGATGAGGAGGAACTGGGGTGATATTTATAGGAGGATAAAACACGGTCTGAACTCAGAAAGTATTAAGGAGCTGGCTGAAATCTCTGGAGACATCGATTCCAAGGAAAGGGGATAGATTTAGTTTTGAGGGTGGGAATAAAAAGGGGGGAAAGATTTTGAAAATTAATTATGAATATTTTTGGGTAGAGAATATTAGGTAATCAAAGTAAAGAGGAGTATGAAGGGTAAGTGATTAAAAAAAAGTTTAAAATTGGGAGAAAGAACGTTATTTTAGATTTGGAAACTGCAACAATTAGTTATTAATAAGGAACTCAAGAAGGGGAAATGAGGAAGTCCGAAATGTTTAGATTTATGCTTTTAGGATGTAATTAGGTGATATCATCATTGATGTCTTTTATTAATTTATGAGCAGAGGGCGATGGTTATGTTGCAAATTTATTGTATTGTATGTTGTTGGTTTTTTGTTTTTGTTCTTGTTTTGTTTTTGTTTGTTTTTTGTAAGTTTTTGGCTGGTTTAAATTTGGAGGTTTAAGTACATATATGTTGGTATGGGAATTGTTGTGTGATGGGCCAATGGCTGTAATAAATATCAATCAATCAATCAAATTGGAAAATATGAGTATGTCTTTTATATTTTTACTTTGGCTTTTTCTTTCTATTTCTCTTTCACTTTTTTATATAAGATGAGTAGGAATTATTGAAGAACAAGGTTATGAATTGGGAGATAGGATGTCATATTATGATGTTTAATTAAAATTTGGATATGGCAAGAACTAATTATTAACAAGGATTGTAAGAAGGGGAAGGGAAGTAGTTTGAAGAGATAAGATGTGATAATACTGTCTTTTTTGCCTTTTTATTATTTGTTTTTTTTATTTTTGTTTTTTTCTTCTTCTTTATGTAAAACTCAATAAAAATTATTTTTTAAAAAAAAAACAAACTGGATAACCCCCGAGTCTTCCTTCCCTCCCACTAGCCGGCCAACCTCCCGACCGCCCCCCAGAACACACCCGCCCAGTGGGAACCCCAGGTCCGACGAGCCGCACTGTGTCTGGGCACCCAATACCAGGACAGTATGCACAATCGTCGCCGTCGCCCCAATGCCGACTTCGAGCCTCCGCCTCACCTGGCATGGTCACCATGGGGGTTCCAGCCCAGAGGACATCCATGCCAGTGGTGTGGCCGTTGCAGAGGGGGGTGTCCAGGCAGACGTCGGCCAGCTGCCCCCGCCTCACGTGCTCCTCTTTGGGGGCGACCGGAGAGAAGATGATCCGGTTCTGGGGTAGGCCCATGTTCTGCGCGTACTGCTGGATGTTTGGCTCCCCCACGGCCGGGAAACGCAGCAGCCACAGGACGCTGTTTGGGACACGCTTCAGAATCTGCAAGAGATAACAACAACGACAAGAACAATTATTATTTATTCTTTCTACCTCGCCCATCCAGCTGGGTCTCCCCGGCCACTCTGGGTGGCTTCCAGTAGCAGTAGTAATGGTAGTAGTAGTCGTTGTTACTATTATTGTTATTATTATTATTTATTTCTACCCCGCCCATCCAGCCACTTTGGGCGGCTTCATAGCTGCCAAGTCTCCCGTATTCCCCGGGAAACCCCCGTCCACTCTACGTGGCTTCCAGTAGTAGTAGTTGTTATTATTATTCTTATTATTGTTGTTATTATTATTCTTATTTATTTCTACCCCGCCCATCCAGCTGGGTCTCCCCAGCCACTCTGCGTGGCTTCCAGGAGTAGTAGTAGTAGTAATTATTATTATTATTGTTATTTATTTCTACCATGCCCATCCAGCCACTCTGGGCGGCTTCATAGCTGCCAAGTCTCCCGTATTCCCCGGGAAAACCCCGTTTTTCCGGCTGTTCCCAGCCGAAAAAAACGGATCCCCCCCCCCTGGTTTAGTCTGGCGCAGCGGCCATATTGGAACTGGGCGGAGCATGCCCATAAGCGACTTTGGGGTTTTTTGAATACCGTAATTTTTATTAGGTTTTACATGAAGAAAAAACAAGGAAAAAGGAAAAAGAAAAGAAAAATTTAAAAAAGAAATACAAAAATGCAGGACAATGTTATCACATCTTATTTCTTCGAACTTCTTCCCTTTCCCCTTCTTCCGTCCTTATTAATAATTAACTCATCACATTTCCAAATCTTAACTAGACATCATAGAATTACATCTTATCTCCCATTTCATACCTTATTCATAAATGATTCTTATTCATTTTATAGAGCAGTGTTTCTCAACCAGTGTGCCTCCAGATGTTTTGGGACTACAACTCCCATCATCCCTATCTAGCATGACCAGTGGTCAGGAATGATGGGAGTTGTAGTCCCAAAACATCTGGAGGCACACTGGTTGAGAAACACTGTTATAGAGAAGAGTGAAGGGAAAATATAAAGAAGAAACCCAAAATAATAATAAAACCCAGAAGCGGCTTTTGATGCTGCTCTGCCCAGTTCCAAAATGGCTGCAGCACGACTTCTGGCGCGGTGGCCATTTTGGAACTGGGCACAGCAGCATCAAAAGTCGCTTCTGAGCATGCTCCGCCCAGTTCCAAAATGGCGGCAGCGCTACTTCCGGTCCGGTCCCTTATTTTTCAGCCAGGAACTTGGCAGGTATGGGCGGCTTCCAACAAAAGGTTAAAGGTAAAGGGACCCCTGACCATTAGGTCCAGTCGTGACCGACTCTGGGGTTGCGGAGCTCATCTCGCGTTATTGGCCGAGAGAGCCGGCGTACAGCTTCCGGGTCATGTGGCCAGCATGACAAACCGCTTCTGGCGAACCAGAGCAGCGCATGGAAACGCCGTTTACCTTCCCACCAGAGCGGTATCTATTTATCTACTTGCACTTTGATGTGCTTTCGAACTGCTAGGTGGGCAGGAGCTGGGAGCGAGCAATGGGACCTCGCCCCGTCGCGGGGATTTGAACCGCCGACCTTCCGATCAGCAAGCCCTAGGCTCTGTGGTTTAACCCACAGCGCCACCTGGGTTAGAAATACATTAAAATATCCTTCGTTCAAAACTTCCCAAAACAGGGCTGCCTTAAGTCAAGAGATGGCGTGAACTCACAGTGCAGCATCTCGCAAAACCCATGCTTCAGGAAAAAGCTGGCTGACTAATGGCATTTGATTAATAATAATAATAATAATATTTTTTCAAGTGGTTTTCCCAGCCACTCTGGGCGGCTCCCGACAGAATATTAAACAGAGTAAAAAAATCAAACATTAAAAACTCCCCTAAACAGGACTGCCTTCAGGTGTCTCCTAAAAGTCTGCTGGTTTATTTCTTTGACATCTGATGGGAAAGGGAGCCACCACTGAGAAGGCCATTAGCCTAGTTCCCTGTACGCTCGCTTCTTGCAGGGAGGGAACCACCAGAAGGACCTCGGGAGAGAGAGGGGGGCCCCGGTGTCCAGGCCGAACAATGGGGGTGGAGATGCTCCTTCAGGTGGGGTATCATCCTGCATAGAGCGCATTGCAGTAGTCCAAGCGGGAGATAACCAGAGCATGCACCACTCCGGCGAGGCAGTCCGTGGCAGTCCCACCTAGCAGTTTGAAAGCACATCAAAATGCAAGTAGATAAATAGGTACCACTCTGGCAGCATTTCCATGCGCTGCTCTGGTTCTCCAGAAGTGGCTTAGTCTTGCTGGCCACAGGACCCGGAAGCTGTCTGCGGACAAACGCCGGCTCCCTCGGCCTATAGGAGCGAGATGAGCGTCGTGACCCCAGAGTTGTATCTTTACCTAACTCGACTAGACAGGACTCTTAGCACTCTCCCGCCCCATCCCTGATCCTATGGTGGAGTCTACCCCTTTCTGAATCGGAGCGACTTTTATCTGCAAAAAAAACCTTTGCAAAATCATCGCAGGAGATCTTGGGGTCTTGATGAGGCCCCGGTGACAGGTGGTTCTGTGAAATTGCGAACCGCCTGAAAGAGTCTCCTGCTGCTGTTTTCTGCAGATGCAATAGAGGCAGCGAAGGAAGTTCTCTTCGCCATCGCCATCGCCACTTGGTAGGCTTGACGTTGAGCTAGTCTAACCCGTGTCTGGTCCGATTCAGAATGAGTTTTCCGCCCCGGGCACTCTAGCTGTCTCGGCGATTGTTTCATCGCCCTCAGCTCTGGGGGGAAACCGCGGGGCTGTCCAGGCTCTGTGCAATCGGAGCCAGGCGGTCGACAGCTCAGGTTAACTCCGCATTCCAGTGGGCCCCCAGGGAATCAGCTGAAAGGCCGCCAGCATGGCATAAAGCACCCCCTGCCACTCTCTGGAAACCATTTGGATCCGTTAAGTGGTGGGAGGAGCCCGTCCAAATTGGTCCCGCCTCCCTGCAGAGGGGAAGGGCTGCGGAGAAGTCCTAGTGATCTGGCCATGGCACTTTTACTTAGTGTCAGATCACCCACATCCATAGAGGTGAACCCCAGGTCTAAGGCATGTCTGCGACTTATGAGTTGGGCCAAATTCATTCAAGGACAGCCCCATGGAGGCCACGCTTTCCACGAAACCCCAAGCGGCCCCCTTGTAAGGTTGTGTCGGTGCGGAGGTTAAAACCCCCCAGGACAGGGGTGCCCAAACTTTTTTCAAAAAGGGCCGGCGATAGTGGTTGACCTTTTTTAGGATTGCATTTTTTTTTTTAGGATTTTACTGCAAAGCTGTTGAGCTTTTTATTGGATTTCCTTTCCTTAGGATTTTACCCCACAGGAGCCGGATTAAACCGACCGGCAGGCTGGATTAGCCCCCCCCCCCCCAAAACAGACTTTGGACGTGCCTGCCCTAAAACAACCAAACTAGGGGTTCTCCAGGAAAACATCCGCCAAGACCTGAAGCAGCTCGGGCAGGGAATCCTTGGCGCAGCAGGGAAGTCGGTACACCAAGAGGAATCCTGCTCTGCCCTTCTTGCCCAGCTTCCGGAACATGCACTCAGAGGGTTTAGTCTTCCCAAGAGGGCGCCTGGTGCAAACTACCCAAGAGGGCGCCGTTGGATTTGCCACTCACGGCCAGAGGCCTTCTTGTTAAGCATTGTAGGAAAAGATGTACCGAACTCGGCAAAAGAAATCTTCCTCTATGCGACAGCGGCGGCCAGGTTATTGGTAGAGCTAAGGGTTGGAAAGAACAGGAGGGGCCCCCTACAACAATCGAACGGCAGGATAAAATGCAGGAGTTAGCTGAAATGGCGTATTTGACAAACTCTTTAAGAGACAAGTCCAAGGAGAAATTTATGGGGAATTGGGGAAGATATAAACAATACGTGCAAAACATATAGTAAAGGTTTGTTGTCTATGCGAGCATTTGAACGATCTTGGAGAATGGACTATTAGAACTTTTGTTTAACCGAGACGCCCCAAGAAAAAATAATGTATGATGTTGAATGTAGAAGATCTTATTGAGTTATGTACATCTGGGTTAAAATATTGATCATATATCAGGTACTGACAGGAAGTCTGGGGGGGGGTAGCGGTAGAGGGAGGGGAAAAGAGGGAGGGGGTTTCTTTTTTCCTTTTCCTTTTTTGATTTGGCTTTTGTAAAAATGAAGCTTACTGTTGTTATGGAATATGATGCAAGTTTCCTTTGTGTTATGTTGTGATTTGAAATGAATAAAATGTGTGTGTGTGTGTGTGTGTGTATATAGGATTTGCCACTCACGTTGGCCCACATCTGCAGGGTGGCTGGGTCGATCTTGTAAAGCTGGTTGAAGTTGCAATAGACGACAGAGTCCTCCGGCAGCCCGTACTGGGAGCGGGTGGTGACGATGATGGTGCGCGGCACCTCCTCACCTGTCGCCGCCTTGTTGTTGATCTGAAGGAGAAGCCGGAGAGGGAAGGTTAAGGGGCGATATGATACCCATGTTCCAATATATCAAAGGATGTCATATAGAGGAGGGTGAAAGGTTGTTTCCTGCTGCTCCGGAGAAGCGGACACGGAGTAATGGATTCAAACTACAAGAAAGAAGATTCCACCTAAACATTAGGAAGAACTTCCTGACAGTAAGAGCTGTTCGACAGTGGAATTTGCTGCCAAGGACTGTGGTGGAGTCTCCTCCTTTGGAGGTCTTTAAGCAGAGGCTTGACAGCCGTATGTCAAGAATGCTTTGATGGTGTTTCCTGCTTGGCAGGGGGTTGGACTGGATGGCCCTTGGGGTCTCTTCCAACTCTATGATTCTATGATTCTAATGATGTTTCCAGGACTTGGAATGATGGAATAGAATAGAATAGAATAGAATGATGGAATAGAAGCCCTAGGTACTGGAAGAATTTGGTCTGCTTTAGTTTGGTGCTGGAGGAGACTCTTGAGAGTCCCATGGACTGCAAGAAGATCAAACCTCTCCATTCTGAAGGAAATCAGCCCTGAGTGCTCACTGGAAGGACAGATCCTGAAGCTGAGGCTCCAATACTTTGGCCACCTCATGAGAAGAGAAGAATCCTTGGAAAAGACCCTGATGTTGGGAAAGATGGAGGGCACAAGGAGAAGGGGACGACAGAGGACGAGATGGTTGGACAGTGTTCTTGAAGCCACCAACATAGAATCATAGAATCATAGAGTTGGAAGAGACCACAAGGGCCATCCAGTCCAACCCCCTGCCAAGCAAAGAGTCTGACCAAACTGCGGGAGGCAGTAGAAGACAGGAGTGCCTGGCGTGCTCTGGTCCATGGGGTCACGGAGAGTCGGACACGACTAAATGACTAAACAACAGCAACAACATGCAACAACAGCGGCAAAAATTATATTAGCACAAGCTTGGAAAACAGAAGAAATACCAGCGAAAGAAGAATGGCCAGGGAAAATTAACAGATAAATTACATGAAAAGGATAGCATTTACAACTTATATGAAGAGGCAACATAAAAAAATTGGCAGGGTTTGAATAAACCAGGCACCCGCAACCTTTGTCCCTCCAGATGTTTTTGGCCTACAACTCCCATGATCCCTAGCTAACAGGACCAGTGGTCAGGGGTGATGGGAACTGTAGTCCAAAACATCTGTAGGGATGAAGGTCGGGGATGCCTGGAATAAACCAACCCAATTTTATATAACCAAAAGCAAGACTATACACCAGGCATCCCCAAACTGCGGCCCTCCAGATGTTTTGGCCTACAACTCCCATGATCCCTAGCTAAGAGGACCGGTGGTCAGGGATGATGGGAATTGTAGTCCAAAACATCTGGAGGGCCAAGGTTTGGGGATGCCTGCTATACGCATTGGGGAAACAACACACAGGGCGAGTAATATGGAAATAAAACAAAATGGGAATATGAGGGAAGTCTAGGGGAGGGAATATGGAAAATTGTTAGAGAAATATTCTTAGAGGATGTATACATGGAGGGGACAAAACATATTTTAAACAGGAAGTCCCTTCCACCCCAAAGCCAGCCAGATGGTCGTTATCCCAATCCTCTCACCTGAGTCGTTGCCAGCCCGTTGCTGATGATGAAGCCGTTGATTGTGATCTGAATCTGTCCGCGATTGATCATGTCAATCACGGCTTCGGCAATGGTGTTCATGGGAATGACTGGCATGCTGAGGCCGGCGGCGCCTTCGTCCCCACCGTCCGGACATTTCATCTGGAAGCCAAGATAATGGGATAATAATGAGAATTTAGCATTTACGCCCCCGCCCATCCGGCCGCATGTTCACTGCCTCGCTGCCATTCCTGTGCATGAGGAGCATAGCACAGAGAGTGAACAGGATTTTGCTACAAAGTCGGCTATAATCTGGCCCCTCTTCTGGCTTTATTGTGTCCATGTTTCAGGCATTCTAAAGGGGGGGGGAGCTATCATACACGGCGGGATTGCAAGGTGATTTTTTTAAAAAAGGGAAATGATATATAATGAACTGGGGGGGGGGAATAATTAATCCGTTGTGCATTCTTTTCCATGCGAAAGTGCGCCTGGGTTTTTGAACGCCTTGGTTTCCAAGCAGACTTCTGGAATGGATGAAATTTGAGAACCAAGAAACCACTATGACTTGAAAAGAACAATCTTGCATTTGGCAAGATGCCACAATTTTAAAAGCCATGGGGAAAAATACGATTGAAAGAGCTCCTCCTTATTCTATTTTAATCTTTTGCTGGAAGCTGCCCAGAGTGGCTGGAGAAACCCAGCCACATAGGCGGGTAAAAATAATCTATTGTTATTGTTATTGTTGTTAACAGGAGCAGCAGAAAACAACCTTTCTCCCTCCTCTATATGGCACCCTTTAATATATTTGAACATGGCTATCATATCACCCCTTAACCTTCTCTTCTCCAGGCTAAACATACCCAGCTCCCTAAGCCGTTCCTCATAAGGCATCGAAGAAGAAGATGATTTTATACTAATGTGATATATTTGATGCTAGCCGCCCCGAGCCCGGTTTCAACTGGAGAGGGTGGGATACAAATAAAAGTTGTTGTCGTTGTCGTTAATCATTAATGGGAGCTAGACTCCAAAGCCCGGATTTCCCTGACCTTCACTATTTTCACGTCAGGCAGGCTGTCGAGGAATGCCTTCAGGTCGATGCCGTTCAAAACAATCCGGTTGTCATAGATGTGCCCGTTCGATTTGAAGTCGATGACGGCTTTTTTCTGAAAGAAAGACATGTAATGCGTCTGAAAAACCGCGGCAATTTGGGGGGGGGGGAGACCGCGACACGAAGCAGGCTGTTACCCTCTTCCCAAATACCTTCAAGTGCGGGAACATATTGGCGTGATCGCCAATAAAGAAGGTGTGGGGCATGTAAGCCAGTTTTTCAGAATATTGCTCCGCCACTTC
Organism: Zootoca vivipara; assembly: GCF_963506605.1. Lineage (NCBI taxonomy): Eukaryota > Metazoa > Chordata > Lepidosauria > Squamata > Lacertidae > Zootoca > Zootoca vivipara. The sequence goes on from NC_083293.1 coordinate 3,243,235, forward strand.
CACCGGGGACGTTTCCTGGTCGGTGATAATGTAATCCATGAATAAGGCCCCGCTGGTTCCCGGGTAGCCAAGCCACATTGCCTGGAAGGCAAACAAACGAGGGTCGTTAAGAATCATCATAAAAATAATCATTTATTTCTACCCCACCCATCTGGCGGGGTTTCCCGAGCCACTTTCGGTGACTTCCAACAGAATAAGAACGCTATTGCGAGGGACAGGGGATACCGGGAGGTCCCTCCCATCTTAAGTACCAGCTCATCGCCAAGCGCTGGGGAAAGCAGGGAGAGTTCCGCCTCAAGTGGAGACTCAGGAAGTGGTGACTGAGGCTCCGGCAAGGTAGGGGAGCCCAGGCACAAGGTGGGACAGGAAAGAGGGGAGCAAGGGGGGGAAGGTCGATCCCGCCGACCCCGGAATTACGCAAGAAACGTCGTGGGAGGAGATTAGGTCTTCCCAAACTTCTTTGCTGGAAGAAAACGTGCCAACCTCCATTCGGAGGTACTGACACCTGACTGACAACATGTATATAGATCGCTCCGAGCACTGTAAATAATCAGCACGTAATAAAAGCCTAAAAAGACAATGCTGTGAAGAGTCGTTACTCTAGAGTAGCCGCATCGGCATCTCTGACAGCTACCTCCGAATCTTTCTGGCTACTTTGGAGTTGCCGCGATGAGTGCGCAAGACGCGGAGCGTTGGAGGCTGGAGGCCGAAGCAGCGAAGCAGGAGATACGGAACCTGAGAGCGCAGGCCCAGCAGCAATTGCTTGCCGCTCAGGAGGAAGCGCGCGGAACAAGGGAGGAGCTGAACAAGCTGGTGGAGCAGGTGAGAACGAAAGATGAGACCGAGAAGCAGCTAAGGCTAATGGTGTTGGAGCTACAGAAAAAATTGGATGAGGAGAAGGCCGCGAGAGGTGGGGGGGCGCCCCAACAGCAGCTGGTCCAAGTGAGGAGGGGGCAGACCCTAGTCACCAAATTTAGCGGAGACCCTAGAGAGTACCTAGGATTTGAGACGGAAATAAATTACGCGCTGGAATTGCATGATGCGGAATTCCCAGATGATGCGCACAGAGTCTCCTTTATCGTGGAACATTTGACCGGTGCCGCACGCGAATGGGTCAGACCACTAATCGCGTCAAAAAATCAGTGCATGAAGAACGTAAAAATATTTCTAGAAGCTTTAAAAGTAATGTACGCAAGCGACAGTGAGATGGAGGCGACCAAAGAGGAGCTTCACCATTTGACACAAGGGAAATTAACGGTCAGAGAATACTGGGCGAAACTCACCATGCTGGTGCACAAACTGGGGTGGGATCTGCACAGTGACCCAGTGAAATCCGCTTTCTATCTGGGCTTGCACGCAGACGTGAAGGATGAGCTTTCGAGAGGTCCGAAACCGCGGAATATGGATGAGTTGAGTAAAGCAGCACTGGCGGTGGGGGTGAGACAGGAATCCAGATGGAACGACAAACAGGCGACGCGCGCAGTCCGACCTTGGTTCCCACGCTCACAGGACAGACCACATCACCAAACCCCACCCCAGGGCCCGCCCCAAGCCCCGCCCAGACCAGGAACCGATGGAAATTGGAGGAGTGCGCGCGCGGGCTTTTCAAACCCCGGCGGCGCAGAAACGCAAGGAGGGAAGGGGAGGGAACTGTTTTTTGTGCAACTCCCCCAGCCACCTCGTCAAGAATTGCCCTCATCACAGGGAATGGCAGGGAAGGGCGGGAACTGTTATGCCTGCCCCCACAGACTCAACACAACCACAGGGAAACGAGACAGCCTGGCTGCAGGAGACAAGGGGCAGCAGCCAGGCGCAACCAACGGAAACCAGCCCCCTTGTGGGAATAATGCAGCCACATCCTAAAGCCATGAAATGGTGCTTCTGCGCTCCACTCTCCAAGTGGTATGCAGGCACCATGGCAAGATCGGCTAGGCATAACGAGCCGGATGTAGAGTCTGTACTTCTCCCCATACCACAAGATAGATGGTCCTAGGAAGCCAAGCCAGCCATGAGGAACATCTCACATACATCACAAGTTATCCATTCCTGAGGTCATGCCAGTCCTGGGAACGTCTTCATCCATCTTTAATTATTCATTCCCCAGGAGCTCAAACTTCCCATGGGAAACATGCATACTATGGAGAACAATAGGATCTGAGCATATATGGGCATAAGAGTGTTCTGCTGATATTATTGGCTATTGCTATATAGGTGTATTGTAATGATTGGTTTATGGCTATTGCATATGCATTTATTATACCTAATAAATATGTGGTCACGAGAGAGCTCGGGGCTCTCGTCCCACGGTTGGTTGATTCTATCAGTTGTCTGTCTTCCTTCACGAGAGCCCACCACTTGTAATAAGCCTCGGTGCTATACCCTTTGCTGCTACATCTGGCTGTTAGCAGCTGGCTGTTACTTTGTAACAAGCCTTGCTGCTACCCTCCAAGCCACTCCAAGCTGCTAGGACCCCTGGCTGTTACACCCCCTCCCACCCTCCCTTCCACAGAGGAGCAGCGCCAGCCCGCACCCCCCAGAGCAGGGGTGGTTCTAGAAGTGACTCTGACACTCCCTAATGGGTACCCACTGGCGGTTTTAGCGTTAATCGACAGCAGAGCGTCTGCCAACTTTTTTTCGAGGGATTTTGCAGAAGCACACCAGATCCAACTTTTGCAGCTGGACTTTCCCCTGCACGTCTCCACCATTGACGGCAGGGAGTTGCTGGGAGGGGCCATCACCCACCAGACCCCCCCCCCCATGAAAATGACGGTGGGAAGGCATTCAGAGACGCTGGCATTCAATGTCACCACCATCTCAGACCCCCCCATCGTGCTGGGAATGAGCTGGCTGGCACGCCACGACCCATCAATCAGTTGGCACCAGAGATGCATCATGTTTGGGTCTGACTTTTGTCTGGAACATTGCATGCAGCGCCAACCAGGGGAGGGGCCACCGATAGCCACGGTGGCCACCATGCACATCAAGGGGGGAGAGGTGATACCCAAACCGTATTGGGAGCTGCAGGAGGTTTTTAGCGAAGCGGAGTCCGACCACCTGCCCCCGCACAGGTCCTTTGACTGTCAGATCAACCTGGTGCCAGGGGCTACGCTACCCCCAGCCAAGCTGTACTCCATGTCAGACCAGGAACTGGAGGATCTGCGTGCGTTCATCGACAAGAACCTCAAGAGGGGGTTCATCAGAGAAAGCAAGGCAGCAGGGGGCAGCCCGGTCTTCTGGGTGGACAAGAAAGACACGCAACAGCGCCGCCTGGTGGTGGACTTTAGGCGCCCGAACAGTATGACGGAACCGGTGGCTTTCCCAATGCCCAGAGTGGACGATCTGCTGACAGCAGCGCGCAGGGGCAAGATCTTCACCAAGCTCGATCTGCAGGGGCAAGATCTTCACCAAGCTCGATCAAGCTGTCCGACAAGGGACTAGCGATGGACAAGGACAAGGTGCAGGCCATCCTGGACTGGCACAGCCCCAGGACTCGCGAGAATGCCCAACGCCTACTAGGCTTCGCCAACTTCTACAGGAAGTTCATCAAGAATTTCTCTCACGTCACAGCTCCCATCACGGACTGCCTGAGAGGCAAGCAGAAGTTCAGGTGGACACCGGAGGCGCAAGCAGCGTTCGAGGGCCTCAAGAGAGTGTTCGCCTCAGACCAGAACTTGTTCCACGTGGTGCAGGATGCACCCCTGCGCGTAGAGACCGACGCGTCGGACTGAGCTGTGGGCGCGGTCCTACTACAACTGGATGCCAACAGAGAGTGGAGACCCTGCGCCTTTTTCTCCAGGAAGCTGACCCAGCCGGAGCGCAACTACACGGTTTTCGCCAAGGAACTTTTGGCAATACACGCTGCGTTTAAACACTGGAGACACTTCCTGGTGGGCGCTAAGCACCCCATACAGGTGTGCACGGACCATAAGAACCTGGAGTTCTGGAGAACGGCCAGGGTGCTCAACAAACGGCAGATACGGTGGGCAGAGTTCTTCTCGCACTTCAACTTCTCCATCCACTACATACCGGGGGAGCAGAACGTCAGGGCGGATGCCCTCTCCCGCAAGCCAGAGTACATGGAGGAGGAGTTGCCACCAGCACCCAGGCACATTTTCCCACCATCAGCTTGGACATGTGGGGCAGCAGTAGTGAGTGAGGCAGAACTCACAGCCCTAACGGCAGGAGATGAGTTCGCCACCCGCATCTTCAGAGAGCTACAAGGGGGGAGGGGGCAAGCCAAGGACTTTGAGGAGCGTAGGGGGCTACTCTTTTACAAGGGAGCCCTATACCTGCCTACCGCCCGGCTCAGAGGTAAGGTCCTCAAGCAGATGCATGGCAACCCGACGGCCGGCCACTTTGGTAGGGACAAGACCACACACTTAGTCATGAGACACTTTTGGTGGCCGGGGGTGAGGGAGGACATTCAGGATTACGTGAGGGGCTGCGACACCTGCCAGAGGGCCAAGGTGGTCAGGGCAGTGCCAGCGGGATTACTGGAACCCCTACCCACCCCCCACAAGCCGTGGGAGGTCCTCTCCATGGATTTCATCACCGACCTGCCTTCGTCCAGGGGCAAGACGGCAGTGCTGGTGGTGGTGGACCTCTTCTCCAAAATGTGCCACTTCATACCCTGTGCAAGGGCGGTCTCGGCGGAAGAGACGGCCAAATTGTTCGTGGACCACGTGTTTCGGCTGCACGGTTTGCCTTTAAGGGTTATATCAGATAGGGGGCGCCAATTTGTTTCCAGGTTCTGGCGCAGGCTCATGAACCTCCTGCAGGTGGAGGTCAGCCTATCCACGGCAAGGCACCCGCAGACCAACGGACAGGCGGAGCGGGCCAACGCCATTCTTCAGCAGTACCTGAGATGTTATGTCAGCCAGCGACAAACGGACTGGGTAGATCGCCTGCCACTGGCGGAGTTCGCCTACAACAATGCAGTGCACGTCTCCACAGGGGTGTCACCTTTCAAGGCCAACTATGGGCGGGATCTCAGATCGTTCCCGGGGAGGGAATGGGAGGAGGAGGAGGAGGGTCCCGCAGCTGAGGATTGGGCGGACGATCTGGAGACGGTGCACCAGCAACTTAGAGAACACTTGGACAGGGCTAAGGAGGGGGCGGATCGCCATCGGAGACCAGGGGAGGTCATCAGGGTGGGCGATAGGGTGTGGCTGTCCTCATCGGGGCTTCCAACCAGGGGGAGGTGTAAGAAGTTAGCACCCAGACGGCTGGGACCCTTTAAGGTCACGCAGCAGGTCAATCCGGTGGCTTTCAGACTGGAGTTGCCAGAATCCATGAGGGTACACCCAGTGTTCCACAGGTTGTTGCTGTCGCCCTATAAGGAAAGCACCAGGTTCACCGACAGCAACCAGCCCACAGAGGGAGGGGAGGAACGGGGAGGCACCCAGCAACTCAATGTGGCCACTGAGATTCTGGATTCCAGGAGAGGTGTGAGAGGGCTGGAGTATCTCATGGCATGGGAAGACACTCCGCCATCCCACAACGAGTGGGTACCGGCCACAGAAATACAGGAGGAATTCTTAGTGGAAGAATTCCACGCCCTTTTCCCCCACAGGCCTAAGCCCTGGCACATGGACAGGGAAGGAGAGGGGGAGGGGTCTGAGGAAGGGGTCTCAGGGAGCAGCTCTCCATGGAGGTGGGAAGCGGAGTTTGAGGAACCTGAGGAAGAGGTGTGGGTTCACCCGGAGTCCGGAACGTCAGAGTCAGGGGAAGACTGGAAGCAGATTTTTATCCCCACCAGCTCTGACGCCACAGACTTTTTGGGCTTTCCGTCTTCTCAGGGGGAAGGAGAACGCTCGCCGGATTGGGGGGAGATCTTCACACCCACTGGCTCTGACAACACGGATTTTTTAGGTTTCCAGTCGTCCCTGGCACCCTCGGAGCCCCTAGGGAGGGGGGAAGGGGGGCCTGGGAGGGGGGTGGATGTGAGGGACAGGGCATACCGGGAGGTCCCTCTCATCTTAAGTACCAGCTCATCGCCAAGCGCTGGGGAAAGCAGGGAGAGTTCCGCCTCAAGCGGAGATTCAGGAAGTGGTGACCGAGGCTCCGGCAAGGTAGCGGAGCCCAGGCACAAGGTGGGACAGGAAGGGGGGAGCAAGGGGGGAAGGCCGACCCCGCCGACCCCGGAATTACGCAAGAAACGTCGTGGGAGGAGATTAAAAAGGTAAAGGGACCCCTGACCATTAGGTCCAGTCGTGACCGACTCTGGGGTTGCGCGCTCATCTCGCATTATTGGCCGAGGGAGCCGGCGTATAGCTTCCAGGTCATGAGATTAGGTCTTCCCAAACTTCTTTGCTGGAAGAAAACGCGCCAACCTCCATTCGGAGGTACTGACACCTGACTGACAACATGTATATAGATCGCTCCGAGCACTGTAAATAATCAGCACTTAATAAAATCCTAAAAGGACAATGCTGTGAGGAGTCGTTACTCTAGAGTAGCCGCATCGGCATCTCTGACAGCTATGAATAAAGAAAACTGTTCCTTTTCCATTATGGGGCACCCCAAGAGCCCATATGGAGTCCTTCTGTAGGTTCTCTCTCGGTAGGAGAAAATAACAGAGACCAAACAGAGAATATTGAGAAGCAGAGCTGCTAGTAAGCCTGGTGTTTATTAAAGCTGTTGCAACAGGGTGCTCCCTCCCGCCACGCAGGAGGCAGGAAGAGGACCCAGGACAAATAGACTTTTTAAGTCTATATCCAAGTCTATGTCCAAGACCACCCCATACCCCATACATCATACCTACATCACAGAAAAGGCGGTCTACAACAGAAATCTGAGTGCGTTAAGTGTGATAAATAAACCAGAGCGGTGCACGGAAATGCCATTATTATTATTATATATTTGGTTTCGGAACGGACTTCCGGAACAGACAGATGAAGTTTGAGAACCAAGGGACCACTGTACGATGAACATTTCTCACTTTGACTTCCTTTACCTGGATTGGGGCTGGCCGGAGAGCAAACAGCTCGTTGCGGGCTCCTTTGGTGTAGCCGTTCATGTTGATCAGGATATGTATGCCGTCTTGGTGAATGCGGTCGGCCGCCTTCCCGTTGCACGGGACCTAAAACACAAACATGAGAAGCACGTTTAGGGACGTCTTGAATGGCTGATGTTTTCATGTCTTTAAGCCGCCCAGAGTGGCTGGGGAAACCCAGCCAGATGGGTGGGCTGTAAGTAATAAATTATTATTATTAGTAGTAGTAGTAGTAGTAGTAGCAGCAGCAGCAGGATTACATCTGCTGAGGCATCCTTCAGGTTGACTCGACAACCCGGCGACGATGTCCGAGCACCTCAAATAGCCCTTCTGAGCTTCATTCCCTCTTACAGTGCCCTTGCTGCTGCTGCTTTGGCAAAATCCCGCACTGCAGGAAAATGCGACATTTTGGTTAGATTGCCATAGCTCAGGAGACGTGCTCTGTGGTTTAACCCACAGCTTCTTCCTCCCTTCTTGTGATCACTGAAAGTCAGCATGGGTTTCTGAAAAATAAATCATGTCAGACTAATCTGATCTCATTTTTTGACAGAATTACAAGCCTGGTAGATGAAGGGAATGCTGTGGATGTAGCCTATCTTGATTTCAGCAAGGCCTTTGACAAGGAGCCCCATGATATTCTTGTAAAGAAGCTGGTAAAATGCGGGCTAGACAATGCTACCATTCAGTGGATTTGTAACTGGCTGACTGACCGAACCCAAAGGGTGCTCATCAATGGCTCCTCCTCATCCTGGAGAGTAGTGACTAGTGGGATGCCACAGGGTTCTGCCTTGGGCGCAGTCTTATTCAACATCTTTATCAATGACTTGGATGATGGGCTTGAGGGCATCCTGAGCAAGTTTGCAGATGACACCAAATTGGGAGGGGTGGCTAATACCCCAGAGGACAGGATCACACTTCAAAATGACCTTAATAGATTAGACAACTGGGCCAAAGCAAACAAGATGAATTTTAACAAGGAGAAATGTAAAGTACTACACTTGGGCAAAAAAAAAAAAATGAAAGGCACAAATACAGGATGGGAGACACCTGGCTTGAGAGCAGTATATGTGAAAAGGATCTAGGAGTCTTGGTAGACCACAAACTTGACATGAGTCAACAGTGTGATGCAGCAGCTCAAAAAGCCAATGCAATTCTGGTCTGCATCAATAGGACTAGAGCGTCTAGATCAAGGGAAGTAATAGTACCACTGTATTCTGCTCTGGTCAGACCTCACCTGGAGTACTGTGTCCAGTTCTGGGCACCACAGTTCAAGAAGGATACTGACAAGCTGGAACGTGTCCAGAGGAGGTCAACCAAAATGGTCAAAGGCCTGGAAACAAGGCCTTATGAGGGACGGCTTAGGGAGCTGGGTATGTTTAGCCCGGAGAAGAGAAGGTTAAGGGGTGATATGATAGCCATGTTCAAATATATAAAAGGATGTCATATAGAGGAGGGTGAAAGGTTGTTTTCTGCTGCTCCAGAGAAGCGGACACGGAGCAATGGATTCAAACTACAAGAAAGAAGATTCCACCTCAACATTAGGAAGAACTTCCTGACAGTAAGAGCTGTTCGACAGTGGAATTTGCTGCCAAGGAGTGTGGTGGAGTCTCCTTCTTTGGAGGTCTTTAAGCAGAGGCTTGACAGGCATATGTCAAGAATGCTTTGATGGTGTTTCCTGCTTGGCAGGGGGTTGGACTGGATGGCCCTTGTGGTCTCTTCCAACTCTATGATTCTATGATTCTTTGTGACAAAAAGTGGGCAGGGGATCTGAAGCACTACTCTGCACGCATGACTTGAGAGCATCCAGGAATCCAGGAATCATCTGAAATGTAGTAAGGATGTCATATAGAGGAGGGTGAAAGGTTGTTTTCTGCTGCTCCAGAGAAGCGAACATGGAGCAATGGATTCAAACTACAAGAAAGAAGCTTCCACCTAAACATGAGGAAGAACTTCCTGACAGTAAGAGCTGTTCGGCAATGGAATTTGCTGCCAATGAGTGTGGTGGAGTCTCCGTCTTTGGAGGTCTTTAAGCAGAGGCTTGACAGCCATATGTCAAGAATGCTTTGATGGTGTTTCCTGCTTGGCAGGGGGTTGGACTGGATGGCCCTTGTGGTCTCTTCCAACTCTAGGATTCTATGATTCTATGAATTGTATTTTAAATCAATTGTTTGATTTTGTGTTTTTAACATATTATATACTTGCTGTATCGGCTGGGGAGGGCGGGGTATAAATAAAAAAATTATTCTTATTATTAAATCAGATCGCTAAACTCCTCAAAAAGACAAATATCTTCCGGAAAAGGTTGCCCGGCCAAGAGCATATTTAGAATATATTGGGGGGGGGGGGAGCTCTCACCTGAGATAAGTCGATAAAGTGATTTGCTTCAGCCATCACCTTGACCCGGAAGTTTGTGCCGTCGTCGGGGCTGAGGGCGTAGCAGAAGACCTAGGAAAGAGGAGGAATTGCTTACAACTTTCCCAAATGTCGCAGGAAAAGGCCAGAATTTACGAAGCGCATGAACCATCACAGCTTTCCTCTATGACGAAGTAATCGCTACTATAGAATCATAGAACTGGGGAGTTTGAAAGGGCCATGAGGCTCATCTAGTCCTGCAATGAGGGAATCTTTTGCCCAAGACCTTCCCTCTTGTGGCTTATCCCCACAACAGCTCCTGACTTTGGCTTTTTGTCAAGCAAACAGTCTAATCCAGGCATCCCCAACCTGCGGCCCTCCAGCTGTTTTGGCCTACAACTCCCATGATCCCTAGCTCACAGGACCAGTGGTCAGGGATGATGGGAATTGCATAGGTGCCAAGTCTCCCGTATTCCCCGGGAAATCCCCGTTTTTCCAGCTGTTCCTAGCTGAAAAAAACGGACTTTTTTGGTTTTTCCTGGTTTATTCTTCACAGTGAAAATGTTATAACATGAACAGAGTTGAGAAACAGGTAGGTAGCCGTGTTGGTCTGAGTCGAAACAAAATAAAAAAATTCCTTCAGTAGCACCTTAAAGACCAAAAATAAAAATTAAAAAATAAAAATTTAGTTGGTCTTTAAGGTGCTACTGTAGGAATTTTTTTATAGAGTTGAGAAAAAGTCCTTAATCCTATTGTTCTACAAACCTATGAATACAGAAACAACCCCTTCAGTGCTAAGATTCCAGAAGTTCAGTGAATAGAATAGAAACAATATTTTTCTGATTGTTTGGAGTGGACAGTATTTAAGTTTTTCATGTGTAGCCTGGGCTGACAGTCTAAGTTTATATATACATATATATACATATATACATATACATATACATATATATATATATAGTTTTTGTTTAGCCAAATTAGTTAACAAACATGGATGTTTGTTTAAGCAAATAACATATGCTGTAATGTTACTGTTTCAGTTGAATAAATCTATTTAAATTGTTATTATTAAGATCATGATTATTTTTCTCCTTCCTAAGTACAACAGAAAAGTTGTCCAAATATGAATGATTAACCTATTAAACTGGAGGTAAAAAAACTAATATGAAAAGTTGTTATTCTAAAAATCTTCATCTACTTGCATATTAAAGTTATACCAGCAAGAATTAGTCTTTATGTAGAAAACTATGATTTAAATCAAGCCTTACTGACAAGTGATTTAAATCGTGATTTAAATCGTGATTTAATCAAATCCACCCTGGAATTGTAGTCCAAAACATCTGGAGGGCTGAAGGTTGGGGGTGCCTGGTCTAATCAATATGACAACAACGACGACAACAACAACACTTTTATTTGCACCCCACCCTCCCCGACCGAAACCGGACTAAGGGCAGATAACATCAACTATATAACACTGGTGTAAAATCAAGCAATAATGAAATTACCTCCTAAAAACAAGTCGGGATCAAATTCAAATCCAATTAAATGGCTTTCCGCAGAATTAGGGTTGGGAACAGTCAACGCTAATCGGACCCAACTGTTTGCGCTGCTCTCATATGGGCCTGGGACATAGCTGCCAAGTACCCCGTTTTCTCCGGGAAACCCCCGTTTTTACTTACCTTTTCCCGGCGGCCCCCCATATCACTTCGCCTACCGTTTTTCTCCGTTATTTTCTCCTGCCGGCGGCCATTTTTTTTCCTTTCTGATTTGCCCTTCCACGGGCACCAAAAATGACCGCCACCGGCTTCAAAAGTTGCATCTACGCATGTCCAGAAGTGCATAGACGCGACTGACGGTGTCGGCGGCGGCCATTTTTGGTGGCCATAGATGGGCGGAGTGACGCCGAAAGTTGCGCCGGCGCACTTCCTGACAGGCAT